>NW_027094094.1:21681354-22091354 GCF_029207755.1 Chamaea fasciata
AAGCTATCTGAAAATGAGAAAATTCCTGAGTTTGCTTTCGTTTGTTTTTAAGTTACTGAAATGTAGCAGTGTGTTTCTCAGGAGGCACCATTTGCACACACATGTCTGCAACTCTAAGCGAGTTACAGCTGCAGAGTTTCTTTAAGGCATGCATGCTTGGCTTTGACATGCTGAGATTTATGGTGAGATTTAAGTTCTTGTACCAATGGTGACGTTTCCTGAATAGTTTTCATCCAGATGGTCTCTGAGAGGATAAGGTTTAACAAGATTTATTCACTGAGAAGGGGCAATGTGAATTAAAATTACAAGGGGTACTGTATATACACTAATTCTTTGCCATTCACTGCCTCATGAAATGTAGAAAATCCTTGCTCTTCATTCCCCCCAAACGAAGTTAAATGGAGTTGCTTCTTTCAACATACTGCTCCACTCTGAGCAGATTAGGGCTCTGGCAAACAAGTGCTATTAATTTTGCTGGGGTGGAGGAAGAGGTTACTGCCCTTAATGTCTACCCTGCCACTTTGCCACAGACTTCCACTTTACTGGTGGAGACAGCAGATGTAAGCAAGTGCCAGTTTTTCAATTGTTACAGTTTGCAGACCATTGGCACTTAAAATTAATGTTCTGGCTCAGAGCTCTATGGATGAGGGCTGGACCATGTCGCTTTCTGATGGCTCTGTTTCAGCTTCTGGTGGGGGACTGCTGCAGACAGCTGGAAGAGGTAACCTCTTAAGCCATTATCACTAAATCTGAGTGAGCTCCAAGTCTTCAGCCTTTGAGAGTCATTAGGGCTACCCACACTGTTTGGGGTCCTGAGGCTGTATCTTCAATGGGTTACTTAAAATCTGGAGCACCTACAGATTGTACAGACTGAGTATCTAGGCATGCTAATTCAGATTATGATTGCTGAACCTAGATTTTCTGGAAAATTATACATATTACAAACAAAAAGAATTGATGTCATTTTATACCTGAGACCTTATAGGTTTTTGTAAGGCTATTGACTCACAGTGAAACACTTAAGCACATCCTTAACTGCAGCAAGGTAAGTATCTTCATCAAAGAAAACTATCAGGTATTGATGCCATGCTTAAAGCTAAACAGTTAGTAAGCATTTTGTTGGACAGAGTTTTATTGTCTTTCAGGTTTTTCTATTTAAAATACGGTGAAGTGACTGTGGAAGCTCTAGAATTAGAGGCTTATTCAAGTTTACTTTAAAAAAAGAAGTTGAGTTGAGGTATTAGATGTTAGTGTCTTTTATCCATTTGCCGTTGTCTTCACTTGCAGGCTGAATTTTGTCCCCATATCTAGGAGTATTGGAAGTATCTTAACTGTCAACAATTTAGCTTCTTTAGCAAGATCGAGACATTTCAGTTTGAATATCACAATATTGAACTGAAACTCGAGTGACAGAAGGCAACAAGTTCATCCTAGAGGAGCATTCATAGGAAAATAGAATGTCCTGCTTGCTAACCAGAAAAAAATATTTGACAGCATATTGCCTTTACCACTTTGAGCATGTTCAAGGTTGGTGGTTTTTTTATTATTTTGCTTTTCTATCTCATATGATTTGCAGAAATACATTTAATTCATTACCTGTTGCCAGTCGATCTCTAACATAGGATCTTCACAACCAGTGGATGGTCTTGTGTCCTTCAGTATCTGAGTTGCCAATATGTGGTTCTTTTATTTTTGAAGGGTAGCAACTCAGTGTTTCATAAAGTTGTCTGCACTTCATATTGTTTCAATTTCAACAGTTGCAGGTACAGGTACTGAAAAATCACTAATTGCTTTTATAATAATGGGCTGGTGATCAACACATTTTTAAAACAATGGGAAAATAAGAAGGGAGAAGATTTTGTGACTGTTCTTTATGTCTAAGAATGGACAGTCTGAGTAAAATGTAAAAGAGTAATTGTAATGAAATAGGCCTCATTGTATTGTAGCAAGTTAAAAATGTGCCTCTTGCCGCAGAGCTTGCATTAATATTGTTTGAGAGAAGTAGCATCAATGCACTGTAATAGAGTTTTATTAATAGGCCAGAACAGTCATCAGTCTCTGGGTTGGTGTGATAGCTGAATACAGTGAACATGAGCATCTTGACAGGCAAGTAGCAAAATCTATCAATCACTTTCAGCATGAAGATGCTGTGATAATTAGGTTTACACTGGTAATAAAATATGGATAAATAAAGTGTTCAAAGCCATGGAAAATGTAGAGTCCATACTCTCTGACTATCCTATGAAATATAAAAAAGGGCATCACCATAAATTCATCCAGCTGTGTAGACTGAGATCATTATTCTCTTGACCCATCTTGCTATTTTTAGAATAAAATTCATGCATTTTTCAATCAGCACTGTTCAATGGTAAAATCATTCCAAGGCTTAAAGCCTAGGTTGGATTCTTTTCTTGCTGTGCTCACGTGCAAAGATCTTCAGTGTCCTTCCTGTTGATGGTGCTGATGCCCTCAGCACACAAGTGTGGTGGCATTTTTTAGTTTGTGCTAGTCACTTTTTCTATCTGGTATTGGCCAGATAAAGATTGGGGTGTGCTCTGTTTCCTTTTATGCTGCTCTGCATGGGTGGTTGGCTCCATTTATTTCAGTAGAATTACTCTAAGTTTATGATTTAAGGAAAAACAAACTTCGTCTAGTGGCTTCTGGTGCTAACGAGTCAAAAATCTCCTAGACTGAGAAATGATCTTTCATGTCACTTGTAGGGAAGAAACGGTCCTGATTTTTTTTTTTTTCTGTTCTAGGGTACTGTCACAGGCAAGACAAGCCTTGTGTAGTGGGAATCCATTGCATTTACATCAAGTTTCAATCTCTTTATAGTTGCAGGTTAATCTATACTTTAGCATAAGGAACAACATGGCCCAGTCTGAGTCGCTAACCTGCTCCACACTAGATGGCACCTGATTGTTTTTTAAGAAAATTAGTAAATTCAGTTCCTGAAAAAGTGATAGTTTGTCAGCCCACTAAACTTATGTCTTCATGCTTGACTGTTGCACAGCCCTGCTCAGGTGGCATTAGAGAAGGCTTCTCCTGCCAATGTGCCTCCACCCTGGCCTGTAGTGGAGGAGAGGTAACTTTGCTTCCTATGCTTCATTTAATTCTTGGCGCTGTCTGCTGAGAATGGCAACGGAGTTGCCAGTTGTGGCATGCAGGTTTATTGCTGGGAACTGAGCCAGAACCACCAATCCATTTTGCACAGACAGTGAACAGCAATGGTAAATACTTCTTGTTCATAACTAACCTAAGCTGGATTTGAACCGAAGACTTGGAGGTGAAAGACTGTCTCCCATTCCTTAATCCCCTTAACATTTCAGTCTGCCTCATAAAATTTTCTAAAACAAATGTAAACCCTGCGTATAAAATGAAATCCAGAGGAGAAAAGAAAATCCAGAGTGAAGACTGAGCCTGTTTTCTTCTTCAGCAAGCTTCTTTGCTAGTAATGACCCTGGAAAATTGCTCTCTGATTATTCTCTTGAGAGATTACTCTAATTTCTTGCTGCTGTAGATGGCCATATGATCAATTGTCATCAGTTACCGCCTGATGATGGGTCATTACTTACCGGTGCATACTTAGGGGAAAAACACATGCGACTTCCATTAGGAGGCAGAGTGCACCTACATCAAATATGAAGTATACACTAAGTTCTTATTAATAACATTTCAAGACTGTCCTCCTAAAATTCCAAACACAGAAGCTTCCTTCATAGTGGAAGAACCGAAACTATGAAATACTTGCAGCTTACAGCCAGGCAAATGAGTATTCCCCTAAGTAAAAGATCTGATATTCAGCCGAGCATTTCAATAACAGATCAGTTTTATTGAGAAAGAAAAGTAAAGCTCATACTCGTCTGCTCTTTGCTTCAGGTCTTCCTAGCTTAATTAATTAATTTAATTTAATTAAGGTACAGCTAGTATAAATATTTCTTTCTTGTTCAATTTCAAAATTAAGAATGCATGTATGGCACTATGGAAATTCCTGCAGCTCCTGGGTACTGTGTTGGCCATGAAGTTTGAATATCTTCAAGAATATGGAGATTATTTCAGTGAAATTTTAAAGTGTATTTCTTTCATATTTTCTAAACTTCCTAGCAGAAATTCAGATCAAACGGACCTTCAGCTGAGTAAACTACTGAGAACTGAACAATATAAAGGAAGCACAGTCCTACTGTACTGAGTGGCCTTTTGAATAGATTCTGCAAGGGCAACCTCTTTCCTATAAAGGTATGAAGACAGTTTCTGTCTAAATCATAGGGATTTTCATTTAGGCTTTGAAAGTGAAATCTAGTAGATCAAGAGGAAGAAAGTTAGAAAAAAGCTGAAATTGGAAGAAGCAGTTGATTTTTTTGGTCCCAGTAAATGGAGAGCATTGAAATATGGAGAGAAAGGTTTGGCTGAGATTTAGCCTCATCTAGTCATGTTGCTGTGTGTACCCATCTGGCAGTGAATGGTACTGGTTCTGATGCGTGCTGTTGTAAATTAATAGATATCCAAGTAAGTGTTTTGTGAGTAGGATTGGTTTTCATGTTTCCCCACACCTTCCCATAGTCCCACGTCTGTGTGGAAGACTCTTGAGAAGAAGTCTTAAGAGAAGCAAAGAAAAAAAGAAGGCTCATCCTCTGACTAGTGCTTATTGGTATCTTTTGTGCAAACTGCCACTAAAGGCACTGGTAATCACAAGCACATATTTAATCCATGGAGAAACCAAGGACTATGAAAAATGTGCAGGTTACTGGAATAACTTTATAATAAAATTATTTGAAATGACTAGCAGACTACTTAGTTTTAGCCACCTCAGAATCAGTTTTGAAATTCTCTAGGCGTGGAAGGGAGTGGTCGGCTCAGCCCTCATGGAGGCAGGTGATACTGTGCTCCAGTGTGGAAAGAAGGCTGCAGTTGAGAAGCTTTACACTGACTAACTTGGGTTGATTTCAGTTGCTGAGCTGTGACAGTCTGAGTCTTTACCCAAGACCCTGCTGGAGCGGCACTGCTCTCAGGATTTGAGCTAGCTGATTTAAGTTACTTGGAGTATGTCCCTACCTCTGGATTACAAGGGAGTTATTGCAATGAATCAAAACTGCAAATATTTTGCTTGAAGCATTTATCAGCTCTGGCCTGCTTTCTCACCATGAATCGGCCCTGGGTGGTTACTTGTAATATGCTGTTTAACACTGGAATGTACATTTTGGGAAAGGATCTCTTTGGAAAATATCAAGGTGTCTACACCTTCCAGCTTCCATGTCCTGTGCTCACTCATCTATATTTATGATTGGGTTTAGATGGGGAATTCTACAAAGGGAGTTAGAGCCACAATCCCGTTGAAATATGGGGAGAGCTCAGTACCCCATTCACTTACATTATAAAACTGTAGGTAAAAGTTTGCAGACAGTTCAATTTGAAGTCATTTAGGGCTATGTAGATGCCAGACGGAATCACCGAGGGTTCCCAAAGTGGTCAAAGGCCTGATGTCCACTGAAACACAAGTAGGATTTAGGATCTTCTCTGTATCCTCCAGTCACTGTATTATTTCTTCAGACACTGAAGCGTGCTTTTAAATTTCCCCCCAATCTTGCCCACCCCATTGCCCAGTGGTAACTGAAGCAGGACTGCATTTGCCATTACATGTTCCTCTCTGGCACCATCTAGTGATTCCAGAACTATCCTTCCAACCATTGCTCTTTCCCACTGCTGGACATGATATGCTTTCCTTTGGCAGTAACTTAAAATTCAGATCAGTGCAGATGTTGCTCTGGGGAAAAAATTCACCTTAGAGCATGGCTGCAAAACCTTTTGGGAGAAAGCTTTGTAGTATAGCTCTTGTACTAACAGTTTAGATTCGTAATTCAAGGTGCAAAACTGCCAAAGCACATAAAAAATAAAGGGAAGATCTTGTTATAGATATTTTGTTACAGTAAGAACCAGGAATGGGTACGTGTGTGTCTGTTTTAAGACTGTCATAGTCTTTAAGCATCTTTTCTAGTCCTAATAAAATGGCTGAGAATGAAATGAGCATACTTAAATTATAGAATGATTCAGGGCATCATGTTGTTAATAATGTAGAGAAATGAGATATAAAAGCTTTTACTCAAGCATACCCTAAAGCAAATTTAAGTAGAGCACACAGCTATGATGCTGATTGTTTTCACAGGTGTTGGCACCATATGAATTAAATGAAGAAAAAAAATGGTGAAACATTTATGACTCATTAGAATTATGTGGTTTTTTATCCTGTCCTAACAACTGAAAAAAGGTGTAATTTACATTTGCAGCCAAATGGCGTGAAGTAACATTATACTTTACCGACATGAAAAGAGGAGACTTCCAGATGACTACTATTCTGAACCTCTCCAGTTCTCAAATCCTGGATTTTCAGTTTCTCATGTGGACTTTTGAGCGCTAACATTATTGCCCCATGAAAACAACAAAAAAAGACAAAAAGAAATATGGTAACTTAAAATCTGTAGAACATGTGGTTCCAAGGAACTAAGGGCCATTTGCTGGATGCAACACCTTTACAATCAGAATATTTTTCCTTTTCATCAAGAATACACTTGATAGATCCAAAGAGACAGACATTTATCTATGTTTGGTTTGTTTTTTTCTTTTTAAATAAACTCTATATCCTTCTTTTCCTTATTTTTTTTTTTTAATCAGAATTGCTTTGCTGTAGATCTTTTGTAGTTTGTTGTACATTTTAAATATTTACATGAAGAAGGTATCCTGACAGGCTGATCTATAGCAGGAAAGCAACAAATAAACAAATCCATGTCTACAGTATTTTAGATCCTATTTCCTGAGCTCCTAAGTGTTTATTTTTCCTATTGTAAAAACCTGCATTGAAATACATTCAAAATGGAGTTCATATGGCAGCTTTCAGGCAACATCTAGTGTTTTAACAAAGCCATAATAGTAACCTCAGCTTCCCATACACTGTGTAGTTGGCTGGAAAAGAAAGCAGCTGATTTATCAGAACCTCCATGCTGTAGATGAGTCTTCAGAAAAAGAACATGTCGTACTTTGCAACTGAGACGTTTTGCAAACACCTAATAAACCAGAAAAAGAAAGTTTTATTGGGCTTTATGAGCACATTTTTCTCCTCTCACCAGAGCACCAAACCCTGTTTGTAATCCTACTTTCATTTATTTCACTCTCCCCTGAAATTTCTCATAGCACAAACTCGCACAATTTTGGCTGCCTAATTTGCATCTCATGGCCTGCAGTATCTCTTCAGGAGGTGAGCTATTAAAAATGCATTTGCCTGGTGTGGATGGGAATGGGCCAAATGCTGCCGGTTTTGAGGGCAATCTGGGAAGCCTCATGCTCTCTCTCATTCTTGATAGCTGTGTAAGCAACTGGTTTGCTTTTTCTGTCCTTGGACTTTCAAAGTTCCAGCAGCAGATGTAGGTGAGATTATTGTTCTTCTGAAAGTCTGCATTGAGAAAAGCACTTTTCTTCCCTTCCAAGCTTGCTCTAATCTTTAATGTTACCCTTATTTCTGTTCTGCCAGAACTGTGTCCTATTAGCATCCAAAAATGTTACACAGAACTTTGGCTTGCTTACAGAAGATGATCCAACCACTAACATTTGCCTTCTGTAGCTGAATGCTGAAAGAAAAAATAATCCACATTTGAAATGTGAGACTTTGCTGCTGTCAGTTTCTGGAGTTGATTATTAGGCCTGTGATTTTTATCTACTCACTTGTACAGTAATTAAAAGCAATTCCCTCATCAGTTATCATCCTGCGAAGCCAGCTTTTAAGCAGTGCTTGATGTACAGTTTATTAACCTAAGCCCATGTTGAGGGAAAGGTGACATAGTTTAAAAAGTAAGAATGAACACATCTGCTCTGAAACAAAGAGCTGAATGTAAAATAGATGCTTACTGTTAAACCAGCAAAAATGGCAATGTGATTTTAATTGGTAAAGTAGGAGTAATTACCTGGCTTGGGCCAGGTGTACACCTCCATTCTGTCCACTCCCATCTGTGCCCTTTTTACGTGGATTATTTTATGTGGGGAAATATCCTGTCACGATGGGGTAGGTGATTAAAGAATTAAGGAGGAAATCAGGGAGTCAATAACTTGCATACTGAAGAGGAAGAGCTATTCAGCTGCCTGACAGCCTTTGCCACACCTTCTAGCAGG
Source organism: Chamaea fasciata (assembly GCF_029207755.1). Classification (NCBI taxonomy): domain Eukaryota; kingdom Metazoa; phylum Chordata; class Aves; order Passeriformes; family Sylviidae; genus Chamaea; species Chamaea fasciata. Next base: position 21,689,509 of record NW_027094094.1, read on the forward strand.
TATCGACGAGCACATACGATTATCAGCGTCAACTCCAATTCAAAGATATTTGATATTAACTGGATACCATGCCTCTAGTTGCCAGTGTTGGAGCTTAGGGCCTCTTCATTCCAGGAAAGAAATGGAAAATAATAGGCAAAAAAAGTGCATGATATTTATCTGTGATAACTTTTCTCAGTGGGTGCTGGAGACAAAACGTTAGGGTGAATGAAGGCAGAGTGAGGGTGAGCTCAACTATGGATCTATCCCATTGGACTTTTCTTGACTGCTGAAAATGATCAATATGGAATCTTGTGAGAGTACTCAAGTATTAGAAAGAAAGGCTTTGAGGGTAGATAATTGAAAGCACGGCACAAATCCCTAAAGCATTATTTGCACCTAAAGCACCAATGTGGGGGAGTCTGAGAAAGGGGAGCAGAAACAGCTCAGCGTGTGAAGATGCATAGTGCAGTGTTTAGTTGATGGAGTTCCAGGATATCCAGGAAGGGGAAACAATGAGGTGAAAATCTACTACTGACTCTGCTCCTTCAAATACTTTCATTCAAGGCAGTCTTACAAAATAGCATGGTGTGTGACAGGGAGGAAAACGATGTGCAATCCATGGTCAGCCAAGAGAAAGCAGTAAGTGCCACAGACTGTTGTGCCCACCCCCAGGAAGTGAATGAAGAACTGCATGGATTTTGTTTTAAATGGAGCTGAACAGTAATCCCAGGAGATTTAAGAGCTGACATCATGCAGTGGATACATATTTCACACCTGGGGATAGAGACATGCCTGAGATGAGCCAGGAAATGTATCTACAGGCTAGGCATGAATACCCAGTTGAAGGCGTACATGAAAGCATACAGTGCAAGCTGTGCAAAGAATACAGTGATTGACAAGAAACGCCTCATGGAATTCCAGCTCAGACCTAGGAAAAGGTCAGAATAAACTTGTTAATTTCTAATGAAAGAAACTTTATGGCACAGTAGATTAATAACCCAGTTTTTGAAAGATGCACAGACAAGAACAACGATCAGAAAACTGAAGGTACTTATTTTTAAATGCGCAATAACTCACTGGCTGGGACTGAGTGATAGGATCCTGATGCTCTTCATTTAAGGATTTGAAAAATGTGGTACCTTTAAATACTTCTTTATAAGATTTATGTTTCTGAAAATATGCAACAGGATAGCACTATGGCATCAGCCTTGGCAGCAGCCAGGAAACTGGCAGTGTTACATAGATAATAAGGGTGTTTGGCCTGGTTATTTTGAACCTCTTAAATGCTAAATGTTCCCGTGGTTTAAATAGAGACATGTACTCAGACTCTGGCCTTGCAGTCTAGGTAAGTTTGTCTACTAAAGCCTGAGGCAAAACTAATCAATATTTTTTTCTTTACAGTTCTTAGGAAACTAATCAAGCGCAAAGCACCGAAACCGCAGAGGTTTCTGTATGCAGAAAGGTGTGTACAAAATTAGCCATTGGGTTATTATGAAAAGTAACAAAAAATGTTACTGGGTGCAGGATGTGAAATGAGTAGAACCAGCAGGAAAAATGAAACTCCAGAGACTGTGCTACGACTTGAATTGAAGATAGCATGGGTGACCATGGTCTGTTAGGCTAATGTAAGCAAGACCAAAAGTATGTGAATTGTGCAATCAACACAGAGGATCAGTATGGCAAATCCTTTTGAGTGCTCTCAATAACAGTAGAAAATAGTGATGTTGGACAGTACAGAGAGAACTCAGTGGCTTCGTTGTTGGCATTTGGTATTGTTTCAGCCATTGCAGATATCTGCCTGGCATCCATTTGCTACCATGGTGGAGTGTCAGTCTGCTTTAGGTCCTGCGTCATCTCTGATATTCCTGTGCAGATATCCTGGATGATTTACAGCCTTCTCAAATGGCACTGGGCACCTGTGCGTTGGACAGGAATCCTGGCCTTCACTTTGTGAATCGGCACGCTCCTGAAGGGCCACAACAATGTGGTCATGGCCACAGCCAAGTATGGCAGCAGTGAGCAAGTTGGACAAATCTTTAAACAGGTATGTCTGTGCAATAATTATCTTCAGCTTATCAAGGCTGGCTGTGGGCTGAGCCCTACAGCTTCCTGCCTTGGCTGAGAATGAATCACCTGTGGGGTGCTGCATTTCCCAGAGCAGATGGGAGCTGTCGGGTTCAGAGTCAGAAATTATGGAAAGGGATACAACGTGTAACAGCTCCCTTTGGGCAGGAGAGATCGGAGAGGGGGATAGGTAGGTCTCTTCAGCCAAGGAGAGGATATCACAGATAAGGATGCTTAAGGAAGATGCTTTAACAGGCAGTCAGGTGTTTATGTAAAATACCTAGAGGAGAAAGCAATTAAAAGAGCTCTAGTTGATTAAAAAAAAAAGTTGAAGAAAATGCAGTCAGTCTGAGAATAAACTTAATCACCAAGGTGCCCTTGAAGTTTATCAGACCACCTAGAGGTGCAATATCCTAGACAGGCAATGAGTTCTCAGAAATATCCTTAATCTAATCTTTTTTTTATTATTTTTCCCTACCCTAGGATAATTGAAGTGGTTTGGTTGGAAGACTGTACTAGCTTGCCAGGGGGAATTCAGAGGAAACCAGAATATTTTCCCAAACAGAAGGTAAGGCCCAGCCACACCTTGCAACATCAAATCTTTAATCATGTACCTGCCTGTATAACAGCAGCAATCTTCAGTGTTTCTGTAACATCATTCATGCAAGAATTTCAAAGCACTTCATAAGCACTAATTAATCAAACCTCACAAACCCTCAGCAAGCAGCAACTTTGCCCACCAATGAAGCGTAATCAGCTCGAAAATGGAACATGATGGCAGTTTGATATCTCATAACATGATGCAACAGGTCAAGGCAAATAGAACAGGAGCAATTGAGGGCACTTGGGAAGCACCAATCCCTAAATATCTTTGCAGATACAGTGCTTCACTGGATATGCTTTGTGGAAATATTTGGTAAAATAGTTTTGGGAAAAAGCAATTTATGTATTGCACACAAAAGAACAGTTTGAAATATATTTTTAAATTCTTCACAGATCTCCTAATACTAAAGGCAAATATCTGCATTTTGTAGGGGCAGTGCCTCAGAATGCTTTCCGCTCATTTTGGGACCTTTGTTTCCCTCCCTCTAACCAGTGGCACCTGGAGTTCTAGAGGTCATGTAATAAGCCACTCTGATGTAGTTCTTGACTACCGGGCATTGCCACCTGAGGCTCCCCAGGGGAAGAAGGAAGCTGTGTCCAGGACTGCAGTCTGTACCTTCAGTTCCTCTATGTTTTGAGGGACCATGCAGCACATTTAGTATTTTACCCCCTAAGATGGGTCTCTCAAAGCTGTGAACCCCAGCTACAAAACCTGCTCCAGTGCAGAAGCCACAGGGCCTAAATTAGTGCCTTCTTTTGGCCCAGCCAAAGCTGTCAGTGTTCCAGTTCACTACAGTGAGAGAAAGACTGGGCTGGCTCAGTTTCTTTATAATTCTGCCAATCCGATCTTGAGGGGCGGACAAATTCAGAATATACTGGTATATCAGTTGCTAATATTCTGAGTATGTATCTTCCCCATAAAGCATATGTTGAACAACCTTCAGCTTTTCCTGCCTGTAGGCAAAACATCACCGTATCTTAGGTCTCCTGTCCTATCACTTCTCATCTCATTTGGAAGAAAATGGGACATGGGTTTGGTTTTTTGGTTGGTTTTTTATTTACATCATGCAATAAAATTATATTGTACTTGTATAAAATAATGTGCAAACCATTAAAGTGAGATAATGAAATGCTGGAAGTTAAAACAATAAGCTTGAATGATTTAAACCTTGCTACATTTTAAATGTGCAATACGTTTGCAAGAATGAAATTGGTCTTTGGGGCTGAATTAATAGTACAGATATCCAGCCCATTTTGGAAAGAACAAGTAATACCTAGGGACATAATTTAAACCAGTCTTGCAATTAGCTGGTCAATTCACGTTTTGAGAGTTCTGGTCTTGTTGTTTGGCTTTATAAATGACTCATATACTCATCTTCTAATTATACATGATATGTTTAAAAAACACAACAAAACCCACCAAACTGTTTGGATGCGAATCTTTCCTTTGGCAGGAGAGTGAAAAGTAAATAGTTTAGATGGATTATGTAGTACACTCGCCATGAATGTGCCTTTGCAAACTTATTTAAAAACCCAAGATCTGGAAGCTCCTTTAACCATACATTCAGGTTGTCATAATTTTCCCTGATTTTACTTCCTGATCATGAAGGAACGAAGTATTTTCAGTCAAAACTCATCTCACTGTACATCTAATTGGTAAATAAGGGATATTACTGTAAATGCAAAAAGGTGTCTTTATTTGTGAGTATGGTATAGACTGTCGAATCAGAAGCTCTATTATAGAAACTCAGTCAAACTTTTGCAGGACTAAATTGGGACCCTAGGATGACTATGTTTCCTTGGAACTTGCCTTCTGTCTGTTGCGCACGGTATGAAAAACCTTCTTCCTATCACACGGGGTCAATGACATACTGTGCTGATACTGAGATGGAAATCAGAACTGTCTTAAGGCTGTTCTCAGTCACCTTCTTAACACCGTTAAGCAATCATTTTGGTTCCCTGGAACTGGGGGGAGGGAGCCTTTCCTAGGCACAGTTGCCTTATAACTTCACTTGTAGTGGGTTAGTAAGTGATAAGCTGCAGAGGAAGGCATTGTAAAGCTGTCACGTGGGGGCTTTTATTTTTGTCTTCCAAATCAAGCATTCTGCCAACAGAGCTCGGGGTTCAGGTACTTCATTAAACTGACTTTTTGTACATTTCAGTCTTGCTGATGGATAGCAGCTACTGCAGGAGGTCATGATCTGGCCCCAAATCTGACTTCTATGCTATAAAGTTAGGATCCTTTAGTAGGCTGAATTATATAATTGTTATCATCACGTCTGCAAATGCAACACCTCAGTGAAATAATTTGTAGGGAGATTCTAGATTGTGACTCATGATGCTGTGTGGTGAAATTTTGGCTGAAGAAGTTGTCATTTAAAAGATATTGTGAATATATAGATTTCAGTCCTCTAACTGGCCCTTTTTTACCAACCTAAAAATTAAGAAATTACTCTTTCATGTATTTACCTTTCTTTAACCTCTTGACTTTACAACTCGGTTGAAATGTACACCATTTATGGATTTGATACAATAAAAAAGACACTGTGTCTATCCACATACATATACTAGAAATTAAAAGTTGAGGAGTGAGAAATGAAAAATTCATAGCCTTGGATGTTGAGAAAGTCAGACCTGCTGTCTCCCCTTGAAGTCACCTAGGTGAGGCATTTTGACATAATGGAAGCATCAATGAACTGCTCTTGATTAAAAGTTTGACAGGTTGACACTATCCCCCTGAATAGGAAGACCGGGGTTGAAAGAAAATTTTAATACAAACAGAATTTCATTAATACCACAGTTTCCTATAATGGGGGTCTTTTTTTCCCCCCACTGTTATTTTTGCTTAGATGGTGTCATTACCTTTTAAAAGGGAAAGACACTGTGGTTAAGCTTTGTCTCAGAAACCATGTCATACTAATGGAACAGGAGCTTTCAAGTAAAATATGAAACAAACTGTCTGAAATTGTTCTGATTCTCAGGCACAAACAAAACCAGTTTTAATAGGGTGGTTCCTTTAAGTGTAGGCTGTAGTCATTGAGCCAGTATTTATTTTGTAGAGACTACAGAAATTCATTAAACAATATAAAAGAATCAATATAAGCAGAATATCAGAATGGCCTTACATCTCTCAAGATCCAAAAATATAGCCTCACTTCACTTTATTTACCTTTTGAGAGCTTTTTTTCTCTAATGTGGTAACTGTTAGACTCTATCTGCTCTGCTCAGTGTTAGGGCTGTCATGATGAAAGTGCATAAACAATATAAATAATAGTTTTTGGCACATGAAAGGAACTCTGAGTGGATTGTTCTTTTGGAATTTAACCATCACTATTTTTGTTTGACTTTCAGGGATTTTTGTTATTATTTTTTTATGTTTAACCCAAAATTCTTATAATCTTAGATTGATTATTTGAAAAAACATCATTCTTTTAACATATACATTAGAATTTAATATTTATAGCTTGATGCCAGGCAATCCTTATACAATTTAGTAAATATTTATTAAATCAGACTTGTTTTTAAAGACTTATAGGTTTGTAACCACTCTCTAGCACTAATACTCTTTGAAGCAGAATGTCAGGCTGCGCAAGTCGGTTTTTATACTGTATTTCCAGTCCTTGTCTGCAGTGATCCTTCTTGACTTCTTTTCACTGCTGAATAGTTAAATAGTTTAAGCTCTTTCAGGTCCTTGATGTTATCAGGTTATATAACCTCCCACTCCATTCCCATTCAACATCGCTGCAATGTAATATTTGCACATGGATTTTTACATCTTATTTGAGATTTGCAGAGACCCTTAAAGCAATTGATTAAACACACAGTATCTCTTTGTGATGCATTTTTAATTTCTCATTTACAGGCAATTTAATTGAATTTCTGTAAGCTTACAGCTAGTATTTTCCTGATATCATTTAATTGTAAGTGTTGAGTTTTTAGATGCAGAGCTTGAGGCATGTTTACCACCTTAATTGCAGACTCATTCTAACTCTTTTTTTGAAGATGATAAGTGTTGAGGTACTGATTCACTGTGGAAAGTAGGCTGTGTGCATCTTCTCCATTTGGAAACCTAAAACTAAGCCATCTAAATCAATGAACTTGATGCAATGATATAAACAGCTTATCCAGTCACCAACAGTCAGTAATAGAACCTGGGCATCTGCTTCACATTTTCTTGTTCTCCAACCATGCCATTTCTGTCTCCTTAAAGCATCAGTGACAAATTAAGTAAAAATAGACATGTGAGGAGTATGGGGAAGAGACTGTTGAAAACAAAGCAATTCAGAGCATTTTATCCTTTCCATCCAAGTCAATGGCAGGTGTTCTATGTCCTATTACAGCCTTGATAGCATGTTATGTTGCATCATTTCAGCATACTTGCTCTCAGACTGGATGACTAAATGTCAGTTCAGATAGCAGTTATCCAATCCAAATGATCCACAGTTGGACGGCAGCAGGTGAACAGGAGAGTGTCCATTTCAGAAGCCTACCCTGCAAGTCCATACATGGAAGGCTGCAATACTCCAGATTTTGTTAGTAGAAAGGAGCAGATGTAAACTAGGAAATATTTCAGGTGATTTTACAGTTCTGTCATGATTGATTATGGGTCTACACATGATGGAGAAGACAGCTCTTCAGAATAAATATGAACAGTTCTGATTATCCATCTTTCTATTTATTGACACAAAATGCACAATAGACAATGTGTTTTAAGCAAAAAAAAAAAAAATCACTGTAATAAGAACCATTTCTTTGCTAAAGCACCCATTAAATCAGCCTCTTGACATATTCCCCAGGAAGTTAAACTGATTGTGATTGGCTCTGAGTGAAATGGAAATGAGAAAATTCCAATAAACATGTGAACATACAAACTGATTTTCAACCCATTCTAAACACAGGTTGGCTGAAGACATTATTTGTATGGGCCAGTAAGTGAGAAGCTGAAGTGCATCTGAATGTAAAAGCCAAAATCAATTTGATTTTAAATGATTTTCAGCTGATTTTAAAAAGCAATGGTGCGGAACTTATGTGTAAGGTTAAATGGCATCAATTTTGTTCCTTACAGACTAAAGCAAGCATATTTTTTCTCCTTTATTCAATTTGCTCTTTCTTTTTATCCCACTACTGTTCTCTAGGTCCTGTATATTACTTTATCAGTTTTAGTTGGAATTATCAGACCAACACTGCAAAGCACTTATACACAAAACTGAACACCAGATGGGACTCTGTGAATGTTATCTTATTCATGGCCAATGAATTAGAGATGCCTTAAAAAAGAAGAAGTCTAGTGTGCTGTGGCACGTCCTCAGCTTTATTCTAGCTGCAGGCTTCTTTTGCCCATATGCATTGAGTAACCCAATGGACTCAAAATCAAAATCCCTTTTGGAAATAGCAAGAGCTCTTCATGTTGAATTCAGTAGGCTGTTGGTCAGGCTGTGATTGCCATTCATTTACAGAGAAAAATGATCATGTGATACAGGATCCATAATGAGTCTGAAAAAATCTGGACTCAATTTTTGTCCTTGTTTTGCCTAGTCTTGGCAATCTTGGGCAAAACATTTGTTCTCTCTCAGCCTTTGTTTCCTAAACTATAATGTGTGAAAAGGAAGTCCTTTATTTTTCATCTTTTGTTATCTGGCAATCTAGACTTTACTGGTTTTGTCCAGGGAATTTTTTTTTATTGCATGTGGAGCAACAGCAACTCCTGCTTATCCCATTGGAAAACCAGGGTTTAGCCTCTTACAGCACTTGCAATGTCGTGGTGCTAATTAACTTGGAATTTCAGAAATACTTTGATCAGTAACAAGAAAATGTAAGATGCTACAGCTCCTCAGATTGGATGGACAGACAGAGGCCAGGAAATTCAAATTGTTTGAAATTATTGCTGTTTGTGCTTTGGAAAAATGCTCCTTGATACAGATATTGTAAGGACCTAGAGCAGGGGTCAAACACAAGTTTAAATTGCGCAGAGAGTTATTCCACAATGGAGCTTGGAAGAATTTAAAGGAATTTAAACTGGAACAAAATAGAGCTTGTTGAAATCTTCACACAAATATCCATGAATAAGAATGGTGACAAATGTGTTTGGGCTATTAATTATAAAATCCTGTAGCACGAGGGATGAAAAAACCCCTATAATCTATTTTTCTGGGAATATTTTAAATGAGGAATACACAAGCTCTTTTCTGAGCCTTCTTTATACCACCATAAACTGAAGTAGAATTTTCCTCAGAAATTAGACTGTGTAAGTGTCACAAGGTCATTTACATCCTCTCTTTCAGTCTCTCTCTGCATTCCAATCCTTATGGCTTCCTACACTATGATTTAATTTTCAGTTTGTATTTATATGTATTTATATTTTATCACTAATGTTTTTGCACAAGATAATTAAAAATCAGCTTCCTTACTGGATGCAAGGACTCTGAAGTCAGCTCCCCGTGTTTGATAGCCTCCTTGCAAAGCAATATGGTAAATCCCACATATGAAAAGAGATTATGAACCAGACCTTCAGAAAGCATAAATTTAAAGTTAGACTCTTGTTTACATTTTTTTTTTCAGTGAAAGTGCTTAAGTTGTCATCCCTTGGAACCAGCTTATGTATCTGAGGGCCTGAAATCTCAGTCTATGCCCTGATCCCTTCACTTCCATTTAATGATTCTTTGTAGTACAAAATGTCAATTTTCCAATCTAGATATTTACTGATTGTGTACTTTTTACTGCCATTTAAAATTATTCCTTATTTTTAAAGCTTCTGTCTTTGCCATATTAAAAATTTAGTGATGTAAATGGACTACTAAAATGGCCATTTAGCTAATCCAGCTTCATTACAGTAATACAATTGTATCAGTTCCTGCATAATTTCTTTTCTGAAAACGTTCAAACTATTTTGAAAAAAATATTTGTCAAGCTGAATTTTTTAAGAATTTGGTGCAGAATCTCTTTTTGGTTTAAATATTCTAAAGATTTTGTGGACTTGTATATTTGTGTGCCAAAATGTTGCTATTAAGTTGGTGAGGAGTTAAAGGTGTACCTACACAGATTCACAGTAGCAAAAATTTCTGGGACAGTACTGAATATGAAGTGGATGATATGAACAGGTTAACATCCTGAAAATTATACCTTGCCCTTGACTCAAAAGGACCCTACATAGAGGATTTAAAAGGTACAAAAGCAGTGAGCCAATTTCTGGAAAGATTTCCAGATGAGAAGAGGCTAAGTAAAGTGAGCTTAGAAATAGAGGTGTGAAGGCTGCATAATTCCTCATGATAGAATCTTAAATTTTATGAAAAACCAATAGGGAATGCTTCATCTCTGTTTCGTAAAATTGTTAATAGTGCCTAAACCAATGGAAGTGTTTTTCCACATAAAAATATTAATAAACTGTGGAACTCTAAAGTATGCTGTAAAAGCCAAAGTATAATTAGACTAGGAGAGCAGTTATCTGGACTTGTGAAAGGTACTCTTATCCTTACAATTAAAATACAAAATCCTTGCCGTTGAAAATAATGTCTTGATACAGTCTCAGCTCAGGAAGTCTGGAAGAGCTGAATTACAGGATATACACCATAGAAAGGTGCTCTCTGTGTTATATAATGCTGAAGAATTGCTTGTCCAGGAGTTTTGGGGTTGTGTTTTTTATTCCACCATGAAATTTTCTGGAAGATAGGGAAATCCTAGAGTGGTGTTATGCCCTTACAGTTGTTTCACTAATTTAAACCTGTCACGCAGCCACTCCGTATCAACATCAAATACAGTTTCTTTTATTTCCAAGGCTGATAATGCTCACTCTCATTCAGGTACTCAACAACTTTGTTCCTGTCCACATTTCATACCCCAGATAATGCCTAACATAAACGTGTAGCACATAGCGAGTACTAAAAGAAATGGATCCACTCACATGGGCAAGATTTTGAGCTTGTGTCCCAGTAGCATATGCATGCACCTACATGCAACTGTGAAATAGAGCAAGAATGCCTAACCTGAGGCCTACACTCACTCTAAAAATACCGGGGTTTAGCCTTGAACTGTTTTCATCTTAATCAGGGATTGAAATCCACAGTAAGACCTAACATCCCAGAATCTGAGACATCCATCTTATGTTGAGACGCATGTTGCAACCAGCGGTGATTTTTTTTCCCCCAAGAGCTAATCTGGCACATAAAGGATGAGAACATTAGCCATTTGCTTCTTTTTATTGCAGAGTAGTAGCTGTTTCTTGACAGGACAAAAGTTGAGTCACTCTCAGGAGGATTGCACTACCAGTGTCTTTTGCTTATTGTTATCTGGGATTGTCTCAACAATGCCGAGCCTGCTGTTATCCATTACTTTCTCTTCTCATAGAGCTGTTCTGGATTAGCTAGGCAAATCTCAGGCTGCTTAGCATTTTGCATGCTACCAACACAAAGAGTCAGTCCCTACAAGCCACTCACCTTGACAGAGACAGCTGCACAATTTTTCCAAGTAGTGCTTTTATTAGAGTTTGACTGTTTCTGGAAGTGCTGAGTGAGCCCATGGCTAGAACTCCCCATGGATTCACAGTGTGTTGCACACTTCAAGAAAGGAGGAGAACTTGGGGTTTTTATTATCATTTGTGCATGAACCAGCGCTGTCAGAGTCTAGACATGCATGATGAACCACCAGACTTCCATTGTGCCAGGAAGCTGTGAATGGAATTGCTGCATGGCAGAGAATGGTGAATGAAGCCATTAAACACTTTTTATTTTTTTCTCTCTCTTGTTGGGTCTCCTAAATGTAAAAAACTCAACCTTTTCAGGCTGACTCCCCCTGCCCCCATCCACACGCAACCATTCCATTTAGCCCAGCCACTCTACAGGAATATTTCTTTCTATCTGCAGCAGCAAGAATACATGAAAAGTTGAGCTTGTGTCATCAGGGAGAGGAGGGCAGAGCCCAGCCACCAAAAGGTGATCAGCAACCACCATGTATGCTTCACCTTTAAGTGCGCTTTTAAGCACCTGTAGAGGCTAAAAATCACCTGAAAGTGATTGCCTCCTGAGTTTTGGCCTTTGAAAGGTGGGTGAGGGGAAAAGTTTGGGTGCATAAATAAGCTGAAAAAATCCTCACTGTCAAATGAAATGTTCCTCTGCTTTATCACCATTATTTTTAGTGAGATTTTGCATTATGGTACCTTGAGTTTTAAATTAAATGTCAAATATAATTTGGCACTACAAAGAATGAATTATGTGACTGCCCTTAGAGAAAATCAGAAGGCTTAGCTCTGTGAGTTAAATTGGTATCTGCCTTATGCTGAGCTGATGTGGGCTAATTGATTAGGATCTGACAGGATACCATATTGCAAATTCAGCACAATCTCTTCCATTAAAAAAAAAAATAGACCTAAAGTACCTTTAGGGAAAAGCAAAAGATCTTCTGTAAAACAGAACGGGGAGAGGAAAAGAGTATCTTCAAGGACTCTCTTTTGCACTGATGTGTTAGATTCCCCAGAAGCCCACACTTCTTAAGGGTACAATATGGATGTTAATATGCCCCAGGTCACTTTGGAAGCAGGTTTGCAATCAAATTTCAGGTTCTTCTGGCCTAATTTTAAAGAGCAGCAAAATATTTTCTCAGTTAGCTGACTAAATCTATCTCCATAAGAACTAAGATGACAAAGTGCCACTTTAGATCATTAAAGGAGGGCAATACGTTTTAATCAGTTATTACATGAGGAAGGACAAACCGAGTGCTATAGCAGTGGGTCATTTTATAAATTCAGTGCTTGTGGCCCTCTCTCTTTCAAAATGCATGATGTTATTTCCTGGAAACATCAGTCTTAAAAAACTATTGTCAAGTAAACAAGCCTTGTGTTTCTCACAGCCTTCATGTCTGTGTAGTCTGGGTTTAATTTTCTGTTAAGTATGGGTTGTGTGTGGGGGGGAGGACTAAGTCTGAAGTTCTAATGTAGTCAGGCTGGAATCTGTCACTCAGCTTATTGCATGTTGATGACTCAGTGCAGTTTCAGCTGTAAGCAGACCATGATTTATGGACACCAAGTGAACTCCTGCGGCAAAAACCAGCCATGAGATCAGAGCAGCAATAGGGCCCTTTTCTGGCAGGAGACAGCGCCTGCATTTTTCTCATTCATGCCAAACTGCTTTGCACGGCAATTAGCTCTGTCCTCATTTAGTCTCCAGTCCCAAAGGGTAATGAAAGTCATATATCATCTTCAAGGCTGCTAATTATCCAGCTCAGTTACAGGTAGGCTTTGTAACTGTGAGAAGGGTCTGTCTGCTTGATATTTATTGCTCTTCTAATAAGCAAGCAAAGGAGAAGGGGGGGAAACTTTCTTGAAAGCTTGCCCATACCCCTTGCCTCAGATCCTTGACATACCTTCGGCAAATGTGCAAGTCAAAGGGGAAATGTCTTCATTCCACATATCCATTTTTCATGCTGTAACTAAACATTCAGCAAGAACAGAGCAAGTGCTTGAAACACGAGAGAACATACATTTGGAGTGAGCTTGTCTCTAGCTGTTTGCTTGTGGAAAGACAATCCTCTGAATAAACAGACATGAAAACAGGAAGGGCAATAGGGAGGAATGAGGAACTTCTTTCTCCTCTTCCACTCCTTTCTCCTCCCAGCCCTTCAGCCCACACCACAGCAGCATCTTGGGAAAATGATGGGGTTAGGGAACTGTGTTTGTTTTACTGAAGGTATACCAGAGGAACTTGATATTCCAACCCTATCACCTTCAGCCCTGAAATATAGTAAAATTCAAATCTGTATTCAGAGTTCAGGTCCTGCCTGGCTTTCTTGTAATAGGCCAAACCAGATGCTTGACAATTTCAGTTGTTTTGGAAGTTGGTATTAATAGAGCCAGGTCTTGCAACTAGGAGCCATCTTTTGCTGTAGTCAAAATACTGGTTAAATCAAGAGTCCAAGTAGCTGAGTGTGCTTTCTTACTGCGCTAAGAAATGAACTTTGACTTGTATGAAATTCTTTTAACTTTTGAAATGTTTTGATTTGCTTTTGACTTATTTGTTTCATTTGTATTTTACATCTTTATTTCATACTTATTTTCATCGGTAAGCCTGAAAACTGCGCCGTCCGAGACTAAGCAGTCTGCTGCTGTGTGAGTTTGGAGGCATCTCCAAATCCTGTTGGCCAGGTGTCCTCTCTAAATGCCCAGTGAAGTCTTATGCTTCATATGAAAAGCTTACAGAAAAGCTTCCTCAAAGATTTCACATCAGCTGGGTGCCTTTTTGGCACTGGTGGCAGTGGCTGCTAAGGAAAAAAGCTACTGTGCATATGCAGGAAAGCAATTTTGCAAGCTCCAGCCCAGGGCACAGCAGTGCATACTTTGTGCAGTTGACCTGTGTGCGTGCAGCATGCATGGAGTGACACTAAATCTCAAGGCAGGAAATCTGATCTCTCTGCTATTATCAAGACTCCCATTTACTATAGACTCCATTGTCTCAAAAATCCTTATGACAACCTTGTTGTGTAGAAAGGCAATTGTCAAAGCAAACACCTCAGAAGGGAGCTGGGGCAGAAGCAGTGGGCAAAGGTCAGGAAATAAAGAGCTTTGGCTGGCACTGACCTGCGGCTGGAGGTAAAATGAGCAGGAGGAGCAGAGATGCTGCTCAGCATTTGTGCACTGTAAGAGCAGCATGTGACTGTACTGATAGAAGGCAGAGAAGACAAGGACCCACTGCCACAGAGGAGACACTGCTGCAAAGAGAGTACACTGCTGCAAGGTATGCGGCTCTTTGGGTGGGAGCTGAACTGCAGCACGGTGGGAGATCTGCAGCCTTTCAAGGCTTTGAACTGCGGTGTGGCATTGGGAGGGGCCCAGCACCGCTCCGGTGCCTCTGGGTATCTCTGCTGGATTCATCCAGGCCTGACTTTCATTTCTGTCAGCAGCAGGAAAGCACTATCAGGGTGGGGATTTGAAAGCAGGAGAGGAAGTTCCTTTTTCTTTTTTACATCTCCTCTGTATCTTTGCTGATGTTAAAAATGGAGGATCAACTTTCATCATCAAATGTGATTTCATTTTCTACTGTGTTGAGAATGGCAGAACATTTTGCGTGGTTCTCATCTTGGCCTGGAGGAAACATTTGAAAACTGGATGAGATCCAAGCGGTTCAGATACCACGACTCGGAGGAGCATTTGCAAAGGAGTGGGTGCTCATCTGTCGTGCATTGGCAGGTTCCCTTGAACTCAGTAGTACTCATCTGATTTATAGCAGTCACAGAGGTGCCCTGCAAACCTTGAGTTATTTGTCTATGCTGTCTTTGCCAAGTTTCCAAACCTGTTGACTTGAACTTTCAGTAGTTGCATTCCAAATGCTCTCACCCCACCCTTCCTGGCAATAGGTATCCACGTAGCTCTGTGTGATGGCCGTGGGAACTGCTGTTGTATATCCTACTGCAGAACAGAGCACTGGTGGCTGGATCCTGCTGTCTTGCAGAGTCAAGGCTTGAGGCACTGTGCCACTGGTGCTGAGGTGAAGGGCAGTGAGTTTGATAGAGGATTTCATTCAGGATCAGAGTGGTGGTCTATCTAATCTGGGATCTTGGCACTAAAAATGGCTAGTGCTGACTGCTGTAGAGGAAACGACTTCATTTTCTCCTATTATTTAATTCTTCTGATATGAAGCGACCCTTTTTTTCTCAACAGTAAGAATATCTGTTTCTAAAAAAAGAATTTGACTTTGCGCTATCCATTCTGTAGTCTCCAAACTTGTCTTTTTACAGATCTTGAAGTTTTTCTGCTTTTTGCGTATTTAGCAGGCAGTGGGGGAATGGATAAAAAATGTTAAAGGCTTCCTCCAAATTCTGCTGAAGCTGCTAGTGCATTGCTTTTCCATTCCACCATTGGGTTTAGATCTGCCTCCTAAGCCACCTTTTCATGTAATGCTAATTAGCATGACACCAATATTCAGTATAGTTTTGGCAGTAGTATCTTCTGAAATGAAGATGAAGGTAATGAGAAATGAATGTTCAAGCCTCACAGTGGCCTGTTCATAACACTTCTCTTACAATTTCATTTCATTTGGTTTAATTTACATTTCTTGTCTGACCTCTTGAAACAAACATTTGTCTGATGTATCTCTTTCCATTTGTATTACCAATGACCATGATATCATAAAGGCAGGTATGCCAAATGCTTACTGTATGTCAATAACTTGATTTGCTGTTGTGCAGCAAATAACATGGAAATCTGCTGTTTCCTTTCTTCACCAAAAAGGGGTGATACTTGGGTGTAGTTTTATATCAGCCATGGCTAATATATTTCCAGACTCCAAGAAGGTGGTGAAAGGATGTCTGTCCCCAATCCTTGTGTTGTGTCAGCAGCAGCATTCATCCAGCTGCACAGCTGCACTGGGGACCGGATCTGGCTGACTGCTGAGGGTGCATCTCCATGTGCTGACACAAAGCGTGGAGGACAGACAGGTGAGATGGGGGAAAGGAAGATTTGTCCCTTGCAGTACTATTTCAGAGTTCAACTAGGTGAAACTGACCATGAAATCCCACCCTCACTGTAGCTGCATCTCTACTCTTTCCATTTAGATCCCAGTTTGTTAGATGATTACTTCAGCAAGTGAAAAGAAAAAAAAAGAAACATGTAGACATGCTTAATGTGTTTAGAAATGTGCAGGATAAAAAGACCAAATCCAGTGAAACAATGAAAGTCTTTCCTGTAAATGCTTGTGTATAAAGTACACTCCTGATAAATCAGAATGACGCTCCTGTAAATGGAAACGAAAAGACTATTCTTGGCAATTGTGTGCTTTGGATCTGTCACATACAGGGATATTCTGAAAAGCTAAGCAGAAGGTGTATTTCTAAGGAGGAGTTTAATTTGAAAATAGGCTGTCAGGGGAGCCTGAGAAAGATATAACAATCAAAAGTCTTTGATCACATTATATCTCAAAACTCTCATCCTTGCTGCATGGACCTTACACAAGCTTCAACTGTTCTCCAAGCACCTAACCACAGCCTAAAAAGAAATCTGCTGTAAGATAATTCTACTGTTTCCTTTCTGATGAAGCAGACAAAAAGAGAAAATATTGGAGAAAACTCTATTTGTGGCAATTAAACTGTGGATTTTCAAAATTGTTCTTGAGTGTGAGTTAACTGCCATGGGAACCTTGCTCTGTCTGTTCCTTGTGGCAAACTGTTGTGATAAGCCTCCATGTTGAACAGCTTGGGCTGTAAGAGAACTCCAGACAGCTCCTGGGGACTTTGTTTTGGGAGAGGTGACCCTGGCTGAGTCCCCTCCCAGCTACTGTAGCACGGGGGTGTTTTTTCCTCTTCTTAACTGTGCTATCCCAGAGGCCACTGGCATTGCTGCTAATGGGCAGCAGTGGGTCTGTGCTGGAGCCAGCTGGCATTGGCTCTGTCAGACATAGGGGAAGCTTCTGGCAGGTTCTCACAGAAGCCACCCCTGTAGCCTCCCCCGCTGTCAAAACCTTGCCATGCAACCCCAGTGCATCCTTAATCAGCACTGCATAAAAAATCACTTGGAGGATTCAGGTGGGGTTTTTTTACGAAAATGTCTCTGTGTATAAAATTGGCAGGGGGGGAATAGGCATGGTGTGTGTATTTTGTCATCCTTTAAATTTTATTTTCATGGATAAATTACTGAAGAATGGGCTGTAAAAATCACCAATCAATATGTGTGGTAAGGGAAACATGCAAAAGAGCTTTGAAATGTGAGGTACAGGACATGAAAATATTGCTTCTTGTGATGGAGGTTTTGTTTTCTAACATTCATTTCTATGCTCAACAGTTAATGCATTGCCTCTCTTCCTTTTGTAACAGGCAAACATTAAAAATCTGAGCAGCTATGACTGGGAAGACATCAATCAGATCTCATTTGGTAGATGTTAAGCTCATTGTCAGGGCTACCAAATCTTTGGCATATGTATGTGCAGAAGGGTTGGGAAGGAATGTTTTATCCAATCTCTTCTTCTGTATGCCGCGCTGTACATGCTCCTGTATTGTGGTCATCTCTCTAATATCATGTAGGTGTCCTTCCATTTTATGAAAAAGCAAGCAAAAATGCACAATGGGCATAGAACAAAAGAGGCAAAAGTTTTCAGTGTTAGCTCTTCTGAAAATTTGTTCTTTGCTCCATAAAGAAGTCTTGATGAGCCTACAAGAGAACCCATCTCTTGTCCTGATGAACTCTGGCCTTTCTATAGAGTGTCCTTTGAAGACAGAGGGCTCTGATTGATTATGGTCTGCAGCTTGAATATGTACATAAGTATTCTGGAAAAATAATAATAATAAAAAATTGATATTGGTTTGAAATTTTATGTAAAATCTTCGTAGGTAGCACAGAACAAAAGTAGCTTGCTGGCAGCACCACTGCGGAAACATACAGATGTACCCTTTTGTGGGAAGCAACCAAGGTCTTTGTGAGCTCTCATGAGAATTCAATAAGCAATACACAGTAGCTGGTTAGAATCAGCTGATTAATGGGTTTATTCTGGGCTGATTATTTACTACTGATTTTTTAAGGGAATAATGGAAGACTCTTTCTCAAGGTAAATATTCTGTGTCTCTTTCACATAAGTTACCTGTTATTCATGGTTCTCTTTCTTAATCCAAGGATTGCCATCCCTGGGCTTCTCTACTGCAGCTCAGAGTCCTGGGGCCCCTGTGCCTTTCCTGCTTTGGGGACACCAGCAGAATAAAGGTGGTGAGTGAAGAACATATGTGTTCTTGCTGTTGAAGAAAGCTTCCTAAATACGTAGGATTTTCTTTCTAGTAAAGAGGGAGTTGTTTCATAATTGTAGCTCTGTTTTGCTCTAACTATTTGAGGTTATTCCTATCAAGAGTCATAGTGATTCTGTACCTACTAACACCACAAAAGCAAGTGTGGCCATGCATAATTCTTACCTAATTGTGTTTCTAGGCTATATCTCATTACGATTATTTACATGCTTTTTGGGCAAGAAGGAAAATGTTTTATTTAATACTGCAGTAAGCAAACTACCAACATACCAATGTTTAGTGAACCGTGGAAGTGTCTGTTTTCAGATTCAAAAATTATCAGACTAAGTAATTATTTTCCGAATCAATCCTTTTATTCCTATCTTGCTTCATATAGCTGGACTCTTCTTTATATAGTTTTCAATCTTCAAGCCAAGGCAACCATCCAGTTGCTCTCATTCAAACGGAAAGAGATTTTCTTTTAAGTCCATTGCAGTATCTGCTCATTCTCGGCTATTTAAATATCACTGCTAAACAAGCAAGAGAACACCTCTTCCTCTAGTTGGTTGTGCAAGCAGTACCATACTATTTTATCCCAGTTTTGGCCTGGCTGCAAGGAGCAGAGTTTGGTGTATCCAGAGGTCCCCATGTCTCTGCAGTACAGTGACTAGCACCTCATTTGGGGCAGAGCTCAGTTGTGGCTTATGGAAAATCCCTTTCCAAGAAGGGAGCAAGAATTGTACGAGCTCTTTCTCTCCATGGCTTCCTGAGTGCACTCCTACCGCTCTGGTTTCTGCTTCCCCGGCTCCTGGAGCCTCATATATATCTGTGTCCCAGCTGAGACTCATTGGCAGAGGAAAGCAATCAGAACTTGCCTTTCAGCTTTCCACACAGTTCCCAGGGGTCCATATGCCTTGAAGGCAAAAAACCCCCTTTTGTGCTTATTGCCAATACAGATATTTTCATCCTGTTTATGGATACATCAACACTGAAAGTGCTGAGACACACAAGCTGGTGCAGCATGAGAAAGTCTGGAACAAAGAATGGTGGGAAGGACAGCGGGTGTATCCATGCTTGTTTTCTAGAACACTGCTTAGTCAAAGGAACAGCATGTGTGCAAACACAGTCAAGTGGCTTCTAGATCTGAGCTCTTATCTCTGCGCATCATCACATAGACTAACCATTCAATCTGCATCCTGGAGTCAGACTCTCAAGTCCTCAGTGAGAGAAAATTCTCATTGGAGTCTGGCAGAAGGAACATATCATTTTGTTCAAAAACACTGAATATGCAGTAGCAGCTGTGAGTTGTCAAATCCAGCATAGGATTATACCCCACATCATATGCTTCAGCATTTTATACAGACTATGTTTAAATTAATTTTTAATTAGCTCATTATACAGATAGAAGATCTGCTCATCTCAAGTTTTATAACCACAACTTTGCCTGCAGGTCTCTCTATCAGACAGTTGGATGATGGCAGCACCCAACTTCAGCTGGAAGTGCTCAAACCCTGCAGCAATGAGACTAATATTAAAAGCCCTGATAGTATCAGGCACCACACTCCATTATATCACAACTGCATTTCCATTTTCATGCCCAGTCTTCTTAAAAAGAGCTTGTGGAGAGCAGGGACTCATGACAACTGGAAAACCTACATGCCACAGAGAGCCAAAGGACTGACTGTGCATAATATTGCTACCCATAACCTTGGCATAGGTTTTGATGATGAAGTGCAAGGTAAGCCCACCCAAAGTGATTCATATGAATTGTTAGTCTGGAGATCTCAAACCACACATCTCCCTTTTCTGGCTGGAGAAGATTTTCTAGACATACATGCTTGATGAAATGTGATGGTGCCACTGCCCGTAATAGTATTACCTGCTTTGGAAATACTTTGTCTCCTCTGTTCCAGATCTGTTCCCTAACGTGAGTTACACTGGAGATGTATGTAGCTTGAAACATGAATAAAAATGGCTGACAAAGTATTAACTTTACAGACCCGGAATTAGGGTACTTCTAAAGCCATTTATTTCAGTTTGTGCAGGAAATGTGTTGCACAGTGAGGGACAGGCCCAGATCACTTAAGATCCAGGTATTGTGCCTTAACCATAGATCATCCTTATCTCCCTGGTATCTGTGTGGTAACAGTTTCTTCATTAAAAGTTTTTAGTTGCATTAACATATTCTCCTTGGAGCTTTCGCACTATCCCAGTGTAAAAAGCCAACCACAGTTATAATGAGATTATTCAAAGAATTTGTGTGTGGTTGTTTCCCCCCCCCCCCCCTAATTTGCTATCATAAATGCCCTCAGAGAAGTAATTTCCATGAGATCAGGAGCGGGACATTTTATATACTTCAGTATGACTTTTTCAGGATAGCCACACTGCAGGAGACTGGCTTCACACTCATCACACGGAAGCAAAGGCTGTCAGCTTGACACAAACTGTAAACTTGACTCAAAAATTCTTGTGAAAGTGGATGATTTGTTCTTTATGGTACAGCAAATCTTTATAGAAGGATATTCAATCTCAGTTTCTATGAAATCCTGTTCTTGGCCCATGTGTAACCATACTACAATTCAGTGACAAGAGGTGATCCAGCTGCAAAGACTCCTCAAGCTATTGTCCAGCCGTTCACACCTCTGGAATTTCATAATAAATTGAATCAACTGAAAGCGTAGGGAGTTAGACAATGAGCAGATCTGAATGAGTGGTGAAACCAATGACTCATCTTAGTTTCTAATTTCATTCCTGTACAGATTGTTTATCTAGGAAGAACAGGGCAGGGAATGTGTGAGGATATATGTGCTGTTTATTTAGAGCTGTAGCAGAAAGTTAATTCCTAAGTAGAAGCTCCGCTCTGAAGCAGTTATAGAGAGCAACTGATTTGCTATAGGGCTATAATGAATTTATTTATTTTAATGACATTTCTTGTCTTTTATGTATAACAAAAGAAGGTAGTGACTTTCTTCAATGCCCATCTGTTTGAGATCCTTCATTGTTATTGATTTCTATTCAACTCCTTCCAGTTTCTCTATGAGTTACTGGCATTCAAGGGCCAAAGCCTAGTGATGTATTTGCTGTAGTTTTATCGGTGCTGTACAAAGCCTCATCTCTTCTAGTTCCTGATTGTGGTGAGCCCAAGGATGGAAAACTAGGCAGCACTGAAGAATTTCAATATCCTATTTCACTGCACACTCACATTAAATTTGCTATTCTCTTTGAAGTCAGCAGAAAAGCCCTGACTGACATCAACGGAGTATCTGGTTCTGTGTTTCTGACAACATTACTGCTTGTCTGGTGTAGCAGTCCCTATGGCCGCTGAGAGTGAAAAGTAGCTGAGGCGGTTTCTCAGAGGCTGGGAATACTAGGAGCCCAGATAATTCACCCTCCAACTAGCCTGGCATTCCCCTTGCCCGTTCTTTTCAACTTGTGCCGTTAGTGCCACTGTCGCTGTGTCATGGGTCTGTGCTCAATTGTTAGTGAGAATACAAACAAGGGCATGGAGGTAACTGTTGGGCATGAAAGGGGGAATAAACAAATATTTTGCTTGCCCAAGAGTGGGAATGCTGTCAATGAACCTGGCTATTTCTCTGAATATAGATGTTGCAAAGGATTTTCTGTAAGAGACAGGCATCCTCCCTGCAAAAATGTCTTGTGCCTGATCTTTCAAAACCCTTCGTAATGTACCTTGCCAGTTGTATGTTGCTGAGCAGGAAGGTTGAGAGGATTATTTCAGCTGTGGCAATCAGTTTACACCTTGAACCACAAGATCGGATTACTTTTGGTATTTAATTTTGAAATATTTCCCCCAGATGTATGGTACCTTCACATGTTTCCTGGATGAAATTCATTTTGTTATTTCCTGCTCTTATTTTTAAGCTTTTTCAGGTCCTCTGTGTTATTTCTGTGTCTTTGCTTATGTTTGCAACACTTCCTAATTTAGCATCTTCTGCAAATTTAATTACTATATCAACTTTTTACATCACTTGATTAGTGGTTTTAAAATGTTACTGAATATCACTTGAGTTTAACACAGTCTCTGCAAATTTCCTGAGGGGCAGTTCCCTCAAATCATTTGTTCTCGGGGGTTTGTGCATGGTTAGTGTATATGACACTGTGGATGTACATGAGACTACTCAACAGAAATTGCTGACGTCAATTAATGCTTTCTTTGCTCTGAAAGACTTCATCTACAGACATATCAAAGGTGTGAAACAGCATAATTAGGACATAGGGACATGGTTGTGCAATAGCACATGTGAGTTTTCTACAGGAAACATCTAGCAAAAGTGAATTTAAAGCTGTCACAAGTATGCTTCATGTCATAAGGGAAAAAATAAATGCTACAGTAGGGAAAGAACACTCAGATAGTCAAGTAAGCCTGAGAGTTCTTTTAAGGATCAGGACCAGTGAAAGCAGTGGTAGAGAAAGAGGTCCAAGAGCAGTGCTTTGTAGTGCTCTAAAACAGTGTGTTGAATTTGATCTATAAGTGGAAACCAGGGAGCTGAGAAAGAAAAGCATGAAAAGAGAAAAGATACTTGAGGTGGCCATTTCAAAAAAATGGAGTAAGAAAAAAGAAAAGGCTGAATTTTTAGTTTTTAGACCCAGTTTTATGCTACCATCTAACCAAATGTAGTTGAATATTTCAGGTGACTTTCCATTAAATGATTTACTAATATCTAATGTATCATATATAGTTTAATTTTTTTTTTTTTTAATTCAGCTGTATGGCAGTTTAGTAAGAGTGTAACAAGTTCCTTATGTAACCTCTTAGTGCTTCATGCAACCTCATGGTTCTTGGAGATTATTTTTTCTTGTGCATGTTTGACTTTGGTGGAGATTCCTTACTGGGCTGGCACATCTCTTTGAAATGCTTGTTCTTCTTTACCTTTTGTGATTGCCAATATTCTTAATACAGGAGAAAGAACATAATGAGATACTTCATTTACTGTATTTCTTTTTACACAAGTCTCTTCCATTTGAAGAGGAATTTTTTATTTAGTGATTTTTATTGTGTTATTTAATTGCTATATCTCCACTACTGTGGATCGTATTTTTCGATTACTGCCACTTTCAATTTTAGATACTTTATTTGGCCTAATTGTGAAGCAGGTGCTAGGTGCTGAGGAAAAGCAAAGAAAGTGTGGGATTTTTCCCAGTGAATTTGCAGCTTATTGATGCTTGTTGTGCTGTTCTGGTGTTTGGAACTGATAACGTTGTATTTTAAGCATTGTTAGTGTTCTAAAACAGCCTTCACCACACTGGAGATCTTAATGACTATGCTTTGGCAGAATGAAAGTGGAGAGGTTAGTTGGGTTTCCTGATTGTGTTTTTTTTAACCAAAACCTAGTTTACTAGACCACAGAAAAGTGATGGGCAGATAATATTTAAACCAGAAACGGTGCTGTTTTACAAGAGCTTGTCATGATGCCAAAGCTTTTTGTGTATGCAGGATTTACATAATCAAACTTCAGCAATCTAGCATGCGTGTGTGAGCTAGGTCCAGGCTCCTCATATACTGAATTGAGAGAGGTAGGTACCCACTTCTTCACTGTCCTCTGGAAGTTCCCCTTTCACCTAAACCCTGCTGGCCGAGGGACCTCTAGGAAGTAGGCGGCACTCTCCCATTGTGCAGCCACACTGGCTTCAAGCAGTGATCTGCACAGGCAAGCAAACACTCAGTAGTGAACAGTTGTGTGGGTTTCTTAAGAGCTGTATCACTAAATCTAGGACAACTGTCCACATCTGAAATCCCAGCTATGCTTAGGGATCGGTGTCATTGTGAGGGGGCTGTGGGCAAAAGTGATCTGCTGGTCTTTTACACAGAAGAGAGTCTGGATTGAAGGGGGTCAGATCAGGAGCTCATCTGTAAATGAAAGCCCTGCCCTCACTAGGCTACACTCCAGTGGAAAAAAGAAGGCTCAGTGCACTTCTTTGGTAACCTCACTTATTAGGCAATTTTAATATAGCTGTAATAAGCTCTCTTCAAGCCAGACCTTAGATAAGGCCTTAGAAATGCTCAGCTGCCATGTGGCTTGTAACAAATATCACAAAGTATTGATTTATTCCATAACCACTCCCTGCCACGTGTTATGTAAATAACAATGTTTGATAGAGTGCGTGGTTCTCTGTGCTGTAATGCAGAGGTCTTGGGGAGGTCTTGAGTCAAAAGATGAAAGGCCAACTGTCTCCAGTTGTCCTCAGGATGTGTGCATGACACTGCAGCTGCATACACATGCACCAAGCCCTTCCCTTTTGAGTGCATTTAATAATCATGATTTTACTAATATATATGGTTCTGCTCTGGGTGGGTATAATCTTCTAATTACATAGCTTTGAATTTTCTCAAATCGTCTCTAACACTGTTAGTATTTCTCTACTGGTAAAACTAAATTCACGGTGCTTTCATTGCATATACTTATATCTCTACAGATTTAAGTTAGGAAAAAACCATGCAGTCTGAATACACCACTAATTGTACTTCAGCTTGTATGTTGCAGAGCAGCCTCATTCTGTTTTCCCACAGCCAAGAGAAGGCCTCAAGGCCAAAATGTCACCTCAAATTTCTTTTGATCTCAACTTATATTTTATTAACCCTTTTAACTTCACTGAGGGTGTGCAAGGAAACATGTATATTCCCTTTCACATAAACCCAGCGTTGTCCTTACATCTTGTGTGCAAATGTATGGACAGTTTTTCATTCAAAGGATTATTTAGATGTAATCTATATGCTTTGTGAGTTACAGATAAGAAGGGGTGGGCAGCATTTATTCTGCAATGTTTATGATTTATTTGCCTTTTATTTTCTCTCTTTAACTCCATCCAAAATATTTCTGAGAGTCTTAGTGAAATATAATACTAGAAGCCTTTAATGGCACCTTTTCATCTCACAATAGCAGAGTGCTTTTCAGGGCTTAATTAAATTTTACAGTGTGCTTTTCAGGTGAATGTAATTTGAATGCATCCATTCCTGTTTGTGAGGAAACTGAGGCAGGGAGTGGTGATTAGCTTAAGGCTGTGAACCAAATAAAATGTTAGAGTAAGAATTATGGCCCAAGAGATTAGGATAATTTCAGCAAAATTTGGTTCTTAAAAATTTCATCAGACAGAGAACGCAGATGATGGCTGCCTGAATGGCAGGGGGGCCAAATAGCTTCCCCAGACTCTTCCTTTCCTTAGCCTTTGTGATGACTAGTGCTTCATGCCTAAGTCCAGTTTTGTCTTCACCAATCTTTGGGTACGCCAGATGCTTGCTCAGTCCTCCAAAATGTTCAGGAGAAAAGGAGTGAGTGCCTACCCTCTACCTCTGCCATCTTCTCAGCAAATGGTTCAGGCCTTTCACCCCTTTCCAATGAGAGGCCTCTTAGGGTGGGATCGGAATGCATCCACCCACTCCTACAGCCATGGTCTTCTACAAGATAAACACTGCAATGTTAGCTGTGGAAGGCCTGAAGCTTCTTGTCCGGTGGTCAAGGACAAACTTTTCATCCATCTCCTCACTGGAAAGTATGAAAAGAAGCCTGTCCTCTTCTGTGGGTAGGCATGTAGAAGGGGAGAAAGCTGCTGGGACAGGAGTGTTCATTTATTCTGCACATGTATTTTATGAAGAACCTCTATAGATTCTGTCAACAGCAGTTACTACCCAAACATGGTTACTGATGATGCTGTAAGATAGACCATCATATGGAAATGTGTTAGGGTAGTGGGAAGATATTATTTCTGGACCCTCAGTGCTCATAGGTCAGAAGTCATACTTGCTTTGGCCAGAGCCTGACTGCAAGGGCAATGGAGCTCCATGAGTGTCGTGTGTGTTACTATCTGCAGAGGGGATGGCATCATCCAGCCTGTCTGGCAGGCCTAGAACTCATATATGCTGCAATTTAAAAACTGGGGTGTGGCCATTTCTTTGAAGGTGTGTGAAAGCAGACTAAAATCAAGCACGTGAGAGATCCCACAGATACAGTACACAGGCTGAGAGCACCCTTTCCTTTGTACCAGCTATCATGGTGAGAAAAGGTCATCTGGCTGTGAGACAGGCTCAAAACAAACAGGTTGGTGTTTTTAATGAGCTACAGAATCAGTCGTGGGAAATTCATACTCTCAGTAGAGAAGCCAGAGATTGAATGGTGTCCCTCTGTCACCAGACACCAGTCTCAGATCCAGAGGAAAGAGAGCACACTTGTAGTTCTTCACTGCCTGACTCTGCTAGAGCCTCAGCCCGTAGTGGGCAAGCACTACCCACATCTGTGTTTTCCAAAGCCTGAGCAGGGCATAGCAACCACAGTGTCTGACTCCAGATCCTCCACGTGGGGTATGCAATGTGATACACAGTATGTTTCCAGTGTGCTGTGACAGTCAGTCGGTAGCCACTAAGCAGATGTAATGAAGGCAAAGAGAAGTTTTCTGTTTCCATTTTTGTCAGCCCAGTGTCTTAAAACTACTTACCTGGGAGTGAAATGGCTCCACTTGGTTCTGCAGAGGCCAATCTTCCCTTGCTGTATTGTGAAAAAGGCACTGCATGATTTGTGTTTTTATCAGAATAGTATGATCAGAGTAGAAATGAGGTCAGGCAACAGCTGAACAGGTTTTGCCACTTACTGTTGATCATCTTTCTAATAACTTTCTTTTCTCCTTTATGTTGATCTCTTCTAATAGTGAAGTCAACAGCTGTGGCCACGTGCACAGGACATACTTTGACAGCAGCAGGACTCAGCTGACAGACTCTGGAATATATCATTTCAGTAGCATCATCTGGGTCTATAGCTGGCTCTTCTATAACTGTATTGAAGGTTGAAAGCCTCGTGTGTTGTTCTTCTTTTTATCTTCTTTGCACTACAAGAGCATTGCACAGGGGTCTTAAAGTGTGTGCAGGAAAATGGACCTTGGGGACAAACTTTAGGTTAGAAACACAGCTTTTTTTAATTTACAAGTGCTTGGTTGTGTGTAAATCTGTTTCACTACCCAAACTTCACATCAAAGTATTTGAGCTGTGCTGTACTTGATGAGAGCAAGAGTGCATGTTTGTCATTGCATAAGTGAAACAGAAATTCCTGTGGGAACAAAGGGACAGAGACCTGAACACAACACACCGTAGAGGATTTGCTACTAATTCAGCGAGAGAAAGTTTTGGGGTTTTTGTGCTATTGACACATTCATCTGGACATTCCTCCAGATGAAATCTCTGCAACAAATGCCATTTTGAACCTATTTATGATTGAGGCTATTTCACAAGGGTGCTTAGGCTCCTTTGAAACCTCTCTGTGGGGTTGAGTTAGCGACTTAGGAGACTCCAGACCACCAGGATGGAGCGCAGAAACTGCCCAGAAGCCTAATTTGCCTCTCACAGAGCACAAACACTCCCATTGACCCCACTGCTTGAATGCCTCTGCTGTCAGAAGAGAGCTATGGCAAAAAGTCAGTCATGTATATCGGGAGAAATTTCTGCTGATCCCACACTGGGGAGAGCAAGAGAAATTCTCTGTGAGTGGAGAGAGTGTCCTCAAGATCAGGATGCATTCCTGCCCTTCAGTGAGAATGATTCCAGGGGGTTGTTATAAGTGTTTAGTTTACAGGAAGATCAGCTGCACCTTTCATTTGTCCTTTGAAGATTATATTTGCTCTGTAAAAGTTTTAAAAATGGCAAACCAGTACAGACACATAAAAAAGAAAAGAAAACAAAACACAAGGTTATGAGAAGCTGAGATTCTATCTATTTTATTGAATGATCCTGGAATACAGTAACAAGGGGACAGTTGTGTGCTTAATCATCTCACTCTTACAAGTGGAAATGATGCTTGACAACAGAATGTACTGATATGAATGTAAGAGTAGGGGAAAGGAAAAAAATCCTAAGGAACAAAATAAGCATAATATGTAAACAGTATTCTGCTAGGAGTATTTGTAGTGACAGATGCTTTGGTAGATAGGGCAAAAAATATATTCCTTTCTCCTAAAGGGAAATAGGTGGAAGTCCATCAAATAAACTTTGTCCTGGCATATTTTATTTTTGCATGGAGGAAAAGGAAAAGATCGTTTTTGATGTCAGATTTTTTTTTTTCAGCTGTTTTTTCCCCTCTGCCATACCAGAAAAAAAGATCAGGGAAGATAAGCCAGGCAAGAGAAAAAAAAAAAAAAGGAGGTGGGGAGGGGAAAAAAAAAAAGGTTACTCTGAGTATCAGAGAGGGGGCTAATTGTCAAGGTTATATCTCCACAGATGATTGATGTGAGGCTGGGTTTTTCTGTCAGCCTGTCACAAAGCAGGAATGTTTAATGTTCTCATTATTGGTTACGCTGTTGTGTATATTTCTCTGTCAGCACTGCGGACCCATCTGAACTGCCAAGGCACTTCAAAGCCCTGCAGGTCATTTATCATCCTCCTGACGCTGCGAATGTTCAGCCTCAGCTGAGTGCCAGGGATTTGTTATGACTTGAGAGCCAGCTGACAGACAGGTCTGCTGCAAAAAGGATTCCTTTTTGTCACACTGCGAAAACATCAATGTTCCTATAATGGCCTACAACTGTCAAAGGGGACTGCCACCTGACAGTTGTGTGGTCTCACTAATTTGCAGCCCGGTGACTTGTTTCCTTGAGTTTAGATTCAGTTACGGTGTCACATGCAAACAGGTCACCATCTGTCGTCCTGTGCCAGGGGGCACATGGTAGGGGGTGGAGAGGGAGAGAGAGCGAGCGAGAGAAGGAGGAAACGATGAAGTGGCAAACTGGGGGTGGGGGAGAGGCAAGGGGAAAATAAAAACGGCCATGCAAATCAAAGCTGCGTCTTTATTTTAGATTCCTGTTTTCTGAGTGTTTCTAGCCCACCACAATGTGAATCTCTGAAAGTTGTGTTGAAAATTGAGGCAGGGAAAGAAAGGACCTTGCAAAGAGCCAGAGCTGGGAGGGGCGGGGGCTGGGGGAGAGGGAAAGGAGGGGGGGGAGAGAGAGAGAGAAATATCAGGGCTTTGTTTCCTTTCCCAGGCCATGACATGATTAATCGTTTTCTTCTGATCTAATTTTGGAACATGAAAAACAGCACATTTGTCTTGAAGAAAAATGATGTGCCGTACTGCGCAGATGGAAATTTCGAGCAATGAAAAAGATTAAAGTGAAATTCCACTCCTTAGACCTAATCATGAGTTGTAGATTATTCTGTCGTTCTAACCAGATGGTAGGCTTGATTCCACAACCCCCTTCTTATATTAATGAATACTAGACTGTTATATTTGACTTAGGTAAGTGAAATGTCTATCAAGCCTAATGGACTGCCAGCCAGCATAACACATGTTGTACCACTGAGGGTCCTTGCTGCATTTTTCATGTTTTATACTAATGTAGAACATTTTGTTTCCTACTGTTTTCCATCATTGTCACTGTTTGCTAAATATTTTCACATGTAGGGGGAAAAAAACGTAAAAAACTTGTGTCCAGAGCTAATTTCCTCACGTTGGTCACAGCTATAATTCTACAAGTAAAACAGTCACCCGAAGCAATGCATACAAGAACTCAATAGTAACTTGATTAAGTTCCCAGTCAACAAGACTGCACTAGGCTGTATGTTAACAAACCTAATTATAGGCAGCATGGTGATAAATTGTGCAGGGTGCATGTAGCACATCTCTGAGGTCATGTCTAGAAAAGAAGTTTTGCCCCAGGGGACAGGGATGGGGTGTCATTTCTAAATAAAGTAAATGCAGGTTCACTGATGTTTCCCATTGGGTTGCCTTCCTTTTTCTGACAAATGTTTTTCTAGCAAGGGTGTCCCAAGAGATCCTTGTGAGAACGGAAGAGTGGAGGAGGAGAAGAATGAGAGGCTGGGGAATTCTCTTTAACCTTTCCAAGTGTGCAGTCCGATGACTGCCACAGAGCTTCTACCATGCTTGGACTTGTCGGAGCCATGGGTACTGCTGATCATATGCTGGGATGTAACCACTGCTTGTGCTTACAAATCATGTTACCGTTTTCAGCATTTAGCTGAACAAAATGGTACTTGTCATATATGCTGGATGTGAGGGTGGGATGGAATCTCTTCCTTGTATGTGAAGTTAAAGGTAAAAATCTCTGGTTTCTCCTGTCGAAAAAAACAACAGCTAGGCCTTTGTGTCTGAGTGACGCCCCTGGTTCTGTCGGGGAGCATGCTCCCAGGTAGAGGAAGCGTGCATGCACAGTGCTAATTTTAGACATTGAAAGAATCAACAGGATGCATGGATCAAGTTACTCTCTGCCTAGGAGAGAACAAGTCCAGAAACTTGAGTAAGCAGTCAAGAGTTGTCCAAATCGGGACTCACTGAAGTATGATACAGTAAAGTTATAAAAGTTCATTTAGGCTGAACAAAGAAAAGTAAAGCACCAAAGTATGCCTCCTTAGAAACTAGGAAATCTACATGTGAAGTCTTTTTGATAATGGAATGAATTTAAAGTTCACCTCATTGCTTTAGGGCTTTTATTCTCACCATTTTCAAACAGTTTCTTCAGAGTCCTGAACTCTGACAGACATGACTTTCTCAGTGAAGTTACCATTGATTTTAACTTCTGAATAAGGACTCTTAGACTGTGACATAAAATAAACTCCAAATGGCCCTCCAGTGTGAGTACCCTGCACTTGGGACCATCATTGTTGATGATTTTCCCTTTTTCTCACACACATAACATTTTTTGAAAGAATGAAGTGAGGAAGGCCTAAGCAGAATGCTTATTTTATCTTGCCAACACTAAAAGCAAACAAACTAGAAGTCTGGAAATGGTATGTCTTAAAATGCTTTTCTTTGTAATTAATTTTAATTAGGTTTTTTTTATTTGTACAGATTGGCTCTATCTGAGAACATAAGCTAAAATACCAACATGCTTTCACATTTCTTTTATGGTTGGATTTAGATTCTGTCTTAGCCTTCCCTAAAGCTTGCTCTCAGGGGATAAAAATTTTTCATTCATGAGAATTCCTATGCAAAATATTGCATGGCAGATTTTTTTCAATTAATTTAGAACAAAACTCCCACTTAGTCCTTTATACTGCTCTCTGTAAATGCAGGGTAAGTTATCCCTTTAAAATGATCTGTACAGATTACCAGCCTGTGTAGTTCCTAATCCCTGGGGAAAACTGGCTTTTTGCAGTGCTGCTTCTCTTCTGTGCAGGGCATGTGGAGCTGACTTGGCAGTGAAGGGAAAGTAATTTGTTCCTGACAAGGGCCAGTTGCAGACTATTTCTTCACTGGAAGAAAGTGACAATCAAGCAGGAAATTGTGACTGCAGTTCCTTATTTGAACTGATCCTTCTTAGGAGCTAGTAGACATATCTTAACTTAGCCTTTAGCTTGTTTTCCTCAATCTCACAGCTTTGCTTTCTGTGAAATGTCAAGGACCTCGAATTCCTGCGGTGTTTACAGTTTGGCCTGTGGAATTTGTGGCCTGCTCAGAGTGTTGCAGATTTACAAATATATTGTGAA
The DNA here is from genome assembly GCF_029207755.1 of Chamaea fasciata. NCBI lineage: Eukaryota > Metazoa > Chordata > Aves > Passeriformes > Sylviidae > Chamaea > Chamaea fasciata. The sequence goes on from NW_027094094.1 coordinate 21,721,280, forward strand.
GGTAACACAGGAGAGGCAGGCATTCCTCTTCCTGGTCACATTTCCCAGAAATGGCTGTAGTTTTGGGAGAGGACTTTGAACTACTGAGGAAGAGAGTACAACATCTGGAAGGGAGAGCAAACTGTCTGTTGCCGTTAAATCCTTACTAAGCCAACTTGTTTCTAAGTGCAGGGACAGATGGATGGATGAAGGCTATGTTATAGCTATGGGGAAGCCTCAGAGAGCATTTGTCTTCCTGGAAGAGTGTATTAGAGCCTTTCTGGTTTGCAGTGGGTTATCACCCTGCTGTAGCTTTGATCGATGGCAAGAGATGGCAGCAGGAAATAAAGGTCCACTCTTTGTGCTCAGGAACTTTGCCGAGCAGGGCAGGACCCTGACCAGATGGAATATCTCTATGGGTTTGGAAGCAGGTAGGTAATACAGCAGGATCAGCAAGATGTTTGTCAGTGTCTGTGCATCCAAACTCTGCATAAGTGCTCAGAGCTGGGGTGCTTGTACCCATGGATCAATCAATTTGCCCACAGTGGGTTGACAGCTCTGAAACCACCTGATGTCAGCTTTCTGCAAACACTAATCCATGGGTCTTAGCATTTTGTGTGGGATATCTTTTCATTGTGTGGCAGATGCCTTTCTAATATTCTAGGCCAACCAAAGGTGGATTTGCACGTTACCTGCACACACCCTGCCCTTCATTGCCCGTCGCCTGTTTTACTTCAGAGAAAATTATATGTCTTTCTGACATGAGGTTCAGATCATCATATGCCATAGCCATTCCCCCCGTGGGTGAAGTGTCTCCCTCTGGTGGCCTGGGGGCAAGGGAGGGAGGAACAAATTCTTTCTCATCTGAACTGCAAAGCAAGCCATCACTTAGAATAGTTGACATGTGAGAGGTGACAGGTCTCTTTTTTTTCCTCTACTATTTATTTCCATTTTACGCACATTCCCAACTTCCCGTTCTCCATGCATTCTTGTATTTGTACCCTGTAACTTTCGTCGGTTTCTTTTCTTTCAGATGTGGTCAAGACACAGCACAAGTTGATACAATCTAATACAAACTTCCCTGTTTGCTCTATCATAAAATGTAGTGCCTTGTGTGTTCATTCCCCTCCTGTCATCAAGTGCCAGCTTCAGCAGGACTTAGTACTCCAGGTTCTTCCTGCTGTCATTTTCACTTCTCCCCAAGGACTAAACATTTAAAACCTGAGAAATGCTAACTGCGATCCTAAGTAACACTTGAACCACGCTGATCTTGGGTAAACAATTCCCAGAGTGTTGCCATTCCTGATGTTGAAAGAGCAGAGCAATGAAAGAAAAGAATGTGCATACAAATTCTCGTTAATCGGACAACCAGCTAATTTCTAAATATCTAAAGATTCCCTTAGAAGACATTAATTTTGTTTATGTTTAAAATGACACACAGGCTGAGGAAACTCATTTAGGACTTCTACTCATTTAAGATTTTTAATGGGAGTTAATGGTTTAAGGCTCAATATAGAAAGTGGAATACTGGGTTTTGGGGTGGGATTTTTTTTTCTATTTCTTATGTAAATATTTATATATTTAAAATTTGCTTCATTAAATTGATTTTTGCAGTCTGCACAGCAGACAAGTAAGAGGAAAGATTGCCTATCACCCTTTGAGCAGAACATTTTTTGCCCCAACACATGCCTATATGGGAGGTTATATCAGGTGCTGAAGAAAAATTTGATTTTTTTGTTGGCCAAATGCCAGTCTTTCAGCATAGGAGCAGGAATATATATTTTATTAAAAGGTACAGCAGCAATATTTCTTGCTTAAACAAGGCCTTAGACTCCCATCTATTCCCAAAGTATAGGCTGGGTTGTATGAGGCCCTGACTGGCTTTAAGAGCTTGGTGAGGCTCACCTGAGGCCCTGTTCCACAGCCCTTGCCTGCAGGTCCAGGCCTACTCAGCTTTGGGATGTGTGCTAAGCCATGTTATAGGTGTTCCAGTGCCTTCCAGTCATTGCTCTGGCTTGCTGACTGGCTTTCTGGGGTGAACTCCAAACCTGTCCTGCAAGGTAACTTTGCCTCCTCCCTGTATCCTGGGTGTACCTTAGAGCTGTGTCACAAACCCATTTTCAGCCTCCTCTCTTGATTGTGCTTCCCGGCAGGATGCTGCCATTGACTCTTTATCTCACCTAGACTGGGACTTTCAATGGACTCTGTTACATCCACCAGCCTGGTCCTGTTCAGGCAATGTGGGCTTCATTCAAGTTACCTTCATTTCCCAGCTTCTGTCCTTGGAGAAGCCCTGCTCTTTCTGCTCCCTGATGAGTGTCCCCATTTAGGATTCACGTGTGCACTGCACCATGAGAGCTCCCAGGCAGCCTGCCTTTAGTCAAGGTCTGGCCTTTCCATGGCCCTGTTCCGTGTTCCTTGCTCAAGGAAAGCAGTGTCTGCTTGAACATCTCACTGCTACACATAGTACCATGAGCAGTGGGTCTTCAAGGGGCTGGAGAAGAAGTCTGTGCCTGATTCTACTTGGTTTTGAATGCAGTTCCTGCTTCAACGTGGAATCGTTTTGTTTTCAGAAGTCACAGAACGCTTTAACTTGCTGTGTGACATTGTGCAGATTCAAAATGGCGTCCTGTCCCCATTTGTTAGTGGAAGGGATAGAGTTTCCCTGGTGCGGTGCCAAATTCATATAGAATTTCAAATGTTCTTCTGGGTGAAATGCTATGTTCTGTAATGCTCAAGGAAAGCATAATATCTTTGAGGATATATATAAATACACTGGTATATGAAGAAAAACCCCACAGGATTTTTAAATTAAATAGTTGAACATCTAGCCTGTATCTCAGTTTGTGTTGTTTTCTAGAAGAATACACTCGCCAGTAAATTCATACCAAATTTCTCAGTAAATCTGATAGAAGAGTACTTGAATGGCTTCAGCATTATTGCTGACTAGCTAACATAAGCTGACAATAGTAGATGACTGTGGTGAAATATTTATGTTTCCTTAGTCCTACTTCTTCCTCTTTCTGGAATGTTGGTTCTGAGAGCACCTATAAACCAATGGTTTTACCACATTGCTAAAATTAATCTCCAGATTGGTTTAAAATTGATTTCAGAATTCTATTTTTATGCAGAAGAGTTGACACTGGAAAAATCTTCACAACCTCTGTCCTATGACATGAATATTTATAAACTCCAACCCAGGCTAGTGTCAGGGCAAGGAAATATGGGTCAAAACTGTGATTTATATGATCAACAATAGAATTTAACTACCAAGTTCTTATTAATCTAAATGTGAATTAGTTAGCTAATTCCCCATATCCTTTCAAAAATATGCCAGTGTTCTACTACTCATTTTGTCATGTTTCTATATAGTGACAGATTTTGTAAAACTACTTTCATAAATGAACAAAACCCCAAATGTATATCACTAAAAACTTAGAAGGCAAACTGATTCGATTTCCTGTGGTGGAATTATACTATCAAAAAAAACACAGGTCTTGAAATGCAACACCTGAAAAGAAATACAGTTGGCCTAAAATTCCCATAATGAGAAATCCATAAGGCTAAATATTTGGTGCTCCTGATTTGCTCACTTCCTCAGGTTAATGTTTCTTCAACATGTTTCCAGTTCTTTTTTTTTTTTTTTTTCAGCTGAATTGGTGGTTGTACTTTCAAAGGTGATGATTTGCAAATGATGATTTCCAGCCTACTGTATTCTATGTATGGCAGAATGTCCATCAAGTTGCCTCTAGGTGACATTAGTAGTGCAATCATTCAAAATGCAGCCTGACAGCATTTCAATCAATTCACTTTTCAACACTAGACATCAAATATACATTGCAAACCCAGCACCTGCTCTACTTGTAGTGTGACATCAAATAGGTTAGCCTCGGGTCCTATGACAGAGGCTGTCTCTTGAACTGCTACATTAAGAAGTGACTTTGGCAATGATACTCTTGGAGATTAACACTCCACCAAAACTGGCTCCTGACCTACAATACAGCATAATCCCTTTACTCCTTGTGTTTCTCTCTCAACACAGCCCACAGGAGCTCTGTGTGTCTGCTAGATGAGTCATCCACAGAGCCCAGCTTTTAACCTCCTCCCGTAGAGCTTCACATTTACAGCAAAGGTGCGAGCAGAATGGCAGCCATGCATTTATAAAGACTTGTCCCAGGTCTGAGCTCCTTGAGGTTAGCTTCCTCCTTTTTGCAACAACTGCATTGTGGTGCCCCTTGGTACTGCAAGAGCTGGCAAATTTTGCAACTCTTCATGAGGTCTTGGTGTTTGTGTCAAGACCTGTTCTTTTAAAAGGGGATAGTATCCAGCTCTTGAGATGAAGAGACCTGGCTACTGTCATCCCAGGACTTTGTCTTTTGCTTGTAATCAAAAACAGGTCAGTTAGTGGTGTCCTTGAAAGTTCTCAGTATGCTTCTGTACTTCAGGCTGAGGTAAGGTGTATTCCTTGACCTATAAGAAGCTCTACTGTGTGTATGGAATCTTCTGAGCCTGATCCATAGTTCCCTTTAAATGAGAGGACAACTAGCTATCGTCAGACACCATGGAGGTGCCTAACAAACCAGGCAGGTGGTGAGTGTGCCCAGGATTTCAAGTTCAGAGAAATAGAAAAGGTATGCCAGCACTCATAAACCTTAGCAGAACAGTGTGAATGCCCTTCCTTTTGTTCTGTTTGCTGATCAGGCTTTGGTGCTGATGGCATGAATCAGATAAAACAGTACTGTAAAGGCATTGTCAGCTGGTCCTAATAGTGGCATGGGCAAGGGCATGCAGGCCACTGTGTGACTCAGGAACAATTTGGGCCTTCTGAGGTGACCCTAGGAGGCAGGAGTGGGGATCCAGGCGTGATAGGTTTAGAAAGAGAGAGTTTTGATGCGGCCCATTTACCACATGCCTCACCACCATCCCTACTAGGACTGTAGTGGATGTGATCTTTTGTGCCTAGAGTGGTAACACCCGGTCCAGTCCTGACTGAATTCCAGGTACTAGGCAGGATGGTGCTGATCACATAATCACCTCAATCCTAGAGCCAGGGATTGCAGGTTTGTGTTTCCTATGCAGGGCAGCATCTCCCTCTCAGTGTGCACAGTGAAAAGGTGACCAGCTGGCCTCACCATTAGCTCTGAGCTCCCAGCAGGCAGGAGATTGGTGTCCCCCTTGCCCTGCAGGAACCACCTGCAATCATATTCCTGGAGCTCCACAGAGGACACTGCCCTGCTCATTGTTGCCACTCTTGCTGAGAAACTCTCCACATCAGGAATGTGAGTGCAGCAGGAGATATACATCCCAAGGGGCACTAAAGAGGTTAATGTAGTACCCAATAACCTTCATAGTTGAAGCAAACAGCTGAGTTGAAAAAGCTGTCATAAGTATTTGCATCCTTATCAAAGTTAATAGAGGAAGAGGAATGCTGTCTTAGAAGATGAAGCAGTATATGGACAGCCTTCAGAAAGGTAGGAAATTGTATTGGGGTGAGAGAGATTACTCAGAGCTACTAACTCAGTATGGAGGGATGATTTTCTTGTTGAGGTTAGGGCACAGTCTTCCCTGCAGGCCTGCTCGTTCTGCTGTTTGGACATTCAGCTGGCTGGTGCAGTTCCATCCTGCAGGCTCACAGATGGTGAAAGGACTCAAGCCACACTGAATGCTTGCTGCGGATACAGATGTGCTCTGAAGATTGCTTTGGTATTTATGTGAAACAACTGCTTTTTATTAAGTGTTGAAAGTAATAATAAATAATTACAAATTATATTAGTGTATTAAATTGTTGACATAACACCAACACAAATATTTCTTAGGAAAGTGAATAAACATATAAAGCTACATTATTTTATAAATGAATTCATTAGTATTTATTACAATTACAATCAATTATTAAGCATTATGATGACTTGCTTGGAGACTGGATGTATTTTTTTGCTATTATCAATAATTTTAATTACCAACTTTAACTACTGGTTATTTCCCACACACATCCCCAGGCACTAATATTTATACAGCATCTAAAATGCACAGTGTTTTTGGTTTGGGCAGCTTTGTAGTACACCACAAATTGCTGAAAATAATTTCCTAGTTGTTAAGTGGATATAGAAGCTCTGGGTGTGCCTCAATCAGTTATGACCTAGCTTGGGAGAGCTGGTTTATACTGTGCAATAAGAAATTTATTTCTCCAAAATTTTATGCATCATATCCAAAATGCCAAGAGGCCAGGTTTGCCCATGTAGCTGTTTTTTATGTCCTTCATGCCATCAAACAAAAGATTGTATGCTCAAAAGCTTGCTGCCCGTACACACAATTTGTCTAAAACACATAGTATCTAGAACAGGTTGCCCAGAGAAGTTGTGGATGCCCCAGCCCTGGGAGTGTTCAAGGTGAGGTTGGATGGGGCTCTGAGCAGCCTGGTCTAGTGGAAGCTATTCCTGTCCACAGTAGAGGATTTAGAACTGAAAGACCTTAAAGGTGACTTTCAACCCAAAGCATTATATGATTATTGCCTCAAGAGTGTCTGTAGATTGTGATGGTCTCACTGTTGGACCTATAATTATTTCTGATGCTAACTTGGTTTGCCCTACTACAGTCTTATGGATGCCCAATAATTAGACTTATTACAAAGTGTTCAGACAGTCTATTTTCAGGTATCTTAATCTGTTAAATAGATGCGTAACCTGAATGTATTTTTTTTTTGACTTGTCATTACAGGTCTTCATATCCTTAAATCTGTCCTCTAGTTCTTTTCCCTCAAGCCCCCTCTAGCACTTCTACACTCTGATCTCTCAGGTTGTTACTTCAAATTCCTTAGTTACCTGACTGATGTGTTGTGCTTGGGACACACAAACTCTAACACAGATATAAGCATTTTCACTTCTCAATTGGCACACTTTACTCCGTGTGCAGTATCTCAGTAGAAATGGAGGTGCCTCGGTAGCGGTACCCCTGGCCCCACCCCACCTTCTTCTAAGGTACCACAGCATCCCCTGAACTCCTGTTGTCCCTACTGCCTTCCTACAGGTCCTCTGCTGGTAGGAGTAGTGGCAGCTGGGTGTTACCATCCCTTCAGTGCTCAGGCTATCAGCACTGTGGCCACAGTGAATGAAGGCATTAAAGAGGACACCTGAATTGATTTGGTGCCGATACTCAGCTGTTGAACCAATCATCAGCCTATAAAAGCAGTGAGGTGGATTAACAAAGTATTTTGCATATTACGCAGGAGTGAAGGCATTGTCTGTGCATGGTAGGGTTGCTTTATAGTACCTTGTAAAATGCTTTATGCTAGAGCAAAGCATAGTTGTTCTAGCTTTACTAGAAGTAGTTAAATTTTTACACATTTTTAATAATTTCAGTGCTACTAAATGAATAGATTGTGGATGTTCTAAATAGGTTTGCGTATCTGGAGGGAGTGAGGGGAGGGATGTTGTAACTGAGCTCGTTTTATTTTGCTCATTTTTTTCCTTGTATTTTCAACACAGAGAAATGAATGAATTCCTCATGGAAGGCGCTCTGTGGACAACTCCTTTTTATCTTTACAAGTCCTGGAGAAACAGCAGTGGATTCCCTTGCTCTACTTCACCCCTAGGCTGGTCCCTTTCATGTGTCTCTCACATAAGGAACTCAGTTTGATTGCTCTCCTTCTTTTCTATGGAGAACATCCGAGGTGAGTGTTTCCTTCACAGGGGTGTTTCCCCCCACTTAGTTTTTTCATTCAGAGTGGTTAGTCATTGTGTAGGTATGACCAGGTCAGTAGATATGGATCTACAAATGTTGATCTGGTATGATAGCTTGCATTACCAATAAGCGGGCAATTTTACTAATGGTACCTGAACATCAGGTACCATTTAGTTGAAGTGTTTTCTAACCAGCAACATAAAAAGTGTCCTGGAATTTGCTATATAAATTTATATATGATAAATATGTCTTGATTCAGCAGAAATATAATTTCATAAAATCAGTTGTTGTCATGCTTTTAGTCCTGATGAATTTACAGTAGTATTTTCCCTCTAGCAGGACTTGACTGAGATCTTTTGCCATCCATTATAACAATTAAATTTCTTTTACACATTGTAACCAGTAATTTGTTGCAAGGCACTTTGATATGCTCTGCTCAGATGGAAGATATTATAGAATGATTTTATTGCTGTCAAAATGAAGTGAATGCTTGAAAACATAAATAATAGAAATAGCTTGGCCTTAGCTGTCTTTACACTGTTGTTGCTCAATGCAGGACTGTTTAAAAGACTTGGTCACAATCTGGAACCCTGCTGTCCTAGAAGCTGTATTGACACTGGACAAAAAGGTAGCACTGCTATGAAGTGCTTTCAGTTTTCCCACAAACACTTATGCAATTAAGTTGGAGGCTCCATTTGTTTGCTTGTTTTGGTGCTTGTTCTGGCTTTTTTTGTTTTCTTCTTTCATGACTGATAATGAAAATTTGTATTGAATGCACATGTTTTAACTGCCTGGAATACACCTAGGCAACACGGGAAGGCTTTTCCCACTGAAGTTAAGGAAAACTCTACTCTTTGCTTCTCTTTTCTGCAGTAATTTCTGTGACTATTTTACTTTTTGTTCTTAACATATGTACAAAAAATATGTAAGGCTGAATGAGGGTGAGTGCCACTGACAAATGACTAGAAATATATTTCAAAAGAGACATGGTCATCCTCAACCTTTTCTAAGCAGCCCTTACCTGACCTTCAAAATCAGAACTGCAGAATGTGGCCTTTTCAGATAAGGAAAAAAGCTGTGGCTGTTTCACTGCTAGCACTTGTGTTGTGTGGATAATTGTTCTCTAACATTGGAGGCAAAATTAGAAAACCAAAGTCATCGGTGATAAGAAAGCAACAGAAGCCACAAACTGGTCACTGAGGAAATTTATAGCAGGGAACTGACACAGAAGAGTGAAGCATATTCATGATGCTCGGGTCAATCTCATTCACTTTGTCTTGGCCCAAGCTATGTTCCCACCTGTTGCTTTCTATGCCTGTGAATTCCCCAAAACTGCCCTAAGTATGAAACAAATCTGTTTTGGTCTGCAAGCAGTATTTCAATCTTTTAGGCTTGGGGATACTTGTTCTGCTTATTATTTTTGTGCCCTAGGTGAATTCATACAGATGGTGAGATAGGGCAAGAAGATTTATGTTGAGATTTATTGAGGGAGCCTATTTTCCCCCTCCTGGCTGACATCAATAGGGTTGTGTGGTCTATTCACTTTGTCACAAAGTGCACCCTGAGAAAGTACGGAGAGGGCCCTGATTGCAGTCCTGCCTTCGAACAGGTCACAACTCCATTGTTCTGGAACAATGGAGGTTTTATAAACAAAGTCTGACTAGAAAGATTGTGAGTTATGACATTACAAAGAGCCTTGCTGAAAGCAAAACAAGGCAAAAAAGAAACAGGGTAAGGCGTAGAAAAATGCCTAAACAGTAAGTTAAATCCCAGGTGTAGAAAAATGCCTAAACAGTAAGTTAAATCCCAGGTCTTGAGCAATATATTGATTCTGGAGGAACTGTGCTACCTTAAGAATGCTGAGGTTGGTCTGTTAGTGTTTACACCATACAGTGTATATGCTGCATAATTACAGTGAAAACAAATGCATAGACACACAAGTACTTAAAAATCTGGTTACTACTGGCTTCAAAGAGATTGCTTGAGTGCTTCAAGTTAGGCATAAACTTAGGCTTCCTGCTGGGGACCTGAAAGAGGCTGTGGATGATGCCCTCTCCCTGCATTGTCAATTGCAGTCATCTCATGGTCCCTTAAATTTCTATTTCCAGTGGCCACCTGTTGCCTTTCATAAATTTAGCACTACCCCTGCAAACTCTCCCCTTGGCAAGGCCTGCTGCCTACTCATGTGGAAGTATTTTTGCAATACTGGAACTTTCTCTTTTGAAGCATGACTGTCTTTTCACTTCATAACATGCAGTACCTGGTGTGACAGGTGCCCTGTGGGTGTAGAGCAATGCAAGTGAGTAATGGGTGGAACGAGTGAACGATGCTCTGAGAAATCCAGAGCATGAAAGGAAGCCTCTTGAATTCAAGCAGCTAATGTGTTGAAGGCATTCAGACTTGTATATATGTGAAATTAAAATTAATTCAGCTATGATAATTTGGTTAATTTATCTTTGTGCACAGATATTTACATGGTGTTCTTATCTAGATGTTATTCAGTAGAGAGAAAATTATTAGTATTTCAATCCATCCCACCCAAACCAGGAAACTTTCCCTCTTTGGTACTACCCTAGAAACACTATTTTTTCCCCCTTCCCTCTTGGAACTGTAGGTATCTGAAAAAATAAGCTCATATTACTTTGTTGTATGAGCTGCTAAAGTTTCTAAATTTGGTTGCTAGTGCCCAGAGGACGAGTAATCAGGCTATTAAGCTAATCAGCCTTATGTTGTAGTGCATCAATTTGATGAGGTTAGTGTTAAAAATCTGGCGTATTTGCAACCTTCCTGTGTTACTGGAATGTAATGCTTTTCCATGTGAAGATCAATTTAACAAGCAGAATTAATCCAAGACTGAGAGGAGAGAAGGAGGGGGGTCATGGCAGAAGGGACTGAAACTCCCTGTGTACTAGACTTCTACCTCTATAGCCATGGCAAGCGATCATTACCAAATAAAGGGTTCAGCATGTATTCTAGTAAAGCAGGGGGTCAGAATGTAAGGCAATAACAATTTAGGGACTGCCACTTTTCTTCTGTCTTTTTAAATGCATTTATAAAGAACATCCAAGAAGGCCATGTGGAACTTTTTAGAAGCATTATAATGAACTTGCTCTCATTTGTTAATAAGGGGATAATGGAAGTTTATGCTAATTTGTTTTGCTTTTTAACTAAATTTTAAATACTGTTAAAGAAGATTTTTTAGTTTATGATGTCTGCTTACTCAAAGTGTGAAGCAAGTATTTAGATAAAAAAGCAGGTAACTAGGACAGGACTGAAAATTAATTATACAGGAAAACAGTTTCTAGAAGGTGAAGCCCAGAGTCTTTTGGAATTACATTAGTTCCAATGAGTGTGTTTTTACCACAGAACTGGATGCCAGAGTTCCTGCACCCGGCTTGTTTAAGGTGGGGAATGGAGGCTGTCCAGGTTTATCAAGCTGAATTTTGCATTCTGCAGCCCTAATCAGTCTGAAGCTAATTAGCAGCCTCTACACAAGAAGGCCACAAGTCATTAATCATAGGAGATGAGAGCAGTCAGCCCCCCATCCTTGACATTTCAAGAAAAGTTTTCTCTCGCACTCTTTTTTTTTTTTTTTTTGTGATGGGGCTTCAAAAGTCGCAAGATTGCTTTTCATGGTCAATAGTGTGTGAAGTAGAAGCCATGTCTTGATGTGACAGACAAGGGACCACTGTTCAAAGACCTATTGGACTCTTTTTTATTTCTTTTTTCCTCCCCTCTCCCTCTCTAAATGCTGTCCTCTAATAGAATAGAGTCAACTGATGACTTTATTTGCTTTGAGTTGAAGCATAGTTCAGCTGGGAATAAAAAAAAAGTTTTAACAAGTATGATTTTTGTTAGAGGAAAATTCAAGTTTTTTACAAAGCTGCTTAGCTCTTTTTAAAAGTTACAATCCTTTCTTATGCGCAGCTAATGAGGAATGAAAGTCCTTTCACATGCCTAATACAGTTTAGTACAGTGTGTCTTGAAATCCAATGCTAACAGCTGCAGGCTAAGCACTAGGAAACCCTTGCATGAAAAAAATATTACATTTCTTGAGGCTGTTGATCAAACTCCTTACAAACAACTTGGAGAAGTACATTTAAATAATAGTTTTGTTGTCTTTAATGATGCTGAGAATTAGACTGTGTGTTATATTTTATTCTCTGGGCAGAAGATGTGCAATTCTATCTGTATTACTCTCACAATAAGGGTTGGGTGGTGTCTGTATGCCTGATGCCTGTCCAGCAGGTCTTACTGACTAGTTGTCCAATAGCATGTCCTTGCACCTGTTGATAGCATCACTGTTTCAGGCTCAGATGTTTACTACAGTATTATGGCCATTTCAGAGCCTCTAGCTGGGACAGCTGGGAAGAGAAGGTGTTTTTACAAGTAACAAATACATTCATACAGTGTTCTTTTGTTAGTCATTGAATTTTCACTATGAGCAAAACTGTCTTGTTGAAGGATGGGTTTTAGAAATATTCTTGAAGACCTGAATGTCTCCCTCATGGCCTCTTTTTTTTATCCTGTTGAGCTATATGGACTTTGCTGATTTACTTAAGCAATTGGAGTAACAGTCAGAGCAAGTAATGGGCTTTTGTCTGTACAACTCTCCAGCAGTTCTTTGTTCTACCAGGCACTATACCAAACACAACATCCATCCCTGTGGCTGGAGTTGTCCACTGCAGACTGGGAGTGGCTTTTTAGAAGGTGTTAGCTCAAGCAGCAAAGCTGTATGGTGACAAAGCACTGCTCAGCACTGCCTGGGCACACCAAGATCTAGTGCTCTTCTGAGTAGTGCTTTGATTTGCTTATGTCTCCATTTGGAGAGTTAAAATGATGTTGAAAGGCTGTTTGGTTTGGAATTTTGTCCAAAGTTTTTGTCCAAGTTTCTTTTCTTGTTACCAGTTCTTGAGATAAAACCTGAAAATGTGGAAAGAAAAGTTGTATTAGGAGGCTCAAACAAATTAAACCAGCACTCTGACTCTAGAAGCTCAGCAAGCAGCTGTCTGTAGCTGTAATATGGCTGTATGTTATTGCATTTACTTCTCAGAATCACTGGTAGATTTGGTCCTTGCACTGCTGTTCTATTTCAGTAAGAATGATGTCTTCAAGGTGCTTCCTGTGCATAATCTCTGCACCTGCGGGGGTCATGAGACAATCACTTTGGGTGACAACAGGGAGATTAACCCAGTCATGAGTCTACAGTCAAAAATTTAGCTCTAGATAAGACTTCATTGTGAGAAGGCCTGTGTTTTGATGCCTGAGTGGTATTCCTTTGTGTTGTTTTCTTCTGGGACTAGGGTTGTGAAGCCCTGTTAATACAACCTTTTCCTTGTATTTTTATTTTCTATCCCCTCTTTTAAATGTGCATATTCCCATGTTCACTCCTTGCTTTCCAGTTCTCTCTTTCTGAAATGTGAACCCAGTGACATTCCAGTTTGCACCAGGCTTTCTGTGCTGGCCTAAGTTGGCCTGACAATTAGGCATCCCTAATGGTGCAGAAAGAGGCACCATGCAGAAACTTGAGCAAAAAAATGGTACAAGCACTGAAAGAGCCATTAAATTCCTCCTGTCATATCAGTGAAACTGTACATACTTTGAAAAATTCCTCTAATATATCTTTAAATCATAGAGCATAGCACTGGTTATGGTCTAGAGTATCAACTCTAACATTTCAATAAGAAGGCATTTTCTTTCTTTCTGTTTCTAATACTGGGAAGAGGAATATGACATGCCATCTACATAAAAATAAATTTGTTGTGAAATCACATTAAGGATTTAGCTAAGCCCACACAAGCAGAGAGTTAAGACTGATATTCTGTCATTACCTCAGCTCATTACATCTTGAGGTTTTGTTACTCATGTAGTCTGTAAGATCACCCGCTGTCTGGAGAATCCTGTACTACCTGGAAACAAAGGGAAGTGTTATATTGTAGCTTTACCTCTGAAATTTCCTTGCATTGCCAACTTTCCTCAGTGTTACCATAAAGCAGTTCTTGGTGACTTATATGTATTAATGGCATTAATTAAACTATCAGCACAGCTGAATGGGAGAAAATGCATCTTCTGAACTTGTTTCTTGAATAGGAGTAAATGCCTCATTAATCTTAAGCATCAACCCAAGAACACTGTGTTTGTTAGATAGAATAATAAATGACTTTACAGGAAATACACAATAGCAGATGCTGGAATGCATCCATTCATTAGTCACTGTGCATAAATATCCCCTTATTTCCATGAAGAGACATTTAATGGAGGGCCAGTCTGACAAACATGTGCAAGCTTTCACTCACTCACCGAGAAAACGGAAGGGAGAAAATGTCATACAAATTTGCCTCCTGAACACAAAGTATCACATACCTTATGTGTGCTTTTTCTGCTCCTTGCCCATCTTTCATCAGATTGAAATGTGTGCTAACCAAGGCAAAGCTGTTGGACAGGTTTTGGAAGCCCATAAGGCATTACAGTTATTTCTACTTCTTGGTTGCAAAGTCTGGGTCACTGCTGTGTCACTTGGAGGCAATCACCAACTTTACTCAAAGCCTGGTTGAGTGTCTGGTGAAGTCAAAGGAAGGCTATTTGCTTCAGAACCTTACAAGAAAATATTGTTTGGTTTGTTTTTAATTATTGCTCCCAAGATACTAAGAAACAAGCAAACAAGCCTATTTCAGTGAATATGAGTGAATGTAGAAAAAAAAAGTTCTTCCCCTTGCACAACCTCTGCTGTCTGTTAGCTTTTGTAAGCTCATATGTATTTCCTAGTCTTGTAAAGTAACTGAGCCAATGAAGCACCTCTTCAAACAGGTACATCTACAATTATTCAAAAGAAAGTGAAGTCTGTTGATTGTTTTGCTTTCTTCTCCACATAAATGGTCAGAACTCCTGTTTTTCTCAGATTTTTGATTCTATGCACAAGATGTGTTACAGGAATGCCTAAATAATTTGCTTGGGCTGTTCCTCAGTGCATGCCATAATGAAATTTAGCATTGTAGCATAACTGCTCTTAGAACACATTAGCAGTGTTTAGGTGTCGCTGTGTGTTTGAAGTTTGTCAGGTTTCTAAGCCTAAACTGATCAGAACTAGCACACCTGGATTTATGAGCAAATTCTTAAATAGGTCACTGCAGTGTGTACCAAAGGTATCAATGTCCTATACCAGCAGCCCATCAAGAAATCTTCCATCTAGGCATGCAGGTGCCTTGTGGCAATGGACTCTTCACAGGTGTCACTGTGTTTCTCACTAGAATAATAATCAGGGTGCTTGGCTTTGGGCCTGCACAGACTCAGCCTCATAACATAAGGGAGGACAAAGTTTAGCTTCTTATCCCGGAAGTTCCTGAATAAGTATGGATTTGAAAAATTTCAATGCATGATTTGGTGAATCTTCTCATCTGAATTGAGAGCTTGGCAATGCTTTATGGTATTGTTAATTCAAATGCTTTGGACCAAAATTTCAAGCTGAGTATTGTGGTAACTTGGGTGGTTATTTTTCTACTGGCCTAAATTTGCAGTCTTTGCTCGTAAGTTTTACTTGCATTAACAAGCATCAGTTTGCTTATAAAACTAGAGCCATCGATCAGCAAGGAGTTACTAACAAAGTCAAGGGAGGGAGACTTTTGTTTCAAAGTAATACATTATGATAATAGCAGCCTAAATTTTCAGAAGTGACCAGTGAGTTTTGAAATAAAAAGTACCAGGGAGCTTGCTGTTTCTGCACATCTGTCATCTGACAACTAGCCCCACTTCAGCTCATCACAAAAATTACTGCCAGGCTAATAGCTCACTAATAATGACAGGAAATGTTAGTACTTTATGAAGTGTGATGCAAATATAAGTTTCTAAGCAATTTTTCACCATTAAAGCTCCCAGAAGAGCGAAAGAATTTTCCCTTTTTTGATTGTAAGTTTTCCTTCTGAGGTACCTTACATTTTTCCTGCATTATACTCCTGGTATGGTTTCATGTGGATAGGTACACCAGTACCAGGATTTACATGTTCACATCCTTCAAAAATCTGTTCCATTGGTGTACTACAGTTATATTTCTATCCTAGGAGCAGCCACATTCCTGTGATCAACAGAAACCCTTTCAATATAACCAACATTAAACTGGTTTATACTGAATATAACCACCTTAACATTGATTAGACGGGTATGCAGGTAATAAAAAGTGGCATTGCCCTTTCCTCCCAAGAGGTCATCATCCACAATGGTAGTGGGTCGTTTCCACCATTGATCCCAACACGTCAAATGTACCTGGAGCCAGAGAACTCCTGTTGGAAGAGAAAGGCAGAGTCATTCTTTACAACTGGAAGGCCGGGTGGGAATCCTCTGGACTCCATCTGGAACAGCTTTGACCAAACAAAGGCCCCAAATCTGCTTGCAGAGCAGTCGGTGGGAATACTGCCACAGCATTCCTTGGGAGCCACATTAGGCTTCGATTATGGTCTCAGCAAGAGAGTGGTATATGTACAGCTGCCAAAAAATATTAACAAATAATGCTAAAAAAGCTTGTGTCTGCCTTCATTTCTTTTTGCTTTTCTTTAAGGCAACTAGCAGAAAACACTTTCATCTGTCAGGGATGAGAATTAAAACAAAGGTTTAAGCTCCATCTGCTTCCTAAGAGAGGTCAGAAAATCCATGGCTTTCAAAGTGCTCTGAGCCACTGTCCCCTCTTGCAAACACAGGATGGTGCAGGCGCCTTGACAGTGCTGTCCCCAGCCCTCTGGGTGAAGCCCAGCTTTGCTGATTACAGCCTGTCTTGCCCTTTCCCCCTCTTCACCACTGGGTCTACCCTGGGACTGCCTGAGCTTTTCTTTTACAGCCAGGTACGCTGTTGGAGTGAACTCAGCAAAATAAGTACAACGTGTGGAGACCAGGGGCCAGACCAGTGGCCCAGAGTCTCTAAAGGGCCAAAGAGCTCTGGCACCTTTTGGAGAACCTTTTCCCACCAGAGCCATCCTCTTTTTGCGTTTGATGCATCTGCTCTGTATCCTGTGTGTCTGCCTTAACCTTCTTTTTATTTGTATTTCACAGCATGTGTCCTCAGAACAACGTTCTGCTGTTGTAATCGTTGATGAACTAGCTTTGTAAGTCAGAATAACCTTAACGTGGGAGGAGAAGATAAGGCAGAATTGTTGGTGCTCAATTCTTTCTTGCATGAAACAAATATTTAGGCAGACTCAAGAACATTTTGATTATTGAGAGGACTAGAAATTAAAAAAAATATTGTACAGTGGGAAGAATAAACTGCAGAAGAGTTTCCTTCAAACACAATGTGGACAGATTAATTCCATTAGATTAAAGGAAAAATGGCATCAGTTATGTTGTATGGCTTCCTACAGTTATGTTTTATTTACAGACATTGAAGTCATGTTCCTGAGGTCAACAGGTTTTTGTATCATTAATTTCAATGGAAGTACAGTAACATTTTAAAATGCTTTTTCTAGAAGCTTCCATAAATATTCCTTTCCTGGGAGGCCTTTTAGAAAGACTATGACAGCTTTTTCTTCTCTGTAAGAATGAATTCAAGGCCTTCAGAGATGTCTCTTTGTTTGTCAATTTTCTAGCTATATAATCCAGTCTTTAATGCTGACCACAGTGTGAATGCTAAAGTCTTGAGTCTGGAGTGTTTTGTATTTTGTCCCATGATGTTTCTTCAATAGGCTCCAAAGGAGAGACCTTTCCCAAAGTGAAAAATATGGAAGTATGGTGCTGCTAGTCTAAAGGCAGGTCAGAATAATCAGTGAGGTATGAGAAATAGGAGGCCAAAAGCCAAAATGAATGCTGCCTGTTCTAGTGATTGAAAATGTTTTGTGTAGATAATGGTGAAAACATAAGTATATAAATAGCTGCTGACAACAAAGAACTCATTGTAACTAAATTAAATGTCTTAGGCTTTTAATTCTATAAAGACTAGTCAGAAGCATATAAAAATCAGTGAGTAATTCTAGACTGATCAGTATCTTTGCATCATATCAGCCCAGGGAAGCAAATGTAAAACCAAATCGTTCTGACTTGCGGGTTTTAGATCCACTTTGTTTGCAGTTGAAAAGTGTGGCACAAACTTCAGAGCAATTTAGAACAAAGCTGCAGCATCCTTACATCTTAGATGATTCATTCCAGCTACTCTAGAGTCATCAAGAGATTGTGTTGGATGTAGAAATCGGTGAATTTCATTTCATGTCTTTTGGAAATACCTTTTCAACCCCACAAAGTGGGTACATGTTTACTCGCTCCCTTCTTCTCTGTGCTTAAAGAGGCAAGTATTTGCAGTCTCTTAACTGATCTGTCAGTTGTCTTTAAGGCAAACATCAGGGTACTCTGAAACATCGAAATGAAAAAACATGCTTGGGGTAATGAAGGGAGAGAGAAGAGCCTCAAGTGGGCTGTTTTGCTAGGGTGCTGTAGGATATAAGGACCATCTGCAATGTCTGAAGACCTCAAAGAGAAGGTGTACAATCCCTACTTACTCAACTTCAGATCAAGTAGGTGAGGGAGACTGTGGTAGGGGTGTATCTAAACGCATTTGAAGGAGGGCTTCTACCCTCTACTCGTGGCTCTTCAGTGATTCATTACATGGCTCAAAAAATGGCATGACACTGTGCTTTTGATCTTTATGTGTAAGCAAATATGCATTCACTTTGCATATTTGTTTTGCATAGGCAATTGTCTTGCAGTATTAGCTGTGGTGTGCTCTTGCAAAGAAGCACACAAAGAATTGCAGCTGTGCATGGCAAGGTATCGGTGACAAGCACTACATAATTTGCATGGAGAGTGCTGACACTGTGATCTCAGTGTGCTGTGCTTTACATCTTGACCCCACCTTTGCTTTTAAGTGCATATCTATCAGTCTAGTTGTGCTGGCTGTCAAGCAGTGGGTGAGGCATGCTCTTGCAGTGTCTGTCCGCCTTCTAGAGCTAAACCCTCCCACTTCTGCCCTAGGAGTTCAAGGACTGACACAATTCACACCTCTGATACAATAGTATGAAAGATACTCTGCTTCCACATATCCCCACTCTGCCCCTCATGCAGCACAGAGGCACAGATTAAGTCTGTGACTGAGTCACATTTTGACTTGAATTCAGAAAAGCACTCATTTGGGCTTGCTCTTAAGCATGTGGGTAATCTGCTGCTACTGAGCAACTTAAACACACCATCTTTAGGGGGCACTAAGCATGTGTTTGGATCCTGAAATGAGGTCTTGAGGGTTTTTTAAATAAATTCATGCCTAGCTATAAGTACAAACAAATGTTAGTGTACATGGTTAATGATGCTCTAGCTGGAATTGCTCATCCTTGCATCTGTACATCAGAGTGTAATTTTAATTAGAGTTTAATTATCTTTTCATTTATTTTCTTTAGCAAGTAAATTTATACCTTGCTGTAAGTTTTCTTGGGAGTATAAATTAAAATAACATTAATAGCATTATATCTTTCCTAATTTGTGTATCTACACTTATTTATCTGTGTTTTTTATTAGTCATAATGAAGCATGTTTGGAGAAATTGTGCAACTAATCTATGTACAGGAGAAAATAATGCTAAACAATATCATTATAATAATGAGAGGCTGTTTCTGATTTACTGAATAGAAATAATATAAATTTGTGATTAGGGTTTTTAATATATTTTAAAAATTATTTTCAGGGACAGTTGCCTGCATAATAAGTGTTTAAGTAAAAAAAAATTCTAAATCTGATCCTGGAAATGAAATTGTTCAAAAATGATATTGAGAGTTTTTTGTTCCAAATTCACATATTAATGCAACCTAATGTCAACCTAATTTATAACTATTTAATAATTCATTATGTAAATTAATCTCTTCTGGAAGATATTTGTGGGAAGAAGTTTGATATGAGCATTTTTACAAACTCAGGGTAGTTGATTGCCTAAGTTTTTCTGTTGGAGCGAGTTATTTCTTATAATGCCATATCCGAAATAACTTAAAAATTTGTATTTCTGCTGAAACATCTTGAGTCTGAATAAATGCTTTAAAAATCCTTCATCAATATATGATGATGAGACAAGTGGAAAACCAGTATGAGCCTCACTGTGTACAGCAGAAGCCCCAAGCACAAGGAAACAAGGGACAATGAATTTAGGCAAAGTTATCAATAATTTGAATAATCAAATTTTTGTATGCTTTACTTAAAATGTCTTAAGAAGTCATTTTATCTTGGATGGATAGACTTTTTCTGCATCTTTTTTCATTTTCCGCTACGCTGTGAATTATTTCAAAGCTTTACTTAGCCAGCATCTAGATCATAACGGGCAGTTCTTTTGTGTTACTTCGCTCTGCACCCTTGGGTCAGCTGGCCCTCACTCCTCTGAAGCATCTAAAACCTCGCAAGGCATTTTCTCCTTTTGTTCTTCAATTTTCATAGATTTTTGGATGGCTGCTAATGTTCTTGTACAGAGAGTCTTCTGAGATGCGCATCACTCAGAATGATTAACTATCCACTCCACCCTCCTTTAGTTTCCATATTATAAAAATATTCACTTAGGTTTTATTTTTCACTCTTTCTCCTTGAAGTCTTGCATCTCCAAAATGTCAAGCCTTGCTGCAGAGTTAGTAAGTAATTTTCCACTTTACTTCCCACATGGCAAAGTGCCTTTCACTGAGACATAATAGGTAGTCACAGATTGTCTCTGCAGGAGTCACAGGATTCTTGTCGTGGATGTCTAATGGTGGACCAGGTACTGAGGGATTAGAGGTGCTATGAGGTGCCAGGGACTAAAGCTAATTGTTATGTTTGCTTTTCTGCAGACTGTTCTTAGACTGGAGGATGTCATTGGGTTGAGTAATGTGGCTTGGAACAGTGAAAACCTCCTTAGGAAGGTTAGAACCAACACAGCAAGGTGCAGAGTTGGTATTTACCAGGATTGTGTTTTCTGTTCTGCATGACCAGAAAGTTATGGTAGCATGGGTGATGAACTCTGCCTTGTAATTTTAGAATTCTCTTAGAGTCCTCCTTTGACTAAATTCCGTGTTATATCCCTCCAAGCAGTCACAATGTTGACTATGAAATAAGTGTGTTGCAATGATAACCTTATACTTAACAAGAGCCTGTGTCTCCTATAAGTGGCAGAGTGTTCTTTCTATTTCCCAACTTGATGGAGCCATTAAGCTTTAAGTCTCTTCAGAATAGAGTAACACAGAGCAAAAACTGGCTAAACCAGGTTTACAGAACTTTTCCAAATGTTTTAAACATTTCCCCTTTCTAAGCCACACAAGTCTTGCCTGAGGCACCATTCCTAAAATAAAATTAGGCTTCTGAAAGATTTATTGGCTGCTTTTGGAATTCAGCGTTCAGTTGTCTTTTGCTTGCTCACATAATGAGGCAGTTGTGAAACTCTGACTCAGGGGTGAACTAAGCCGTCTTCAAAATGGGCACAAGTGAGAATGTGTGGTCACACATGTAGCTTCATCATAGAACTGAATCTTTGTATGCAGTACCGAGTGGGCTAGAGAAAGGTTTTGTACAGCATCCCCAGCTGCCTGCTCTATCCACTCCTCCTGTATTTGCTGGGGGCCTGCTGTAGTCTACAGGTACTCATGAAACAACTGATGCTATATATGGAGTCACAAAAGCAAGTGGAAGCAGGTCTGTGTGGTCCCTAATGATGACTGCCCTGTCCCCTGACACAGCTTGTTCTTCCCTGTAGTGATGTTCTGATCTTTCTTATTTAATTGCCCCTGTGTTGGCTGTGGTACATAGTAGGGGGTGATTAGAGAACCATGTTTCCCTGCTGTGTTAAACAGTCTTGTCTTAAGTGAAGTGTACCCAGTGCATTGCATTTTGTGTTGTATGTGTCACATAGGAAAGGACTGCAGCAGCATTTGAAGCCGTTTCAGTTGATTGGAGCTAAAAGACCAGAACTTCCTGCTGCTACTGCCACTCCCAGCTTCATGCAATTTCAATGGACTGTTTTGCTGAAATCAGCCCCCCTCTGGGCTATTTACTCATCAAAACTGGTTTTGTGATATAGAGGCCACTAAATGCATTTCAAAATGTGGAACAAGCTTCAAACTACATCCAGGAAAGGGTGTGTATTTGTGCATGCAGCCTAAGATGCTTTTTCAGTGAAGTCTTTCAATAAACACTCTGAAAAGTGTTGTTTTTTTCTTGAGCAGTGCTTGCCATAAGATTGATTAGATTCAGGTGGCTTAAAGGAAGTAAAACTGTTTCTACGCTATACCTAATTCTTTTCCTTTGTCTTCCTGTGCAAACACAAATAACTAATGCAGGCAAACAGTAAATTGCAGTGAGCAGTGGAAGTGCTAAATGGTAGCAACACTTAAAACATTGCTGAAATTCAAAAGAGCAGCTGTTAGACATTTAAACCTATCATTCTCTTCTGAACATACATCAAATTTACTTCATAGCACTGTCATAAAAATGTATGAGAATGTAAATGCTCGAGTGACCCATTAATCTTTTGAGTAGTAAACATAAAATCATCTTAACCCCAGTGATGATATAACCATACTTTATTTTGAATGAAGGCTTTATCATAGAAGTGAAGATGTTCTGTGTCTTTCTGTGATGTATAAATAAGAGCAAATTAATATTAAAGTCTGATATCTATGAAAAGTGTGCCATTATATTGATTGCAATATGAAGATATATGTAGTGAACAAAGCTACACTCAATTTCTGATGAGCCCAGAAAATCTAATAATCAAGACACAAAGAGTGTAAACTTGTTACTCATTGATGGCAGTCACCAGTCTGATGCTGTTATCATTATTATTTACTAACTAACTCATTATTGAGTGTTTGTTCTTACAGAATTGTCCATAAAACCTTCCTTTTTATGTGTGTCAAGTGATAAACCTGCCTTCTAAGCTGTCTTTGTGGTGAAAAGTCACCCTTAAATATTGCAAGTGGAGGTTGTTCGTTTCCATGCATATGCCAGTCAGTTTGTCTCAACCAAGTAAACCTGCCACTTACATCATAGTGAATTCTGCTTGAATATGGTGTAGAAAAAAAAAAAAGGCTCCATTTGGGAACACTACTGTTTGGTTTATTCCAATCCTGTATTCCTTCCACTGCCTCTTGAAGCCTTGTTTGAAAAAACATTCTGACTAGCCTTTAAAGGGCAAAGGTACTGCTCATGAGCAACAAACTGCTTTTGTTGAAGAGCTAGATTTAGCCTTGATAGAAGTAGGAGAAATTTCATTACACTTCTGAAGCTGTCCAGTTCAAAGCATTGTGCCCACAGGGTAAAAAACTGGGAGGGTTGGAAAACTTCTATTAAATAATCAGTTTCATCTTCCCGTGCAGCTAGGATTGTTTCCAGCAGTACACTGAGATTTCTTAAGCAATGGGACTTCGTGTGTGGGGAATTTAATTTATTCAGAAGTTATTTGAAACATGTCCAAGTAAGCATGGGAAAACTTATGTCCATCAATTCCTAGTGATATTTGGAGATGGAGGTGATTCCAACAGAGAAAAAAAGGAAGAGGGAAGGATAAAAATGATAAATCAATAGTTTAACAGTCAGATGAGCTGTATTAGCATAACTAGAGATGCAAACTAGCTTCCAAGCTCCATACTCCATGACAGGCCTAATAAATTATTAAAAAATAGATAATATTTTCTAATAAAAAGAAATTGCTACTTTTGAAGGACACCATATCATGTAAACTTTCAATTTGAGACAAAGTTTCTCTTAGTGAATAACAAATGACAAGGCATAGGAGCCTTGATGATAAATCAAAAAGATTATCTGAATTTGAAAAGCTTACCTTAAACTGAAAGGTAGGTTGCAAAACTTAAGTCATGGGACAGAAGCAATACACCAGAAAGTAGTCATCCCAGAATCTCATGTATTTTTGGACCCCTCTTCCAAAAATATCTTGAAAGCTAAATAGAAATATCATTAGCACAATTAATGTATGTAGTGGTCTGTCTCATCATCTTTCTTTGATATTTGCATTTAAAATACCTTATTACTGCTGCGTAGGTTTGGAGGAAAGGGCTGGATGGAGGAAAATTGTTGAGGAGAGATGGTGTAGTGGAGAGTGGGTTGGGTAGCAGACCACATACTCTTCACCAACTCAACCAGAGGTATCAGAAGCCAGGCTTACAGTATACGCACTTGTACGGTAGCACAAAGTCCTACAAAATCAGGTCCCAGGAAATTGGAATGACCTGGGGTGGGTAAAAGGCTGGTCAGTGAAGTGGTGAAAAGGTAAGTGAGCAAATGAGTTTTTCTGCTAGGTTCCTCAAATCGCCCCACACCCTAGACTTCCACTTCTATTTCACAGTCTGAGAGAAAAGGGAAAAAACTTCTTCCCATGCAATGCAGTCTTCCTTTGCCACAGCTTGGAATATTGTTGCTCCCAGCAACAAATTCAAAACAAATAATACTGTTCTTTATCTGAGGGCAGCAGAATCAGTTTTGCCTACAGAACTCTAACAAAACAGAATTTCATTCTTCACTATTGCACTCATTACTTTCATAAAATCAGAGTTAGGATAGTTCTGAGTTGACTCATGCTTTTTCAAATGACTCCTCTTACTCTATTTTGGCACCATGTGGTTAATTTGGGTGAGAAATTAGGAAAACATGGTTATGTGGTGCACTGAGTATACATAGAAAGTCTGTGGCGTGTTGAACAAATGGCATTGTTGTAAGACAAATTTTATAGAAGAATAGCTACTCATTTTGATTTTGTCTTCCCAAAACTGCTCAAGTGTATTTAATGGTATTGCAGTATTCATGGTGGATGTAACTACATTGCTGGGGAAATTCCCACAGATCTATCACTTTTTGAATAAGCTTGTATGACTCATAGCACCTGCAGGATATGGCTAGAGATGTTAGAACACCTGCCAGTGAGGTTAGGGACAACTTGAACCTACTTTATAAGGTACTGTGAAGTCTAAGCCAGAGCTATAAATAAAATGTCTCTGAAATTAAGACTGCAGAACATGAAGGAAATGCAGAAGACGGGGCCTTAAGAAAGAACAGGTTCTAGAGGTAGCAATGCTGATACAGGCATTGAAGAGGAGCAGTTCTGCCTTCTGTTTATCACTGTTTTATTTCCCATGAAAAAGGGTTTCTCACTGGTTGATGGTGCTATTGCAGTCCTTGAAAGCTCAAGTAAAAATGTGGCTCTTGCTGGAAAGACACTCATGAGTTGAACAGCATATTCATTAACTAAAAGCAAAGAACTGCAGATAACATAATAGATCTGACCCAACAAGCCCTTGCTAAGATCATATTAATAAATGACAAAGCTGTCTGAATTTTGATATCAATCTTTCACACACACTGTAATTGAGACTGAGGTTTGATAGCCAGTGTATTCATTCATTCCACTTGGGCATGTCAGAGCTTGCATGATCTGTGTAGACTTTTGTGATACGTGTTTATTGAAGGCATACATATTCTTCTGTTGCTTATCAAAAGGAGAACTCTAATTTAGAATGAGCAATGGTACTTAAAAATGTGCAACTCTTAAAATAAATGCTTTCAGTAGATTACTGTGTCATCCTGAGAAGAATTCCCTCTTAGTGGCAGTGCAAGTAAGGGTAGAGATATGCCTGATGCTTCCTGCTGCAGCCAGGCTTGTGTCACTGCACATTACTTCTTCAAGCAGTGTCTGAGCTCTGCTCTGAAAGATGGCTCTGTGGCTCTTTCCCTCAGCCCACTTCACAATGGCAGAGCTCTCTCTCTTCAAGAGCTAAAAGTTGCCTCCTCTTTGCATTGTGAAATCAGACTAATGCATATGTGAATGCAGGATCAGTTTAACACACACGCACACACCTGTCAAAATGTCACTGCAGCTGTGCACAGGTTATCCTCCTTTTGGATGCTTTCCCCAAAGTGCCACAGGCTGAAGGTCACTCATACTATCTTGTCTCTTGCTGAAGCCACAGAGTCAGCCTTGCTGGGAGGTGTCAGGGCGGTGCACAGAGCTGGAGTGGTCACTTTGGTCACTCATAACTCTGTGAGTGAATAAAGCAAGCAAATAGGGAAGAGCTTTTGATTTTTTTTAATTAAAATGGAGTGTGTATGAGCTCTGAAAAGACTGAACATCATTAACATTAAGATACTATCTAAGATAGCTCCTTGGATATTCAAATCTCCATAAAAATGCAGATGTTTCTCTCAGCGATGCATTTTCAGTATAGTTCTGATTTTCTGTTTATTTTTTGATTACCCCAAGCAAGCCACACCAATGAAGACAAAAACCCAGATGGTTCATAATGTTACAGAGAAGAACACAAAAGGAAACCTTTTTCTCACTCTTGCATATGTGTTTTTCATTCCCATATTGCAGGAAAGACCTGTCTTTTTTTGCCCCTCTCTTTTACTAGATAATATAGAAAGTTGTTGAATGTACTGACTGTCTTGATGTTCTTGATAAATACTTCTCAATGGCATACTTAAAAACTGCTGTGACTCCCTTTTGAGTATCAATTCCTTTTTCTTTCTTTCAGACATTTTCATTTTGCTTGTGGGTTTTTTGTTTCATTTCTAGTCACCTTCTAGAGTTACTCCAGACAATGAGCTACCAGAATATTTTTAATTAGATATAAGGAATGTTTCTTGAAAGCAAAGAAGCCTGTAAACATGAAAATTTAGATCAGAAAACTGAACCTTAAGTGGTACACCTGTCTAGTCAGGAAATAAAAGACTTAAAGTTTGAATTCAAAATTGCTTTCAGCTCAGTTCCTCTCTTTCTTATCATATCTTTTACTATGGAATAGTTTGAAACAAACTGTTTAAGACCAGTAACTCTGGAGAAAGTACATAGCTGGAAAATGTGAATTACGAGTAAATTAGAGAAAATCACTATCTGCTGGTGTGCAATTTGCTAGAATACAAAAAAAAAAAAGAGATGAAATGTATTGAATACGTTATTTGTTATTAATTATTTTTCCATTACAAATTGATGCTCTGCTCTTCTCATGGATCTGAGCTATATAGTATTTATAATTTTCTCTTTCTGTGCAGTTTATTAATATTAATTTTTTTTCAGTTTCTCCTTACTTGCAAATCCTTCTTTTTTAAATTATACGACATCTGCAGCTAGGTAGAAATATTTATCACTTGAGAACATAACATGAAGATATCTGAAGAGTGAGATTGGAGAACAATTGCTGATTGTGTCACTGACGCTGCAAAATTTAGAAATGCTAATTCTGAAATATGAATTTACCAAAAAATGTATTGTAAGGCATAAAATAGTTTACCAAAATAATAAAGCTTCTCATACCTACCAATCACCTGAAGAAGTAAGTTCTTGTTTATAACTAGGAACACATTTTTAAATTAGCCTTCACTCTTGTTTGTAAGCAATGTACAGGGCTACTGTGCCATGTGAAGACAACCATATCCATCTGAACAATTCGTATTTTCTCTGTAGGGGATAAATATTTTTGCATAGTCTGGAGAGATTAGAATATGTTCAGAAATAAATTCTACAGGTTTCTTCTCATTAAAAAATGAAAACCCAAACCTAAAAAGGGGTGACTCTTGACCAAATGTATCTTTCAGGTTTTAAAGGTTGAGCCTTTCAAAGTGCCATTCTAAAATTCTAGAGGATATCATAGCTAATTTGACCATCACTGAAAAATATGCTCATAGGTTGAAGCCAAAAGCTGGGTGTTTTTTTTTTGTTTTTGTTTTTTCCCCATTGGAAACCAAGAATGACACCAAGCATACACTTGGAAAAAAAATAATTAGCCGTATCTAGATTTTTCTAACCACATGGCCCTCTCTTGCAGAGCCATTGCATCAGAATTACAGCTGGGTAGGTTGTTCCCACATTCTTCCTACCAGATTCATCTGATCAACCTTTTCCAAGGAAACTGGATCCTCTGTTGTGGGAACTTAAAATGCTCTGCCCACATTAAGGCTACCTGACTTAGTGAATTTAGCCACCTTTTATAAAATGGATTTGATTCCTGTCCAGAAGATCCATACAGAGTGTATATCCTGCTTGTCCTGAACTCGTAAGTGTATCTAATTCCATATATGAAAGTGAGTTTTGCCAGAAAGTCAGGATCAGGTTTAAAAGTGAAGGTACAGACAGAGCTCTTGGGACCACGGTATGAGAAGGATTAGGGATGCAAACTGTCAATTCAGATGGAGCAGTGGGTAAAGTTTGCAGGTCTGAAAGCTTCTAGATGTGTAGGCACCAATTTCCATGGCAGTTGCATGCTAAATTAAACTGGTGTTACAGTAGTAAAAAATCCTTGGTCATTTTCACTTCCTGTAGTTTGTTATGTGTGGCTATTAATGGAAAGCAGGTGTTGGAATCAGCCTGCAAAGAAAAGATGTTTGCAAATGTTGGTACACTGATAGCAGTTCCAAACCATGCCAACACTCATTGCTATTGCTTTCTGAGTGCTTAGTCACTCTGTTCCTGTACAGTCACTGAACAGCCTCACTGTGTACTAAATGCCTATTTAATTTGTTGTGTGCCAAGCATACTCAGAAATTCTGGAAAATCATTTGCAAGGTAGGATCTGAGCCATCAGCTGACTCCACTGGGACACGACTCCTTAACTTTTTGATGTATGTACAGATGAAAGTCCTTCCATGAGCAATTGTTTCCAAGCGCATGGGTGTATGAGTGAATCATTTCTCACAGTAACGACAAAACACAGTCCCCTGTGAGCTAGCTAACCCTTATATGTTCACTGTATAAGATGCAATTTTTTTCAGCTAAAACTTAATGGGGAATCTGGGGTACATGCAGTGTAATTCCTCAGACTGGAATTTGCTCAGAACTTTTTGCAAGAGCACAGTGGAATTGGCAGTCATCACATTTGTCAGGATGTCAGCTGTGCAAGATGGCATCCCTTTAACAGGGACTAGTTTAATGGTAGGCACATTTATTAGGGTTTATTAGCGATTCAGAAGGGGAAAATGCCTCTAAATTTATAGCTCTAATCACTTCTTCCTACAGCCTGCCTTTTCCTTAGAATGTCCCCAATAAACACATTGACCCAATTCTCTCTACGTGTAACTTCTCCGAATGTGGCAATGGCTCAGAGAGAGCCATCAGTTGTGATTTGACCTGTATTTGTCAGTGCAGTGTCTCAGTGCACTGGGACTAGAAAGGAAAGGAATGAATATTAATATTTTGGTATCATGAAGAAGCCTGCCTGTCCTGCTTCTTCTTTCAAGAGGCTTATATTATGAAGAGATGTGGTGATAGGCAGCAGAATATCTCTCTTACTTGCAGCTGAGCCGCAGTTACAGTTTTCCAGTTCTTGATGACTTGGAAATCTATTAGCTGAAAGCATGTACCTCTTCTGGAGGAAATGGTAACAAAAGTGAGGGGATTTTTATTTGACTTCTGCAGAGAAATACACACCAAAATGTATAGTTTGTTAGACCACACAAAATTTTAAGGCAATTAAATGCTTTGAAGTAATGTTGAATCTCTAACAGAAGTAAATTTGGACTAGTTTGTTGTTGGAAGATTTTATCAACTTCTGCTAAAGTCAATCCCTAAACAGACATCTAGTCTTTATGACTGTGAAAAAGCCCATGATTGGACTACTTGTGTTGAGCTCATAATAAAAATTATGTAATAGAGGAACTCTTATATTTTAAAGTGAACTTTGAGGATTTCAGCGTTGAGGTCATCTGCTGCATTTATGGTCACTGTATCCAGCTTCCCTAGGACTGTGTCTAAAGACATCTTAAAAATTTTGACTTTGGCCAGTGAATAGTTCCTCACTTAGTTCTCTTCTGCCTCAAGCCAACCATTAGTGCAGCAAAATTTGTATTAAAATCAATTTCAACAAAATAGATGCCAATCAGATGAGTGTGGAATAGTTCAGAAGTCCAGTCTGCAATCTCATATAGCATCTCTGGCAGAAAACTTCCATTGCCCCTTCACCTTCAAATTATAATATGACTCTGGAAAAGAACTTTTCTCCACCCTCCTCACCCACCTATATGGCATAGAACTAAATGAGGATTTTAGAGACTAAAATGCTTGGGACTGAAAATCTGGAATAAATTGAAAAATATGAGACAATTATCAAATTAACTGGGTTCGTACCTTGTGATCCAAGGAATCTGGTACTCTCAGCCAAATCAGTGAATGAGTACAGGATTGCAACATCTCGCTTAGCATTTGTAACCAAAAATTGACTTACCTGTCTTGAAATTT
Organism: Chamaea fasciata; assembly: GCF_029207755.1. Lineage (NCBI taxonomy): Eukaryota > Metazoa > Chordata > Aves > Passeriformes > Sylviidae > Chamaea > Chamaea fasciata. The sequence continues at coordinate 21,751,089 of NW_027094094.1, forward strand.
TTTCTCCTTTTTTGCTCATCCTCACCATACTGGATGATTGATGATTTATTTTAATCATAGACCTGTATCATAAATCAGAGAATGGGTGTTGTCAATAACAACTGGCAAAATGTATCTGTGTTGTCCTACAGTCCTGTACCCTTTGTCTCTTTTTCTTTGTTGTAGACCTAAGCCTTGTCATTCGTTTGATGCTTAAAGATACAAGAGTAGCTCTTCTTTTCTCTGGGTGGTACAGAGGAATTAATTGGCTTGAAAAACAGACCTTCACTTTATTACTTGTAGTCACAAAAGTGACAGGTGTGTCAGCACCATCCGCATCACTCTGTTCTACCAGATAAGTGGTAATTTGTAAATGTATTTTCTATTTTAGCCTTTTTCCAGAAGAGGTGAATATGATGATAAAAGAAAATTTTGAATAAAATATCCCAAAGCTGTGAGACCAAAAAAATCTGTGTGCCTGGTTTGCCAAGTGAAAAGCAGAGAGATCTCTTCTGGCAAAATAAAAGCATTAAAATGTCTGGAGTCAATTGTACTCCTCTATATATTATATAGGCAATGAAGCAGCATACAGGAAATGTGCTGAATCACTTGCTGTCCCTTAATACACCACTATATATAAGGTCTTAGCCCAGACTCAGTGGTGTCTTCGTTTTAGAGGGAAGCAATTAGCTTAAAGGAAAACTGTAAAACATGTCTTTCCTATTCCACATTTGTACATTACTATATATTCAGGCTGATAGAAAGAGCCTGATTCAATTCAGTTGCATTTAGGGCTTATGTAGCACTTAAATGCCGAGAACAATTGAGCAAATCAGTGCAAGGAGAAATAATAACCAGATTTGTCTTTTCTCACATTGTGATTTGCTAAAAAGTTCTGTCATGTGGCTTTTAAGATCACAATGCCAATAAACACTGCCATGTTACACCTCTACACTGTATACACAGATTAATTTTTTTTCAGTAAACCCATAAAAATAACAATCACACCTGATTTACTATTAGCCAGTAGTATTCTTTTTCAGTATTTCATCCTTCTGCCTTCACGTTACCTCCTCAACAACTGTGGTGGTTCCTCTGCTTTGCTCAGAGGAGTGCAAGAAAAATGTAAGGGGAGGAGTAGAAAGAACACCTTTGATGGTTATTCCCTTTTGCTTCAGCAGCTACACTGTAGTAATGCAGTATAAACGCTATATAACTAGGGTCCACATTTCCAGATGAATTTGTGTGTTGAGAGAAGTACCACGGAGTCTTACTCTAAACCACAAGAGTAAGAAGATCTTTACTATTTATGTTATTGGGAATAGGTTTAGAATTACACCAAGTAGGTTTGTAATTATAAGTGCTTATTAACAATTTATTAATGTTTCTGGATGGTTAACTGGAGCTACTTAAAAGCAGAAGCTGCTGAGTTCTATTCAGAAAAGAACACCCAAATTCACAGCTGATTTTTCAAAATTTAACCTAGGCTGCAACACTTTGAGATTAGCTTATATGTGCACATTAGTGTGACTTTGAGGGGATTGTATTGTAGACTGCTCATAACTATCCTCCCTTTTTTCTTTCCTGGAATCCACACTACCCATAAAAGAAAACAATTGAAATTCAAACTGAAGTTGTTTGTGCTCATGATGTAGGGAAATTAATTAATTTATAATAACCTCTATAGCTTTCAAGCACAAGCTGGAATAAACTTCTTGTGATCTTGAGAAATGCATAAAAGTGCATAAACTTCTGTGTATTTTTCTTTTAGGCTCTTTAATATCTGTTTCAGAATTAAGTATTAATTTTAACAAGTTCACCTTAATCATTCATCAGGAAATAGAAAATGAAGGTGCTCTCATTCCAAGAATGAAGGAGCACACACATAAGTGAACTTCATTTTAGTTTTTACACCTAGAAAACTGTAAGTTTAATATATCACTTAGCAGAGGTTAATGCTAAGTGTCATTGGAATGAGCTGATGAATCAATGATTAATATAGTCAGTGGCTGCAAATTAAATTCCATGGTAAAACACAAATAAACTGAAGGACTCCATAAGTTGGTCAAATTTGATTTTCTCATTAGAAAAAAACCCCCCCAACCCCAAACCAGAATAAGCTGGAAGTGCACTTCTAACCATTTTTCAGTAGTGTCCCACTTTTCTCCCTTTTTTCTTACAAGTTCAAAAAATAAGTGCAATACAATTTATCTCAATCTACTTCATATTTTTTAAGCAAAACAGTAGGTTCAAAAGGGTAAATAAAGTCAAATTTTCTTTCATTGATATACCAATGAGATTCTACCTCTTAGTTAATTTATATGGTAGACAGGTTTATAACTGCTAAGTTAGCATCATGTTTTACAACAATTATTTCAAAAAGTCTTACAGAAGTGTGCAGTAAATTTAAGTGCTTTCTAAAGCTGTCTTCAAAGGTTCTCACTCCTTATCAGATATTCAATAAATCCTGTGTTGCAATGGTGAGTGCTTACATCATGCCAAAGACTATTTTAATTGTTCAATTTGGATAGTAAATGCCAGGTGAACATTGATTTTTATTTTTTATGGTTTTATTCATTACACCTTTTAGCCTTCTTTTTTACTGAAGTTATTTCATTTACTAGACAAACCTAGATTACTAATACTGACAATACATCTAAGCCTGATGGTTCTGGTCCTGTTCTTGAGAAAAACAGTAAAATTTGTTGCTCAGTTACATAATCTACAACATCTATATCACTATTTTAAGACTTAGAATATTAGCTAGTTAATCTCCATAATTTTATAATTCTTATGAATAAAATATAGAGAGGAATTAGTCCTGCCAAGTCATGGAGGACACTGCAGATAAAAATTTCCTATAGCCCCTCATGCTCGATGAGAGTTCCCTGGTGCAGTACTGTAAGACCAACCTGCAAGTGTCCCTGAATCCTAAAAGTGCAGCAAGCAGAGACTTCAGTCAGGTAGTCTAAGTGATCTCATAGCCTGAGTTTTCTGCCTAGAATGTAGGACACAGACATAATCTAGGTGGGCTTTCACATTTATTAAAAACATAAAGAAACATCAAGCTAATACTGGGCTGTTTCAGAAGTTGTTGTCACAACTGGCAACTGGTGGGTCTGGTATATTATATGTACATGAGAAGAAATCTTCATTCTTGCACTTCCCAGAGTTAAGAACAACTGCCTGTCTTCTTCTGGGGGCATGTTTGTCACAACTAGGTGAGAGAGATGTAACACAGTGTACGCCTTTTCTTCCTCATTTTGGCTTTATTCTCTACTGCAGAGTAATAGGTCTAACTTTCTTGTATGCTAATATGATCATTATCTCAACAACACCACAGGCTGTGTGTGTGTGAACAGCAGGTTTTTCTTTTGTTGCTCCATTGAAATTAACTGCTACAGTTTGCTTTGTTCAGAGTATTTTCTGTATGGTTTTGCTTGTTCTTTGTTTTCATTGCTCCCTGCTAGAAGTTCTGAGTCATGAAGCCTAAATAAGGGCACTACCACCTCAGTGAGATTCTGGCAACCGCAGCAGGAACAACAGCACAGCAACTAATTGTGCCTTCTCAATCAATACCAGTGTTACTCAAAGATTCATTTAATCTGATGTTCTCTTCCTTTCCCTTTGAAAGGAAGAAAAGGTTTTCCCTCACCTGGAAATCCGCAGTCACCATAGAAATAGTGCTTGCATGCCCTAGAGGTTGGGAGCACTGGGACTTACAGGGGCTGCTTTCATGTACAGAGTGAGGCTCCCAAGCACAGCTGTGGGGAGCTCTGGTGATGGCAGGGATGAACAACTCCCTTTGAGTTATTCTCTTATAAACTTTCACTCAAGAAGAGAAAACACAAGTAGGGATATATTAAATATTATATTTCTATAAAAGGCCTGATCTAAGGACCAGTGGAATCAGTGGGAATCTTTCCAATAATTCTTGTATGTTTTGAATCATACTATAAATGCTTTCAGCCAGGAATGTGACTCCAAAGTAGATCCTACAGATGATCCAGGGTCATCAAGACAACTTGCTTCAGTGAAAAATTATGTGAGGGCCTAGAACACTTTGATGTCCTTGTCATTAACTTTTACTCCACACAGACAAACTTTTTGCCTTATGAATGACATGAGAAAAATATTACCCTGGAGAATAAGGATTGAAAGGATAGAATTTAAATAGATTTGTTTTCCTGTCGTGAATTACTGTATTGTCATGGCTGTGCATGATCCAGACTTTGGTGTGCAGCTGTCACTGAGAACCTTTCCCTGTATTTTTCCCTTAGTTAGTTATGAAGCTTTTTACAGTCTTAGAACTTACTTATCAGTCCTGAGTGTGTACTTGGGCTACACTCTGTAATACAATTTACTCTTTCAGTTACTATATTTCTATATGAGAAACTGCAGTGAATGAACATGAAACTGTCTATTAGGTGGGATCAAAAGCACTGTGCATCATCAGGAAATAAGGTAAGAATGAAATGAAAACATTTCTTAGGGGCAGATAAAATGGCTTACAGAGGTTTCACACACTAATCCACTCAACCGCTGCTGTGCCTACTGTAACCTCTGCAGTGTAGTTTGATAGGTTAAAGTAACAAGAACACTGATATATATTTCTATCATTATTTAGGTTACTTAAATTGTTTTACCTCAGGAAGAATTCTTCATCCCTCAGATTCTGAATACAATATAATAAAGCATAACTTAAGTTCTGCTGGGAAAACGCCTGCCCTGATACCTATAAAATCTTATACATTCATGCTCCATATATTTCTAAGGCAAATACAAGCAAAATAATCCATTAGTATTCAAAGAGGGAAATGTAATTAGAAATAAAAATGTAAGATAACCACATCCACCTTCCCAGAAAGAGATTTACACTGAAGAACAAGATGAAAATGTTTGCTCTTAAAGATTTTTACTAGGTAATTTCTAACAGGGCAGACGTCTCCTCCTCTTGTCTCACATGGCTGTCCCAAACCAAGTAAGGGCTATATTTATCTTCAGTTCTGAATTTGTGTTGTCATTCAGAGTTCTTCTAAGATAAAATACATCATCATTTACTGTATTAGAAAATAAATGTATGGATGTATTATGGAATTTGCATTCCATTACCTTGGTTTGCATGCCATAAAACATTTATTACACCCTTGGGCTACAGTCTTAATAATGACTGGGTGAAATGCACTAATGTGGTCTTGGCCTTGCTATAGAACAGAAGATTAATGCTCTTTGATGTCACCCAGCTAATAGTTGTGCTCGCCAATTTGTCCCTTCAAAAGACATTACAGTCCCACAGACAATCCCTGTAAGACTAAAGCTAGCAATAAAATGTTCAAACTAAACCACAAGCTGAAGTGCAGTTAACCAAATAAGCATTACATTAGATTTTCATCTCTAAAAATAAATGTATGCAAGCATCTTTCAGTAAAGGAAGAAAGATCTTCCATGTTTTATTTCATCCTCTCCTTTTCAGACTTTACCCTACTGATGTCAAGTTTTAAAAAAGCCATCAATATTTTCTTATGTTTTATGGCAGTTACAAAATAACATTTTAGTTAAGCTCCTGAAAGGCATATATCAATACTTTCTACAGTCCCAAGCCTCTCAGGCTCTTCTCATGTAATAAATTTCACTGCCTGCGATAAAACTATTGAATTTTTGCTCCTCTTTTGAGAGAGGAGGAAGAAGTTGTCCCTTTAACCTTAAGAGATAACTGTGAGATTTTTAAATTTTTTTTACGCTATGCATTGCTAATGTTCGTGTAGCTTATAAAGAACCCCAAAACACTTAATGCATTTAAGCAAGCCTGTCATACCAGCACAATTTGCAATCTTGTCAATCTTAATGAATTGAGCTGTGGATCAATATTTGCATGATAAACCTTGAAGGGAAACTGTAAGGAGGAGCCTTGTGCACCTCCCTGAGCCCCTGTCCCAGCAGTGCAGGGGATGTCTGTGCTGCTGCATGTATCCACCTTCTGATGATCCTAAACTGAGCAAGAGCCAGCCCAGTTCACATCTGATGTAAATCAGCATTGGTATTTTGAAAGCAGCGCACTGACAGTGACTTACACCCGCTGAGTATTTTGACAAGACAGTTTTATTTGTCACACTGTCTGTGTTCCAGCCTGGAGATCTAGCACTATGCCCATTTGAATTTTCCGAGTACTTTAAACATAGGATTTTTCTCCTGCTGCAATTTCATATTTTGACTAAAATGGATTTGGAATGTCCTTTCCAACTGAAAACTCTCTGGTGGTTTCCAACTGGAGATTTTGTGCTTCTGGAGTGAAGGAAGCCTGTATCTGTTTGAAGCAAAGCTGTTTGTAATCATGGAATGAAAAACACTAGATATATAATCAACATGTGCTATATTAAAATCCTTTCAAAGCTCTAGATATTGACTGACAGGCTATCCAACAGCATACTTATATAGCATAAAAATTTTAAAAAGCAAAAACATTAAACCAGTGGTCATAAAGCAATCCTTTGCAAGCAGTTGTGATTAACATAGCAGATGAGCCAAAGTGAACATCTTTTTCTTTTTTTCTTTCATACGGCAAGAGAAAGCACAATCTGTTTTAAAAATCCCAGTGCACAGGGAATAGAGCAACACAGAGAGGAAACTAAGACTCTACAGTACATTTTGATAAATAGGCTATAAAAAGAGTGAGAAATTGATGTTTGTTGAATAACAGATGGAAGTTGTCTCTTTATTAGTAAAGTACTGCCCTGCTAACCTAACACTGGTCCTGAAAATGAGGTGACAAGGCAATAATACAGTGTAATTTTTCCCCGTACCTATTCTGAGACAAAAAGTTTTAACACTCCTCTAACTACATGGCAGGTCTTACGTTTCTGTTTGTGTACATCATACATATGGAAATATGGATATGGAATATCATTGGATATATGAATGGATCTATGGAATCATTGGATATGATTATGGAAAATCAAGTGTTAGCCATAGGAATAGATGTCAGTACATTTATTTAGATTATCAGTTTTAAAGGAATGCCTTTACAGATCTCCAAAAACCTGTGGAGAACTTTAATCATTATGTGAGAATTAAGCATTTCTGTTCTAAACTTAAAAGTTTTGCATTACAAGGGTACTATCTTCACTTCAAACCTCAAAGACTGAGGTAAAATATAACATATAATATAGATTTGGAGACCTAATATGGGGATTGATACAATGTCTAGTTGAACAGTGGGGCAGTTTAATATCTAAATGCCAAGGATTTTTAGTTATCTGCAAAGAACCACTTTCCTCTCTCCTTTTCAAAGTGCCAAATCACTTGTAATGATCACAAGACATTTGGACTACAGTCTCAGAAAAGCCTCCACCAGCTCTGGTGCACAGGTCTGTGCAGTACCATAGCACATTTATTTCAAAGCCAATTTCAAGTAAATTGCAAATGCCACTTCTTCTGCCTGGTTGGATTTGTGATTTAAGTCTCTCATTTAGGTCCTAGTTAAACCTGCATCTCCTTCACTTGAGCTCTGGTGAACTCAGGCTCTGGTGTCTTTGTGTTTGGAAGCTGCTGAGCTGTCTCTGCCTGCCTGCCAGATAACTGTTTTGTAGGAATAAAATATTCCAGTTCCAGGTACAAAGTAGGTTGATCGCATCATGTTTTCATCCCATACAAGCAGCACATCTCTCTTGGTGACTGTGTTTATGCTGGCTTCTGGCTGTGCTTCTATTTTCTCTTTGGCTGACAGGCAGGTCAGAAATTCTGCTGGTGTGCACTTGGCCCAGCAGTGCCTGGTTGTAGAGCCCAAAACACAGAAGCCAGGCCTGTTTTGTTCCTCTCTGCAAACCTTTCCTGGCTTGGCAGCCAGATGTGACTGCTGTTTGTGTGAGGTTGTCATATCACACTGTGGTGTTGTGGCTCAGAATCACCAAACATCTGCCCCATGAGAAGCTGATAATTGCTTTAGTCTCCGAGCTTGGTGGGTAACACACATTATCACTGTCAACCTTGACTCCTCTCTCACCTTGCACAGATTTCACAAGCAGTGAAATATCTCTGCAAGACCAAGTTTAACCATTGGAACACTACCAGTAACCCAGCTTAAGATCTTGAATCAAGAAGTGCCAGAACAGAAAAAAGAATGTTGATTGGCAGTTCCTACCTCCTTAGAACTTCAGTATTCTCTAGAGGAGTTTTCACTAAGACCTGTTTCTCTAAATCAGAAAACAGAGCACCTGAAATGTTTTTACCTTCTCCCCCAACACCCAAAATTGTATGTTATGGTTAGTCCTTACAGTTATTTCCATTAGACTCCTGCTACTAAGTAAGAAAGATACTTGTTTACTTCTTAAATTTTGCATTCACTGTAGGGCCACAGAGTCTACTTCAAAACTGTAACTGAATTTTCTTTTTCACCTTTCTGTTTTTTCAGTTATACAGACAGAATTCTGGCAGAGTAAAAAGAAAAAAGGTAGAACTTTGCAAGATGTCCATGTTGAGACATCTCTGGCCTTGACTTCCCCCCATCTTCGGCTTTTTACAAAAAGGATCTAAATTTCAAAGTAAAACTCTGGTCAATACCAAGTTCATTTTGAATTGGCCAGTGTTTCATGTTGGTCACTTGTAGCTCAAGGAATAACACAGCTGGTGACTCCCTCTAAAGTCTTAAAGTGACTTGTTCAGAATCATAAAAAAATTCATTGGCAGAAGAAAGATAAGCTTCAGTTCTTAACAGTGGTGTTCAGTGGTGTTAGCCATAACTGCTTTTTTCATGTTTTAACTAGAGTAAGAGATGAAGTAAGGATCTTACCCCACACCTGGTTCATTGACTGCACTGACCTGGGCATGGCATCCAATCTGTGCTCTGAGTAGTTCAGTAGTTTTATGGCATAAATAAGAGCGTTGTGGTGTACATGACAAAGGAACCAAAATAAGGCTCTGTGGCCAGTTTGGGTCTTGTTACCTAAATCTTGACTGACACACAGAACTATTAAAATATGACTTCATTGTTCCACATTTAAAGCAAGCAATACTTAAAGCATAACTTCAAGCTTATTTTCAAAGGATTTTAGATTATTAGATTTATGCACAGACATCTAGCATTTAAATTGTCAAGTGATTGCCAAAGAAGGGCTATTGACCTCTCTCTGTATTAGTCGTTAGAAAGGAATTAGACACAAACTTCATTTAAGAGTTTCACAGACAGCTGCTGACAGGAGAAGAGATTGAGATCCAATATTAGGCTTAGTTTGCAGGATGTGAACTGCAGGAATAAGCTCCTCTGCCCCTGTGAAACGAGCCTCTTGGCCATGCCTTTATACCCCTGCTCCTTCCAGAATTCAACCCCTCTGTCCTCCATCTGCCATTCTGAGCCCACAGCAGCTGTAGAGAAATTGTTGCTTATTATTTGTGCTCGGGTCAGAAGCAGGTGTCAGTGCTGATAGCCTGGGTGGCTCATCTGGCACAGAAAGCATGAAGGGAGTGTGGAATAGAGGTTATACTTTGCTCAGTGAGCAGAAACCAAACCAAGTAGCTGTTCTGGAAACATGAACTTCATAATCCTGTTTTGCTTATGTCCCAGAGGTGAAAAACAGTACGTCCACTGTAATTGTAGGGTTTAATATGATGTACAAGGATGGCACATTACAGCTTTCAAAATTAAATTCCTACGTCTCATCTTTAGAGTCTGTTACTATTTCTTAGTCAGCTTTGAAGTACCTGGTCTTAAAATCTTCTTGCTTCCACTTTCTCACTATGGTGCCACTGTAGGATTAAAAATCTCTTCCTCTAGCTTGACCAACTGTAATGATTTTGGTAAATAATTTTTTTTAAAAATCTTATGTTTCATGAGTAATAATTTAATTTCACTTATACAGTACCATTTTTAACATCTAGAGTGTTGTGCTGTTGAGGAGTTAGTTCTTTTCTGTCATATATTGTAATACCTTCAAAGTCACCAATGTAAATCAGTTCATCAAATTTTTAAAAATTGCATTTATATTACAGGATTTATTGTATCCTAGAATAAGGACATGCTTTGCATGAGAAAACATCTGTCCAACATTCGTTTGTAGCTTGAAAACAGGAAATTCTAACAGAAGTATGGCTTACTTAACTTTTCCTGCTTTGGCTGTCTCAAGGAAAGTACTATGGCTCTTATGGCATCACTCTATAGAAATAGTAGCCTCTTACCTATTCATAGCCAGTAATGATCCTGTATGATCACTAACCTTGCATTTCACTGCAAGTGCTGGCTTGGCCACAGCCCAGTATGTTAATAGTAGCACCACTGTTTAAACTGGGGGCAGCGGAGGAAATCTGTTTGTCGACTGCCTGTGTTTGACATAGCCTTTAGTTTAGTAGCCATTGAGTTCAAGGAGCCTCCTGAATATTGAAAAAGTCAAAAAGGGATAAATAAACCCATTTGCTATATGGCTGTCTTCTGCTAATGAATTCCTGGATACTGGAATCACTGCTGGCAGGTCAGCGTGCATCTTAGTTGCAGACGTGCAGTTAGCCCCTTTTCCATGTGGCAGGTCACTCTCTATGTGCTTTGTGGGTCATAACGTAAAAATTTAATGGGCAGAGTCTGAGAAAGTATGAGTGTTTGTAGGAGAGATGTATGTCAAAGTTTTTGGGTGTTTTTTAATTCTTCCAAACAGAATTTGGAAATACCTGTGTTACCTTTTTTCCAAAGACATAGCAGTTACCCTGTGTGGTTGTAAAAAAGGCAATGGCTCATCAACCAAGTTTTCAGCACTTTTCTATAGAATTACACGACATGGCTTACCTCTAGCAGGTGTTCAGGATATACATCCAAAAATCCATCTTCTGCAATGGGTAACAGCTGGTACAGCTGCCTTATATCATTCTTGTGGTAATTCTGACAGAAGTCAAACTCAGGAACCGAAGAAGAGGTATTTTGCTACAAGGCACAAGTGTATGTAGTTAATTTAATTATTTCAGGAAGCCATGCATACTTTGCTCATTTCAGACCAAAATGCATAATGGTTATATCGTTCAAATGCTTTTTGTACAATTAATTAAAGATGTTCTTGGCTTGCCCGGGTATGTGGTAGGAATGGTATGGTTGATCTTTGCTGAGGCAATTCTTTTCCTCCCAATAAATCTTAAAGAATGTTATGGGATGATTTTTTTAGTAGGCCCTTTGTTATAGGAAACTCTACAGGATAGTGTTCTGTGCAGCTCTTTTATTTGTTATGTATGCAAGAACATTTGAGACTATAAGTGGACTTAGTAATGTGCAGGTGGCACCCAGCTGTCTTTCTCTCCTATCACACTGGAAGGTTTAAGCCCTTCATTCTTGTAGAACCAGACTGCTTAGGAGGCTAAAAGGCAAGTTGGATCGACCTCAGTTGAGATAAAGTGGAATTTGTGTGGATGGGGGGATGTTCCTGATGATGACTGCTGACAGGGCAAATGTTCTGTCTGTTCTAAAGAAGTATGACTACATGTTTATTTTCATCTGGCAAAGCCAGTCTGTTATTTTGACTTTCTGTACCTCTTTCAGTATTATCAACTTCCTTGCCCAGGACATTGAAAGAAAATTAGAACCCTGACCCCTCAAACCACCATCTATGATAGCCTGTGATCTCATGGCAGGCTTTTCATTCTATTCTGAAGTCTTGGAGAAGAGAGCATCCAGGAAAACCTACAAGTTTTCATAGTGGCTATCATCTTCTAAATCATCTAGATGAAAAGAGAAACCTAAATGAAAAGTAAACCCACCACCTAAATGAAAATTAAAATATTTTAAATGTGAAAGACCTTAGCAAGCTCTGTCCATATTGCAGTGAGAAAGGCTGAAAACTGCTGGAAGCATGAAAAATCATTGTTAAATATATCTCAGTTCTCAAACTGACACTTATTTGGGATATGTAGTCAATTTTGAGCAAGTAAAACTCAGACTTAACCTCTGCTGTAGTCTGTGAAGAGCTAGTGATTCAGAAAAGCTAGCATGGCTATATGATTTTATTGGTGCAAGCATGTATAGAGCCATAAGCAATGTGTTTATATATATTAAAAATCAAGAAAGGCATTGCTAGAGTTCAAGGAAAAGCATGACAGAACAAGAAGCCCTTTTCCTGCCTGGCATGTTCCTCCATTGCAAATAATCAGCTGATGATATGTGCAACAAAGAAAGAATCACTGCATGAAAAACTGCAGCCTCCCTGTTATTGCTTTCCTCACACTTCCTGCCAGAACAAGGGAATAGAACGCTTTCAATTTGATGTTGATGTTATTTCCTTGAATGGTTTTGTTAAAGTGCTGAACGTACAGTTTGTTTGCTAGCAACCTTTGGATTTACGAGTTGCCAGTCCTGGAGACGTTGCTGTTTGTCATGCATTTTCCTCCTGATTTCCCTTCTTTATCCTCCTGCCTTCAAACCTTTTTAAAGTCTTTGCACTGCTGATACTGGCTCTGATGCTAACTGGTAGTAATAGAGGGCTGTACAGCTGTGGCACTGTAGCTTCCCTGGATAATGCTGACCGCAGATTTAGCAGCATGTGCCAGCTCAGCACATCTTGATAACTCATAATCCCTACCATAGGTTTTAATAGTTTGTCTGGTCTACTGTAAATCTCTAACTCACTGTCATCGACAGAGCTCTCGACCTGATTCATAGGCACCAGGAATTAAGCTCCTGTCGCACTCTGTTAGAAGATGACACTATTTATGCTGTGATATTATACAAACAAAAATAGATGCTCTTGAATATATTGAATCATAGAACAGCATCAAAGGTCATGTTATTATTTTGAATCTTGTTAATTAAGCAAAGTAACTAAAAAGAAGGGGAAAAAATTAGAATCTATAAAAAGAACAAAAACCAAACCTGTGCACTAGCCAGCACATTGAAGTACAGACAGGTTATCTGATCTTTTCCACTAACAGATCTGAAATTTGGGATAATCTTGTATGCAATAAGAAAAATGCATACATTACTAAGAAGAAATAATTCTGTGCAGTTTTTTCCCCCCTCTATCTCACTGTGAATATGTAAGATAGTCTTCAGTCCTATTGCAGGTTACATTGGTTCTCAGCTATGGAAAAAATTCTGTCCCTCTAAGGAAAAAGAACCTCAAAAGTGTTAAAAGAAAGAAATTCAATCAAATCACTTTTGACATTCTGATGCAGCAGAAATTATATGGGTTGTGCTGTATAAAGGAGCCCAGTCCAATTCTGTCTAGTTTCTCATTAAAGATCAATTTGTCTTGTAATGAGAACCCTGGACATGGTACCAAAATACTGGAATTTTATTCTAGATCAGATCCTGGCTTTTCATGAGACTTTTGTACTGAGGCTTCAGTTCCTTGTACTTTTGTCTGCATAATTTCTAAGTTGGGCCCATTCTTAGTGTAAGGTCCCAGCAGGCTGCTCAGTGCAGCTGGCTAGTAGAATCTCTGATTGCAGGTGGAAAAGCAGGATGCTGAAATAAAGTGAACTTGACCTTTGGTGGCTCTAAATAAGACAGAATGATGAAATTGGTTTGAAAGAAATATTTTCAATTGCATCACTTAACTTTTATTTTGTCATTCCAAACATTTTGCCTTTGTTACTTGAACAAATGTAGATATTTTTAATAGAGAAAGTAAAGTGGTTTAGATTGTTATACATGATCTAATAAGAAATTGGTCTTCACGGAATATTTTTTTTTTGTACTTTTACTTGTTAGATGGCCAGCATGGAATAATTTGATAATTAGTAGATTCCTTGATTTCAAAAGGCTAATTAAATATTCCTTGGTACACAAACATGATTCAATGAAAGAAGCCTTGTTTGAGTGAGTACAAGTTTCTTTTTGAGAAGTATACCAGTTCCTATTTTGCATTTGTCCTGGGTTGAAGTATATTCTATCACCATCTTCATGAACTGTTGAAACCAGGTGAGGCAGTGCTCCCTGCCTCCTCCACTCTGGCTTATCTTCTGTTAATGGGCCCATCAGCACCTTTGCCACACAGCTCACAGATGACCCCCTCCTGGACCATCTCCTGTTAATGGGCCCATCAGGCCTTATCACATGACTCACCATCCCATTGTGAGATGCTCCGCCCAGAGGGAGAAACCAAGCATTCCAGCCTGGATATAAGCTGAGACTCTGAACACCAGAGGGGCGTTTACCCACTGGATTCCCAGAGGACCCGAGCTACCAGACCTTTCTACAGGATCACTGCTTCAGGAAGACCACCTCATCTGGACTGCTTCCATCACTACGCTCAGGTTGTATTCTGACTCTGTCAGTGGTCTTTTGTATTATTGCATCTATTTAATTTTACTTTCTTTCCTTTTTTTTCCTATTAAATTGTATCTCTGACTTGGAGCCTCTCATTTGTTTTGCCTTCAAACTACTACAGCATTTTTGGAAAATGTTGATGAAACTGTTCCTCCGGCTGCATTTTCCTGAAAAAATATGTTTCACTGACCCACTTAACACAAGAACATGTAAATGCTCAGAAGTTTATTATTATTATTTCAAACAATTCCCAGTCCCCATAACTCGATAAGCTTTATGATCAGATTTCCAAATTGTGAAAATCTGATGAAAAACAATGTGTGAAATTGCAAAGTAATCACAGAGGAACGGAATAATATCGTATTTGTAAGAGGGAAGACTACACAAAGACCTTGTTACACCACCTCTGCTGCAGGTAACTCTTGACCGTATCAGTAGCTGTCATCTGAAAGTGGGTTTGTGAGGCAAACAGGTGATAGAAGGGCACTGGCACACAGAATAGTGAGGACTGTGTCTTCCCCTGTCTATTGTGTTGTCAGTCTGAGATTTCAGTTCCTACAGAAGATGATTCAGCTTCTTTCAGTCATTTTAAGAATTGTAGAGGTACATATTGTCATTAAAATTTCTTTATTGAAAATTTGGCCCCATTTGACCTCATAGCCATATTTTTCCTCTAGTGGTGTCAAGAAATTTAGTGTTTTAATTTGTCATAGATATGGCCTGATATAATCTACAAAATCAAAACACTTAAGAGCATAATTCAGTATTCGAATCCAGTGACTTCTCTGTGGTGTGACACATGTGATCTGTTGCAATTCTGTCTATATCTTTAAGGCTCACTGGTGCCAATTTATAGTGCTAAGAAAAGAAGGAAAGACAGCCACTCCTCTGGTGTGCATTTCATCTAGCCTTAGGATCTGACAAATCTCTGTGTGAACTCTCTAGAGCTCTGACTGCTCTGATCAGAAAAGGGAAGATCCAGCAGTTCCTCACCCCCAAGCCGTGCTGAATTTGCTACAGCTTGCCTGTTCCAGGACAGTCAGGGGTAAGGTAACTGCTGCAAGGTTACTCTTGCCTGGATCCTGGAAAATCCTGAAAAATAAGTATTGTTTCATGTCTTGGTAGCAAAATCCTTCAGATGGAGTGACTCCAGCACTGACAAATGCACGATTTCTAACATACCTTCACAGGAGGGTAAATCTCAGTTTCTCTTGAAATCTAATAATAAGGACTCTGTCGCAACTTGGGTCTTTTGAGTCCCTTGCAGGAATAACCAACCCATTGGGACAGAAGTGGACAAACATCTAGCGAGTTTGTAGCCTGTTGTACCCACAATCCTAAACCATGTTAGCCATAGCACATACAACTGTTAGATTGATAGATACTGATTTCTTCAAGAGAAAAATTCTGGGGAATACTTGTTAGCTCAATGCATGTCAGCTGGCTAAGTGCTAAAGCTCTGTCACTACTTTAGGAACATCATTGCATGTCTTGTCTTTATTGTAAAAACAAGTTAATGAAAATTGTATAGATTGAGGCAAGATAATAAGATCTTGTTCTCATCTGTACTAGAGAAGGTATCCAACAATGATATTTTCCGAATTCCAGTGTGTTTTCTTGTGCTTTATAATTTGATATTTCTGTGCACTGTCACTTGAAATTAATTACAACTAATTAAAAGTGATCCAGTTAGGACAATTGGACAATAGTGCCCTGGAGATTGCTTCATTCCCAGAGGTTTTAGTGACTTGCTGCTGCACTGGTTCAAGTCTTCAGAAGGGTGCTATACATCATAATGTCATTTTACATTGTTATTTCTCTGAAAGCAGCAATTTAAAAGAGTCTCCAGTGAACCTTGAGCAACTTTGCACTAAAAAGAAAAATGTTGATGTTCAAGATCTGTAAAATATAAAATATAGATTCAAAGAAATCACTTGACATGAATAGTAGTATTACATTTGTGCCATTATTTGCATGTAATATATATAATGTTGTAGTAAAAGGCTAACAAAGCATTTAGGCTGCTCCAGGGCTCATTGATTTTTCTGCACCTTTGTTCAAACTAGGTCAAAACCAATATTGGTCTATTTTATCACACATATTTTTCTCGTATTTGAGACTTCTGTCCTAAAGTGATTTTAACAGAGTTTAAACCCACAATATATTGTTGCTTACAATACCTATTTAGAGAAAAGCAATACTCTTGCTTTGGTTTAGATTACCCTAACCAAGCAGCTGGCTAATATGACCTAACTTCGGAATATACAGAGGCCCCATTTTTTAGTAACTTGGGTGAACTGAGGGCTTAATGGAATAAGGCTTGCTTTCATGTTAGGGTGAAGGCCAGTCATTTAAAGAATTATGAAAATGAACCTTGTAACCAGTGCAAATGTGTTAACAGAGTTAAACAGCTCATTTGATATTCTGCCTCACCACTATAAGCAGGAACATAGAGCCTACTAAAATTAGATTTTGTCCCAAGTTCCAAATCAACAAATCTTCCTGCCTGTGCAACCCATACTTAGCAAACTTTATTCTGTGAAGAAATAGAGATGCACAATTGGGATCAGAATAGTTCTCAAAGAGGAAAAGCATAAGCCAGAGGTTATTTTTAGACAATGATGAGGCTTTCAAACAAACCATATATTGTCCTGACATCTCACATAATTTCTCCACTGTGGAACGTGTTCTATCATAGAAAACAGCCCATTTGTTATAGTGTGCGATCCTTCCTCCCACAACAGCATATCTGGAACATCATCTCCTCTCAACATATTTTGTTTTTCTTAATTCATCTGATTTCTGAACAGGACCATCAGTCAGTCTTTGAATAGGTTTGATTCAACACTGTATTATTTCATTTCTACACAGTCATAATAGCACAAAAATCAATGAGTTGTACTGACATACAAATGGAGTAATGTATTGGCAGATCAGACCTATTGAATCTATTTTACTCACAAGACCATTAAAATAGGTTAAAAAAATAAAAAAAACCACTTTAGCAGTGAGATAACCAGTATTTTCGTTTCTTGCATAAAATCCATCCTGTGCTCTAATACTTGTGCTCATACTAATGGGAAAATGAGTGGATTCTTCACTTTCTTATTAAGAAACTTTTGAGGAAAGTTTAAAAATGTGTGTATTTCCTTATACAACAGTAATTTCTGTTTCTTCTATAGACTGGCAACTGATGACCTATATTAATGGATAAACTACAGAACAGAAAAAAGCAGTGACAAGCTGCTGGTTCCACTACACTCAGCTGGAGTGTTAGGTCCAACTTTCCTGGAATTAAGAATTTATCCTAGGGATAAATTTATTTATTTATTTCAACTCATCCATACTAACCAGCATACAAAAGTACATGCTTCCTTTTAAGCATGGCATTATTATCTCCTTCATTATGTTAACACAAACCTCTCAGCATTTCTCTGGTACTATCCCAATATCCTCTTCCTAAACGCAAAGTAAGATTAAGCAGACTTGCAATATCTTCTGTGCATGCTGAAACTCGGGCTTTGGCAAGCATCAAGAGAGAGGATTCCAGAGAGAGTCAGTAGGAATGTTTTGTCCATCAAGATGTTTGAATTGGACAATAAAAGCACTCCAGGCAGTTGTAAGTTATAACCACTAAAAGATACAAAAACCCCCGCAGTCTCAGAGATAACTGAATCCGAAACAATGCACTCCGCTTGGAAGATAACTCATGTCACTGCTGCTGCAGTTGGTTTTTAAAAAGTAATTTTTCTCTATTCAAGGTAGGGAAGAAAATCACTAAAACACAAGAATGACTGGGTGAAACTTGAAGAAGGCTCACATGCATTAGCCTTTTTTTTTGTTGGTAGATAAGTTTTTCTCAGAGTTAAAGGGGGAATGAGTACTCTCTCTGCTTCTCTCTCCTCCTGTCCTCCTTGTCCACTACTTCCTCACCCCCTTTCTTTCTTCCTCCCACCCCTCTCTCTCTCTGTAAGTTTTGAACCTGATTCAGGCTGTGGTCTGACATTCACTGCAGAAATTGCTTTACTAGCTTAAGACAAAACTCCTGCTGGCTTAACCTCTTCCCTTGCCAAAGGTTATTGGCCCAGAGCACTGCCAAGTTAAGTGGATTACTTCGAGCAATCTTATATGGTAGGTTGAACTGCCTTGGCTGACTTTGCAATGAAGTGGGTGAGGATCCCTCATCTGCCCCACTCTGCTTGCTTTGCACGATGCTGTGGAGAGCAGCACAGAAGTAGCAGCCCAGCCATCTCTGCTGTGAATCCTTGAATGCATCTTCAGTATGATCCTAAGGAAGGCGTAACAATTTCTAAGTGCAGTTTGTGCTAGATCCTCCTTACTAAGGTCTCTTTGTGACACTGTTCTTCCATACCCATCCTGAAAGAACAGATAAGTGTCTCCTTGGTTTTAACCCACTCTGTCTGGCTGTTTCTGATGGAAGAGGCAGTGGAGTGAAAAACCATGACAGATTAAATCTCTCAGACCCATCTCCCATTTACTGAACTTAAGGGGTGTTTAGTTGACTAAAGATAGTATGGCTTGATCTGTATTAAAGAACTGCCTTAGGGTATTTCAGAACCACTAAGATAGTCACTAAAATAATTTTATAAAATTATGCATGCTATATATTCCAGTGTAGAGATAGACACACAGGGAGACTGGATAGTTAGCACATATGAGAAGTTTCTGTAACTTTAATTAATAAAAGTTATGGCAAAATGGTATCAGAAATTCCTGTTCTTTCAACTTCTCAGTGTGAACTTTCTGGGTTTTTATTCTGGCAAACCAGTAAACAGAAATCTGGTTTTTGCAAACATTTTAAGGGCTCTATTCCATGGTCTACAACACCTGGTGTATCTCAGCTTTTGGCGTGATTTAAACAAACAGGCCATGTAACACATCTCTCTCTCAGTCAAATAAAGCAGACTTGGTGTGCTGCCAATTCTGCTCTCATTTATTTGCTAACCCTGGGTTTTATTTATTCCCTGAATCATCGAACACATTGCAGAGAGTGACAGGAACAGACAATATTACATCTAATAGCTATAAATTAATGTAAATAAAATCTGGTAAATCAGGTACATTATTTGCCTGGTTTTAACCACCCCACTTAATTTTGTGCACTTGAACCAAAAGTATAGTAAATGAAAAGCTTTTTGCACCGAGCAAAGCTAGAAAGAATATACCCATTGGGTACTGACGCCCAGTTATTTAGATTAAGTGAAAAATACCTTTAATAAAAAAATACACCTGGATGTAATACAAAATTTCCTGCAAAATTTGCCCATTATTGTCTATGGCAAAATCTCTTTTGACTTCAGTGACTCGGGGATCAGGCCAGTACTGCCCAGCTGTGAGATACAGTCCTCTAAACATTAACGGATGTGAGGATCTGTGAAATGCTGGAATGCTTTCCAGTGTTGAGTAAGAGTTACTGAGATGATTTCTGCAATCAGAGGGAGAGAAAAGCAAGGGGGAAAGAAGGGATGAAAACAATGTTTTGAAGTTAGGAAGTGTGAGGGAGATCACTCTCAGCTCCCACAGGGGTGAAGAGTTCATGGTCAACAGACCATTGTGTGGATTAGATCTGAAGAACAAGTGTGTAGGTGACAAAGCCTTGTGTTTGTTTGAGCTTCTGTTTTAATGAGATTTGTCTAGCAAAGGTCTAGCTCAACTTTACATCAGATTGATTTCCTTTGCAGAGTTGATTTAAACCACCACCAGGTGAAGGATGGGAGCTGACAGGTCAGTTACATGTCACTTCTAAAGATAACTATTGAAAAGAGTTATAATTTTTGCATCTGTAGTATGTTGTTGAAATACATTTCTGAAAACTGATTCCAAGAAAGGTCTTCAAGAGCAGCATGCATATAATGAATGGAAATTGATGGCCTGAAGACTTTTGTGTATAGTTTCTGACTATAAAGTTCACCAAACACTTTTTTTTGTTTATTAGTTGGCCATTCCTGCTAGGTTAACATGAAGACTTTGCAGTACTTTGGGTTGTGCCTTGTCCACGTAATTGGAAAAGTAAATGGTTTCCCTATGATCAGAGTTGCAATCTGTGCCAAAATCACTGAACTCCATTCAAAAACCCCTTTTCATGAGTCATTTTGTGGCAATGCCTGTTAAGAGATGGCAAAATACCAGGAGTAAAATGATCAGCACACCTCAGGCTGCTAAAAATAACAAAATAAGCTTTCCCTACTGTGAAACTGGCTCCTCTCTAGAGTCTTCACACTTACATGAGCTTCCTATGCAAGAGTAAGTCAGTATCAGGCCATGAGTTTTTTTCTTTAAAAAATGTATTTTAAGATTGCAGTGTATCTGCTGCCCTAAAACGTAAAGAAGTGTTTAACTTTCCAGTTTGTTAACAAGTCCCGATGTACTTTAGCATGTGTGTCTCTTAGAGAAAGAATGTCTGCAATATTTTGCATTTGAAAAAGAATGAATGGCAAGGCATGGTTACAGAGGCTGTTACTCAAGAATCATTGGCCTCACTACTAAAAGCCATTGATCACTGGCTTGACTGTTCCAGGTCCAGCTCTGGACACCCCTCTGTCTCCTAAATGCATGACAATATATTAATTTGTACTGCAGCTACTCATGCATTGTGCAATACATTCTTTATTGCTCTGTTCCACTCACGAATTGTGCTCAAAAGACAGAGATTTTTTTTTCCTTGCTTTTCTAAAAAAGCAGCAGAGGTCTGTGAGTCCTGTCAAGTTTGAATCTAGTACATGCTAGAGAAAACAACTATTTCTCATCTTCAGTGTAACAGTTATTTCTCCAGCATTTCAATAGTCATATTGAGAAGGAGAGTATACCCCTTTATTTCTGAGGATTTCATTCCTTCCTCTATTATGTGGGCTGGGCACAGAACATGGCCCTAAGTATTCTTCATGTGATTTATTCTACATTGACAACCACTTAAGTGGAGGCAAAGTTAGACCCAAAAGGCACAAAGTGATGAAAGCTGGAACTGAAAAATAGCATGACAGTCAAAATTGCTGAGTTTCACACAGCCCCTGCTCTAACAGTGTTAGAAAACTCTTGGTTGAAAAGAGTCCCAAAGAGCCCTCTGGAAACCCAATCCCATGACTCATATGATCTCCTTGAAGGCTTTTTTCTTCCCTCTACAAAATGACATTGAATAAAGCCTGGTGACTATGCTACTTGCTGCAATTTGACAGCTTTTAGTCAAAATATTTTCCATTTACAAGAGAAGAACTTCTTTAACCAGAGTTGAACACAGTGGCATCTGCAAGTCAGACTGAGCTGGTTTTGGTTGGGTTATAGGCTACATCTTTCCACAGAGGTGGAATGCCTCCATGGCAAGGGATGGAAAGAGATATGGAGGAGATGCCCTACCTCAGGAACTTTGTGATGAATTAACACTGGTGACTCAGGCATTGTTTCCCAAGGACTTCCAAGAGCTGAGATGGCACTTCATGAATCAACACTTTTGTGTTTTCCTAGTTCACTAGATTGTTTGAAAGACTGACAAGCCAAAGCCACTGCATTACCTGCTGCAGGTGAAGCCAGGAAGAAGTAATTTTTGTTACTACATGCATTGTGATTGTTCAAAAGTAAACGGGAACAGAGGACTACCCTTTCCTTCCCAGCAGCCACTCTGTGTTGATTCACAAAGGCCAGATGCTATCTGATCTTCCCACTGGGATTCAGTTATGAATGCAGACCTTGAATACTCAAGTTCCCTCTGAGTATTACATAAAACTGAAAATTAACAGAGCAGCTAAAAGGAGCATGCATCACACATATAATTTTTTTAAAATTTATTTATTCATTTATTTATTTGCTTAAAAAGGTGTTGTTTTGATGATTGCTTTTTGGAATGTCCATATAAGTTCAAAAGTGTTTTTAAGATAGCTATGGCTAATCCATTGAAGCCAATCAGTCTTTTCAAGTTTGTGTGTTCAAGACCCTTTTAAAATCCAAACACTAAAAAAGTGTTTCCAGAGTTTTCCAACTTCACTGTCAACAGCTAAGAAATGGATCAACATGTTTTCATAATCTTCTGTGTGTATGAAGATGTAATAATAAACTGGTTTTTTTCCTCTGGCATAGGAAATGGCATTCAGAAGAAATTAAAAAAAGGAGGAGAACAAAGGAGCACAGGTAGGCCTTTTCCAAGTGATTTTTCTAAAACAAAAAAAATCAAAATTAACTAACTGTATGGCAAAAGTAGTGTAAGAGTACAAAAGTCTGAGTTTCTTTCTATCTTGTCTTTACTGAGCCTTAAATTAACTGTAAGTATCCCTATGCTTGCATGATTTATCTCTGACAATGTTGTAGGAGACAAAACTTTGAAGGGAAACTTTAAAGTCATGAGTGCAATAACAAACTTTTTGTAATTTTATTTCTTTTAATAATACAGCTTTAACAAAGGATGTATTTTCTTTACTCTTCAGTCTGTATTTCTCTCTTTCAACATGAGAAAATGAAAGCTGATAGATTGTATGCTGAAGTCCATGCTTCTGTCACTGTTCAGTTTGCGGATGAGAAATGAAAGGGGCTAACTTTTCTTGCTGATGAGCTACATGTATTTTGTATATTTAAATACAGTGAGTATAAAAGAAGTGTTTTTTCATTTCCTTAGATTTAAGTTTGCAGATCTGGTACTACTCCCCTTCCTACCATTCATAATAACCTTTCTAATAACCTCTCTAAATTAGAAGCTCTACAGTCAGCTGGGATGAAAATGAAGGTGTCACCTACAAAGTTGGGGTGTTCATCTATCTCACCCAAACAGTGGGAATGTGGATTACTCATCAGGAAAAGCTGTTTCAAAGGAAATATGTGGATCATAAAGCAGGCACCAATTTGTCACTGCATAGGGCAAAAAACATACTATAAAATATACATGCCAAATGCTAAAAGGAAAAGCAGCTGTGAGGAATTCTTTGCTGTCTTCATAAGGTCTCTCTTGCCTTGGTACCTTTCATGAACTAATGCTGCCACGCCACGAAATACATATTTGAGGCATATTCCATTGAGGGGCGTGGAGGCTGTCACTGATGTTACTGATGTTCCAAACTGAGCTCTGTATATCTAGCTTATGTTAATTCCCATGGCTTCTTAGTGCTTTTTTGTTGTTGTTTTATAACAATATAAATCTTCCATATATTCTAACTAAGGCTTCAACCTGGATCCTTTACACTGACTTTTCAAAGTATTCTGCATTTCAGCTTATTTCGTGATAGTTAATGAGCAAGCAATGATTTTTATTTTACTACTTACTACAAACCTGAGACAAATTCAAATACTGGAGAGAAGACTGATTTAAGTTGAACTGAACTTTAACCAGGAAAAAACACATTTACATAAAAATTAGGATGTTTTCTGTTCTTAATCTTTTTTTCCATGGGTTTTTAGAGCAGGTTTTTATCTTGTCTGCTCTCAATTAAATGCCTAAAAAGTAAAGTTTGTTTTGGATGATTGATTATAGAAATCATGTGCATGCAACTGAAATACAATATTTTAAGTCATGACTTCTTTCAAGCAACAAAATGGCCTTTATATCTTGACATGGTGTACCATTTTGAAGCTAAACCAGTAATCGGTATAAGATCAATGTGCATCTCTTTAAACTATAAAATATTATCAGGGTATATTTTAAAAAAAGCACATCTTCCTATTACAGCTCTGTTTCAAAAATGAAACAAATGGATTAACAAGTTCTCTGTAATTATATCATTAGTATTTCTGATACATTCTGATAAAAAATAATTCAGATGATGTGGTATTTTAGACTCATTGTGTGAGTATAACTGCTAAATACCTTCTACAAAATTTTCAAGGAAGGTTTTTTCATATAATTACTAAACTGAGAGGACCAAATATTAGGAATAAAAATAATACATTTTTTTACTCTTAATTATCTGCTAGTCCCATTGGACTACCCTTATCCTTTTAATAGTGATCCTAATCCATACTCCTAAAATGCACATAAGTGAGCTGCTAGAGGCACCCTTGCTGTCTTTGCCCACTCTATGGTTTTGTTCCTTCATTTCTTGCAGATTAAAATGAGACAGTCCATCCTTTTTCTTTTCAGAACATAATTATTTTTGCTTGTGACATTTCTTCCTAGGACTTGATCTACACAGGAAAATTTTGGTCTCACAACTCTTTTGGGACTATTTTTTATTCTGTATTCATTGCACCATAGCTGTGCTGGCAAAATTTCTACTTTATATGCACTCATACCACCAGGAATTTCTGTTGCCAGTTTTTCTTGTACTGATTGAGAAACAGGTTTGTTTCTTTTGATTGCCTAAACCATACCCCTTAAAATGCAGATTGCTTTCATCTTGGCTTTACTAGTAAACCTTTGAAGAGCAGACATGTCTGGGAGGTACCAGGACACAGTTTTGGAGGAGTACTAGCTCAGTGCCACCATGTTCTCACTATGTTATGCAATAGCACAAAAATCCTATGAGAAAGGTGGGGGGGTTTGTTCCTCCTCATCAGTGATTCTTTTAGTCCTCTAAGCATGATCACTGATAAGCACCACAGATATCTGCAGCTTGTCAAAGATTAAGTAATTAGTTAGGTAGAGCTTCAAGCGTAGGAGCAGTGAGAGTAAAAAGGACAGTGCAGAAAAGGGAAGGTCTTCACAACCTCAATATTAAAAACACACCATAGATGGAAAAAAGTGTTTCTTAAGGATTCTTGGTAAGTAATGTGACAATCTAAGTCATAAAATCTTTAAAAGCTATTTAAAGGTCACTGGATTCCAGTAAATTTGACATTAGTGCTTTGAGGTTTTGAAATTAATGCACTTATTGAAATATTTTATTACCCTTTTTTTTTCCTAGTCAATAGATAAGGTAGAAGTTTGTGGTCTGCTTCTTCAAGCTGCCATTATGTCAATCAAAAATACGTCTGGTGAATAAATTATTTTGGCAAGTAAATGAAATGCTTTTATGGTTAGTTTAGTGTTTTCCTAAAACCCCAGCACAGTCCAGGAAGCATTCTGCCTTCTCTCTTAACCAGACTTACTGATTGCTACATGTCAGCCACAGGCAGTCTCTAATATTGTTTTTGCCCTGCCCTAATAATCTTACTAAGATGCATCTTAACCCACATTGGCCTAAAAACAAATGCAGGGGGCAGTGGTTGCTTTTAAAATTATTACCGCAACCATTTTCCTGGTGAAACATAAACACATATTAAATAATGTGACATTAATAATTGCATAAAAGGGATGTTAAAAAAATAGTTTCGGGAAAGAGAATAGACCATTAATGAATTACTGCATTAGTGAAGTAGTTTGGGCAATAGTTGAGATGTTTGTACTAAGCTGATAAATGTTGTGCAAGTAAATCACTTGCATATATCTTCTTTTCTAGCCATGGTTCAGAGTCCTTTAGATCTCCAAAGGTTGTAGATAATTTTTGCACCCACTCAGTCAATGACTGGCAATGCGGCATGGAGCCGCAGTCATTCATTCTGTCAGTCAGCAGCCCTTGATAATGTGCCTGTCAATATAATTCAGTGCCTGTTCAAGGAAAGTGACACTTTGAATAGTGGACACTTTTCAAAAGCATTCATATGGGGTCAGTTCCATGATAAATAAATATATTTTGTGTTTGGAACAAATAGGCAGTATGCAGGAGCTGGAGTCAGAGCAGAAATACACCACCACTCTGCAGGATACAATAAACTGCAATGAAGAGTGAATATCATAAATGCATCTTTGGGTTTTGATGCTGTATTAACGATAGGATAATAGATAATAAAGTCTTCAGGATCCTACTTGGCTTGACTGAGCCCTGATCCATGACCAGGGGCCCTATGCGCTGGTACACTACAAATGAGATGTTGGAATTGTAGTATCAATAATTCTTTAAACCCTATTAAAAAGGGTGAATATTTTCATTGCTGAATGGAAAACACAGGCAGAATTCTTTAATTACCACTAACAGTGTGTTAAAGAAAGTATTTATATGACACATAGTGTTTAGTTTCTAGTTTCTGTTAATACAGGCTGAGAATGTGAGGAAGAAATATGTGATAGTGTCAGGATTTTTAATGGTACCTCACCTTAAATGCATTTTAAAATATGTAAATCAATAAAAAAATTATTTGTAATAGCAGACTAAGAGTGCTGGTTAGCCTTACTGCTGAATGAAATGTATGCTACAAGCCCTATTACCATACATCGTGGGAGCTGTAGTTAGGATTAATCTGTCAAAAGGGATGGTTTAGTGTTGATGAATATGACATGTGACCATTAATGATGTTGATTTTATCTCTTGAGATTAGCATGATTTACTTCGGATGGATAATAATGTCATTTGCTTGATGCAGTAGATCTGTTTACGAGCTGATTAAATTGTAAGGCCTTGCTTCATTTCATGCTATTTGGTTTACAGCTTCATTACTGCAATCACAAAAGCTGTGGAAATGTCCCACATCCCATGTCACAATAAATCATTGTTTAAGATTGCAGCTATGTATTTTAGCATTTCAGTTTTGCATGGACCATGCATTCCTTAACAAATATGTGATTGGGAATACATTAACAAGATATTCTGGAGCAAACTGCTGCAGAAATGTAGAAAATAAGCCTGAATCTTTTAATTGAGATTAAAGAAGCACTTGAGTAATTAGCTGTAACAAATTACCTTATTATTTAGACAGTGAAGTAAACGTTTTTGTTGCAAGGATGATTATCATAAATCTGCAGAAAAGTGACAGTCAAACAACCATAAAGGAAACTTGTAAGCAAACTACATTTTCTGCCTATTACCTTTTCTATTTAAATAAAATTTATCAGAGACATACTCCAAAAAGAATGTATTTGTTGTTCAGGGATAGTATATATTACAAGCTATACCATCTGTAATTGCTGCACTGGGAAGAATATATGCATGTAAATCACAAAGGAAAAAAAAAAGAATCTGTTAATTATAATGGCAAATGCTAATGTTGCCATAGTTAAGGCTGTGTCAACGTTTTCATTATAAACCCAGTAATAAAGGAAAGAAGGAGAGAGGGAGCGTGGTAATCAGCCATCAGAGATTGCTGTGTGCTAAAATTTTGTATACAAAAAGGCACACTCACACCATGTAAATCAGATGTATTGGGGAGACCATGCTTACAGTCTCAGTGAGTGCAGGACCAGGGCCAAACTCTCAGCTTGGGAGCGAGGGTCACTTTGTTGCCATAATTTTTTCACATTTCACATTAAGTAATATTGCTATTTTTATTGTGCATATTAAAAAAATGTTGCATTTATCAACCAGACGGGACCTTTCAGAGCTTGTGGCTTACCACTAGCTGAATTTGATAACTGTAGTTGATTAAGTCTTGGTCCATGTGCGCAATTGTAATTAAAGCATTTATATTGCTTTTCAAGAGCATGCTTAAATAATTAGCTTAACTTGGGTATTTTATTGTAATAGAATGGAATTTCTTTTAGTTCTTTTTATTCCCCCTCTTTTTTTTAATACTCCAAGTTGGTTCTCAGTGGATTTCATGCAAAATTTCAAGTTTGCTTACATGTGAATTCTGCTGGGTTTTAATATAGTCAAATGTGACTATGAACTTTATAGCAGATCTGTGAACCTTTTTCCCTCAGCAAAACTCCCCTTTCACCTCAAAGTATTTCAGCTTTGAGGCAGATGAAGAAGTAGGAAACCAAGAGGAACGGTACTCATGTATAAGTATACTTATATACAAGCCTAGAGTACCCGAGGATTTCCAAATGTGTTGCAGCAATGACCAAAGTCAAATTTTTTTACAAATGAATCATGACTTGGCTTTTCTGGTCAGCCAATGTCATAGCCAGCATTTTGAAAAGCCAGGCCTTTTTTCTCATTTGTTTGTTTGTTTTCAATTGTTGATGCATGAAGCATTTTGGAAAGGGGACTCTTTCAGAAGAGTTCATGCTTTGGATTTGGAAGGAGGGAACAACTCTAGTGCTTGCAACTCAGCTCTATCTAGTTCTGTTTGGGGACAGATTTACTGGGCTGACTTAGTTTTCCAATACATTGTGTCTGCTGGGCAGAGATTTTCCACCTCTGAATTTTTGCAGAACCAGTCCCTGTTGACATTTGTAAAATTAATGAAAATGTTTCACATGTTGAAGTGTTGATTTTTCCAGCAACATTTAACTAATCAAATTAAAATAGTGATAAAAGTTTTCTCCTGTTTTCTAAATAGTTCCAGGCCTGAGTTGATGAAAACATACCCTTGAAAACAGAGGGATGCATAAATTTTTACTTTTTTTTCACAAAAGAATAATTTAATCGCTGTGACAAAAAGAAAAGGCAAAAAGAGGAAATCATGCTTTGAATCTTCATTGCTTCAGGAAAAATTTGGTAATATATTGCATCCCTGCCTAAGTTGGCTGAAATGTTTTTACTGCAGTTTCACGGTTTTATATTTTATAACTTTGAAATTAAACAAAACAAAGGCTCCCTCTCTTGATGAGCTGCACCTTTTGAAAACAATTTGGTTTCTGGCCAAAATGGAAATGCAAGGGCAGAATTTTTCAAGGGGGACATTCTTTCACTGCTATTCCTGTTGAAACAAAAAGAAAAGTGCCCTTGAAAATGCCAACTGCTGGCTTCACTAAAAATATATAATTTCACCACCAACCTGCCAGGGATGGTTAATTTAGTGTAATTTATGCACAGAAGAAAATCCCTTGCTAGTGCTATGAGATGGAGAGGCTATCAGCCGGGTTGTGATAGTAGTTTTGTGGAAAAAGACACCTTTAACCTACAAAGCTGAAGTCATCTCCTTGAACTTTAGCAACCACTGTTTATATTACCTTGGGAAAAGGTACTAAGGACATGTAATTTCTTAATTCCCATACAAGCTGCCCTCAGTCTGCCCTTTACCATTCCTTAAACTCTGTGATGTTTGGGGAATCTATTTAAATAAAAAATAATGAATCCTGGTTGATGCTTTGAGGTTGTTTTCCTGAACATGATGGCAACTGTGTCATGCATCTGTGTCTACCTCACTGATAAAGCTGCTACCGTGGGAAGAGTGAAGAGGCTATTTGATCTCTGTGACTGAACCCTGAATAAACAATTTATGCATTCAGAAAGTTGATGGCTTCTGGAAGACGATTCATAAATCTTCTGTGCAGGTGCCTTCAAATATAACAATTATTGAACTTGGACAGGAAAAAAAGTAAAAGATGGGTTTAAAATTATTCAGATGGATGCAATTAAGGAACAGAAGTTGATTCTCTGAGTGGAGAGAGGAAAACCTGTGCAATATTTTGCCACTGGAAAATTGGTTTTCCTGCAGGTTTTTTCCACTATTAAAGGAAGCAAACTAATCTGAAAATAATAATTTAAAAAATAAAATTTGGTCTACAGTGGAAGGATCCTGGGTAGCTTTAGGGCAAAGAATTCTCTAGACTGGTGCTGAAACTCATGTAGGAGATAGCATTATTCCTCTGGCTTTGGATCTTATCTACATAGAATATTCTTAAAGCTCAGGCATGGTCTGCAGATGCACTCATTTCATTTGAATATCTAAATTGTATATTGAAGGTCATCTACATGGCTGGAGCCAAGGGTACCAAGGAAACTGGTGTTTTGGAAGCCAGCACTGCTGCTGAGGTCTTCATTGTACTGCAGAATTTCAGTTGAAAACTGAGTCCAGTAATGTGCTAGCATTTTTCTGTTTGAACACTAATCCTAAAAGGGATAATTTCCCCAAATTTAGCCCACTAAGAGAAGGCACTGAATTTTCCTTCAGCGAACAATTTACGTTCATGAAAAAGCTTGCTGATGTCAGCACAGTTGTGCAGGCATGTGCTGGGTGCACATTTCCTTTGAGAGATTCCTAGGAACTGGCATTTCCTAAATCTGTGGCTGTTCTAGAAGGCATCCAAATGGCTGCTGAGAAGGGTCAAAGCCACAAGCAAGGAAAATCCACAAGACAGTGCGTATGCAAATACTTGCATTATGACCATGGTGAGCCTCACTGTAATATTTAATGTCTGCTCAATGGCACTTAGAGAGGTGAGTTCTGAGTAACTTTAGGAATCAGAAACATATGTTTTCTGAAGAAATATAGATTCCTAAAAGATTTCTTGTTAGATTTCAGGATGAGCAAAATCTCTGTGATGATGCAGTCTGATTTTTTTATTACTGGGGCCAGAATTTCATTGAGGAGTGCTTGCAATAAGTGTGGCTGTGTTTGATTGAGCTAGCCAAAGAATATGAAGATAAATTGGGGCAGATAATTTGTTATTTTCTCCCTTCATAGAGTTCAAAAATAGGTTTTTCAAAAAAGCAATTGTGCCTCCTTCAATTATTGAGACTGCTGTAGTCAAGCCTTTTAATGAACAAATTTTGTAGAATTTAGGGTCTCTGAAGTGCAAAGCCACAACAGAGTGTGGCTCTTAATGTGCCATATGAGCATTATGTTGCTGGCTTTCTCTGTCAAAGCTGGCATGTATCAGAATGCAATAAAAGAAAAACTATTTCATTCAAAATTAAATGGCCACATCCAATTAAAGAAAAGACTGAAGTCTGAAACCGTAAAATCCATTGAAAGTTCCTTTCTGTTTTAGAGGAAATGTACCAATTGCTAATGGAAGTGTTACTCTAAACGATTGGCTACTGGTTAACTATTATGTGTTCTAGCAGGATTTGTGGATGGATTTTTTTTTTTTTGTCGTTCCTCCTCCTCAGAAGATTTGGGGAAAAGAAGAGAAAACTATTGAAAAGATTTCCTTAGTCTTTTATCTTTTGAATCAGTGTCATACTAACAAAAAGATGTTTTGAAGTCTTTAACCATTAATTGACTAACTGGTTTTCTTTAGACATAAAACTTGTCAAGGCCTTGATTGTTGTGAATCCATGGTGATAGATTCTGGCTGACTGCCTAAGTACAAGGTCTCTGAACACTAGGATAACACTTTCTGAACAGTTGGGGCTTATCCTCCATAATGCCATTTAAACAAACTTAATTGACTAAAACTTTCACTTTTGTGCATTCTGTATGAGGTACTATTTGCAAGAGGCCTTTTAGGAATAGACCCTAAGTGACAAAATCTGACCTCTACCTAGCCTTAGATTTCTCAGTTCTTGTTTATTTACACAAAATAAGCCAATATGAACTCCTTTTAAAATTCACTGTAAGCAGAAAGTCTCTTACACACCATAATTTTTCACTAGTGAATAACCTTAGAATGAGTCCAAATTGAGACTCTCTGAACAGCATAAAATTCACACGCTTCTGCAGTAAGACTAATCATTATCTTCAGATAGGTGCTTATATATGTCAGTCAGTAGGCTTGTTCTATATGAAATGAATAGAAGTTTTAGACAAAGCTAAGACCTGCCTTTTTTTTTTTTTTTTTTTTTTTTTTTTTTTTTTTAAGTTGTTGTTGCAGTGAGACTTTACTACAGAGATGCCCCTGGGATGATTTTCTTAAATTTTGAGTTCTGGGCATATGCTGAATTATACATCTATCTCTACAAGGTTAGTGATTTTCATTTTCCATTCTTCTTTCACTGGCAAAGTAACTTGGGTTTGAATGGAAGCAATATGTCAGATTTAAATAATATACAGGAATGATAAAATTCTAACACTTCTTTCAGGGAACATGACAACTCTGGGATAACTGTTTTATCTCTAGGAAGTCTTCAAACATCACAAGGTAAAATTCTTAGCATCTCTAAGGAGTTTTGAATGGCCCACGTGACATGACTTGCTGACAGTTCTCTACTCTGTAGTTGTCAGGGCCCTCACAGCTCAAAACCTTCAGCTTTGGTCTCCCCCAGCCCCTGTCCACAGGCTCTGGATCTTCCTCAGTCCCTGCCTGAGCAAGACCATGGTCATGGGCCCCACTGATCCTGAGCTGACCCATGGGCTGATGGCCTTGACCTCTCACTTTTTTACCACAAACCTGCTCAAAGGTCATGATCCCAGCTGCACTCACTGGGTCTGATCCTGACCTGCAGGTAGACTTCCAGCTTGAGCTTGGATTTGCCTCATCACCACACACTTGTCTAATTGTCTGAACTCCTGTTTCAATATAAGCTGCTGTCTATGGTCCTGCCAGGACCCTGCCCTGGTGACACTGCCCTTGGCTCCCTCTTCCCTGGGAGAGCAGCTGCCCTTGCTGCTTCCTGACAGTAATGCAAAAGCTTCTATCTTATCAAAACAATATTGCAGACCAGAACCAGATGCCAGTTTTTACCCTGCAGTAGCCATAAGGTGATTTCCAGTGTTGTTGGTGATTTTTTGGGAGGAAGGGGGGAGTATCACTAAGAAGCCTATCCAGTGAAGTGAGCTCCTGTTAACAGTGCACTTGTCTTGTCAGCAGAGGATTTCTCTCAATTATTTTCCTAGAAGAGCCACAGAGCTTTAACACAAACATCCCATTTTCTTGTAATGCATCTTTGAAAAAGTACTCCAAGAAAAGAGGATTTTAGCCTGAGCAGATCTCTTATGAGCTAAAAATCACACAGCTGAGTTGGGACTTGGCCTTAACAGGCCCATTTCACTGCAAAGTCTACTGGCAACCTGGAACAGAGTGGAAGAGTAATTTTTTTTCTCTTGAACTCATAGAGGTACTGCAAACCCAAGTCAAGCGATGTGCCAGTTGTTCCTCGTAAGAGAATGCTACTATTATTAGAGTTTAGAGTTAGTATTAACATCTTTTTGATTTAAAGGATTTTTAATATATTTATTTCTTAACTGACCTTGATTTTGCTAACCAAAACAAACAAACAAAAAAACCAAAACACAAAACCCACCCACCCTCAAGTCTCAATTTTACTTGAAGACAATTTTTAATGGAAAAATGTTGTTACAGTTTTCAATTAATGGAACAAGTGTTCTGAAGGAAATTTTATCTTTAAAAGTTTTGTGTGCATATTTACATTGATGCATAAAATCACATTTATGCTATGCAGAATTTGGTTTTCTTGACTTCTGCATTTAACTAAGCACTTTGCTGTTAGAAGGCCAATATTGGTGATGTGGCAGTGGTTTGTGAAGCATCTATCAATGTGATATGTCCACTAACAGAGAATGCTTTTAAGATATCTGAAATAAGAACTCTGAGACTCTTCCAGCTTTGTTAAGTCCATTATCTCAATCAATAGCACTTGTATATGTGATATCTAAAAGGTATTATTTAATTATTATGCAGGTCTTATTTGACTGCAAAGGCACTGAGAACCTTTAAACATGAAGGTGCAGCATCCTTAGGCCAACTCTTGAATTTCTCAGGACAAGATGAGACTCTCTGAATAACAGTATGTCTCATCACTGTTTTACAGAATCAAGTCTACTGAGAGCATAGAGCACGAAGCTTAACAACACCGTTTCAGAACAGTAAAAGAAAATGTTTTTGAAGGCAAAGTGTT
This sequence comes from Chamaea fasciata, assembly GCF_029207755.1. Classification (NCBI taxonomy): domain Eukaryota; kingdom Metazoa; phylum Chordata; class Aves; order Passeriformes; family Sylviidae; genus Chamaea; species Chamaea fasciata. Next base: position 21,784,674 of record NW_027094094.1, read on the forward strand.
GCTGCCAATAATGCCAGGATGCTGAAATGTACAATGATTTGTATTTTGATGTGCTGCATCCATACAGCTGGAAATTGGATGCAGAGTCAAAACTACTACTAAGAAAATGTTCAGTACTAGCAAGAAGAAAGCATCTGCCACCACTGAAAAAAGGATGTGTAATCCTTGTAGGGCTGTGTGCCCTATCCGCAATGAGTGGTAACCTGTATGAAGGAATGAAAAGGGAATGTATTGTGCTGTTGTAGTGCACTGTTTATTGACTGGGGTTTTTTTTCCCTAACATTATAAAATAGTTTGGACGTTATGTAAATATCCTGGTATGACTTCATTACCCTTCCTTTTTCCCCAAGAACTTGCACCTTAAAATATTTTAGAATTAAACCAATTAATTTATAATAAGGACGTGTTGAAATACCAAGTACTGTAATGTAAAATATTGCATGAATCCCTTCTGCCAGTAGTAAATGACAAAGTTGAAAAGGTATGTGTTAAAGGAACATTAATAACGAGCAGCACAGTCTCACTCGCAGAGGTAGTGAAGAGTGAGTTGTTGCATAGGAGTTAGTGAGAAGCAGGAATAGCTGTTTGCTGCACAAGTTCATGGACTTGTTCCTCATCTGTCAGTCATTGCACAGCTGTGAGTGTGAAGCACTACCCACAGGTACCCAGAGATGGTAGAGCAGGGTTCAGGCATTTGAATTAGTGGGGCAGTAAGGAAATCCTCCTGCTGCCATCAGTCCTGCTCAATCATCTCTGGCTCAGCATCAGAGAACAAAAGGGCTGCAATTTCACTCGTTTCCTCACTTCTCTCTTTCTCTTTTACAGTTCTCAGTTTTTCCCTGAATGAGAAGTGCTGATTCAATCTGCATTACAAGCCTTTAGGCATTTCTTGCCATAGGTCATCCAAGAAAAATGTCCCTGTTGTTTCCCCATCTGCTCTACAGTAATCTGGGTGTTTGTTTCAGACCTACCTAAAATACAAAGCCCCAACAAAGTAAGGAAACAACAAGGGGATTTTATCCTTGGAAAGACAGGAAAAGTCCTTCTACTACTAAGCAGCTTACAAGGCCAAAAGTTGGTAATTTTACATAATTAATATTTCTTTACTTCACCTCTGATCATTCACTTGTCCAAAAGCTGTTTCAGGCCAGTTTACTCATTCACAGACAGACTAGTAATTATTGTAGATTTAAGACACCTAAATCCAAAATACTGTCAGATGTGACTATTGCACAAGAGGATCAGACTAAAAGCCTGACACATTACTACTCTTTCAGGTTAGCAAAACCTTGGATGGAGGCTTCCCTCCATCATTCCTAAAATAATGATAATCCCTATACCTAAGATTTTGCAATTCTGTAGCTGGACAGCACCTGTACTAAAAGGATTTTCCATTGCTGCTGTCTTCTTAGCAGATTAATTACAGGAGGGTACTCCACAGAACATGCCATTCTTGACCTGCACAGAATGTTCAGATGTCTTGACTTTTTCCTCTTAAAAAAAAATCTCAAGCATTAACAATTAGTAGTGTAGAAATATTAAAATTGTGTTTATATTTTAGCAATGACCTTATCTCCATTTTTCCCTTGTAAAAGAGGAAAGATCAGTGGTGCAAGGCACTAAGGAACTTCCTAATTTAAGATTTAATTTAACCCACTTTCACGCAACATAGATTATGCCATAAAGATACTACTACTGAAACTACATTTTGCAGTGCAGCAGTAAGACAAAGTTTTACAGTGGACATGTATGAAGTATATACACATTTGTGCTATATTTCCAGCTTTGATTTCTAAAAAAAAAATATATATATATATATTTTTAAGTAATCAATTCAAGTATAACTAAAAACAATAATCTGATTTTAAAAGCATTGATTTGCAGCCAACTGGGTCCACTTTAACTGGGTGGGCTAGGGGTTATAATATAACAAGTGTGGTGCCAAGGAAGTAGAATGTCTTCTTCCATCATGAAGTTAAGGTATTTCATATTGTGATACACCGTCAACAATGATTCTGTGAGTCACCTTCCAGAAAACCCTCCAATGTATGAATTGGCCCAGATTCCCTAGTTCTGCCTTGGACCATTCCTTTTATATCCTAAAACTCACAGTGCTGTTAAAGATTTTCCACTGCAATTTTCATGCTTATTGAGAGGTGAGGAAGATCAAGGTAGGATATTCATAGCCCTTTCAACAGAGATAGGAAATAGATACATTTTAGAACTGCTTTGGTCTCTTTATTATGGAGGATTCAATACAGAAATTTTTACTCTTTCAAGCTAAAGACTAGTAATTTATTTTATCACATCTTTTTCAGTTTCCTCTACAAACTTTTTCAGACCACATTTGTGGATGTCCCTCCTGAAATGGCACTTTCTGCTCTATTCACTCCAGAAGGCAATTGGAACTCATGGGCGAGTCTCCATCCTCCTAGCACTTCATAGAGACACCTGACCAGAGACTGCTGATGCACAGGCAGCTGGAATATGTGCTGTCTTATACAGGGAAGGAGTGTGGGAATAAGTAAACAGAAGGGCCAGAAGTCCTCTCTCTAGGGAACTGTGGAACTGATACTGGAAGACTGTCAAGTTAGAATATCCGTAGAATAATAGGACATGAGTTCAAGCCACACATAAATCCTGATTTCAGAGGCTTGAGCTCAGGTAAGACTCTGGATTACATGAAATTTGTAAGAAAAGTACAGGAAATCTGCAGTGATTTCGTGTATTTAAAACATGTTCTCAATCTAACTAAGACAAATTAGTTTCAACAGAAAAAAAATAATCCTGGAAGTGATTCCCAGAATTTTGAATGAAGAGATTTTCAAAAATTCAAGTTTAAGATATTTACTTGAAAACTATTTCAGGCTGAGGCAGGATCTGAATCTAGTTGTCACAGCTCTACAACGTTATTCTACATATAGAAGTTTATGACATACATAATTACCTTATTCCAGTTTGTATTCTAGAACAAACATGTCTGCACAAGGCAGTTATTCAGTAAGGATACTGCTTTTATTCTTGAATAATTCCATGTGCAGTCAAGCTCTCAGTCAAATCACCACAACTCTGTATGTAGATGAATTGTCAGTCTCTCTCTGCTTGCATTTACAGGAAATCTGTATCTCTGTTACTAAATGCAGCTGACAGATCTGAAAATGTCACATTTGTTTGCAGAGTAGGCAGAGATCTTACAAGCTCTCACCTCTATTAGCCTACTATTTCTGTGTCCTTTGCAGGTATTATGAACTGCATATCCCTTCATATTTTGTATGAAATGTCATTAGCAAACTAATAAATGCTATGGATGGAAGGAAAAGTTTTTTCTCCCTTTTTCTCCCTTGTTTGCAAAAAAGAAAGAGGTGTTTTTTTTTTTTTTTTTGCCAAAAGATAGAGTTTTTGAGTGTGGCATCAACTTTATATATAAGTCAGGAGAAGAAAAGTGAGTTGCTTTTCTTTGGGAAGGGGGAGTAAATAAATCTTTGTTCTAGTTCAGTAAAAAACCTCTACATATTAGACCTTTTCACCATAAAGACTTTCTTTTCTTTTCTTTTCTTCATGCTATTTGTGTTTGTCACCTGTGTTTGCCTAATTCTGTCACACGTACTGTCTCAAAGCCTTAATAAAACATTAATGTCCAAGCCCCAGAACTTCCACTGTTACATTTCTATCATTTATCTCTGATACTGATTTTAGCTATGGTTGCTTTTTAGAAGAGTAAAACAGCAAGCTATACATTTCAAGGAAGGGACAAGATTAATGACTGTATACAACTGGGACCTGCTGCTCATGATGTAAAATATCAGTTGGAACTCTTAATATGTACTTAAAATATTTCATTTTCTACTTTGTGTAGTTCTTATAGCTCCACTTTAATATTCTTCTCTAAAACAATTCAAGTATAGACTGTATGACCTTATAAGCATCTTTTAAATGAGTAAATAAATGTAGCTTTAATTCAAAAAGTTGTCACTATATGGCTACTTTCTGGCCCATAAGAAATTACACGGCGCTGGCTGTTTAGGCATGTTTAATGTGAACTCATCCCACCTATATTCTCAGCAGACTGCAATTCCTGAAAAGCCCATGAAGAAGGACAGGCTCTCTTTTTCCCCCGGTATTTCCCACAGCAGACTGGAAGAAAGAGATCAGTTGTGTTATCACTTTTAGAGTTAACATGCTGTGGGCAGGAGTCTGCATCCTTGTTTAACGTCACAGCAGACTGTAGGAATCAGGCATTACACAAACATTCAGTGATAGCCTTTTTCAGAATCACAAGCCCAAGACCAGCTGGTTTTCTTGTTGAGGAGGTCATTCTAGATTTCCAAAATAGGACCAGTGAACAGAGTTCCTCATTTTTCAGATGTTTTTGTTCTTTCAATAAGTGTCACGAGCCCGAGTCACTGTCACCTGCAGGGGTTCTAGAAGGTTCCCTCGCGCCTCCCCTCAGCAGTGAGGGCCCAAAGGCAGGTGAGGCATCAGCTGGAGTTTCTGGAGAAGGGGAGGATGTGCATGTCCCACTCCCCGGTCACTGGTGGGAGGAAACCCAGCCTGAGGCGTACAGCACCTGGGTGCAGGCTCTGCAGGCATCTCCCAGACTGTACAGCAGCCTCCCAGGAATCTGCCCCGTCACCAGCTCCACCCCAGAACGGCTCACAGAGTAACACTAATTGGGCGAATGGAGAGAACCCGGGCGTTTGGAGTTGCTCACCTGGGGATGATCAACCCTCGTCACAGCGGGCTCCGTGCCCCAAGGGCAGGCAGGAATGGCTGCCAGGGTGCACGGAGCCGGTGTTTGGCTGCCTGGGAAGAGGGAAGCAGCAGCTACGTTGTCCTTGGAGAAAGAAGGGCTGTGAGGGGCAGGGGGTGCCCGGCCCTCGGCTCCCCGACACCTGTGCCCTGCGTGGAGGCAGCAGCAGCAGCAGCACCCGCCGGGGCTGCCAGCAGGTCAGTGCCTCGGCTGAAATTCCATTCCTTCTCTTCCCTCTGAGGAATGTTTGGCAGCACGTTAACCTCTTTTGGAGACTTTTAAAGCACGTATCAAGAAAATTCCCTTTACAAATCATCATCAGTCTCCTTTGGTTCAAATGTTATTAGCTTTTTTATTGAAAGCAAACTTTTTTCATGAAGTTCTCTTTTCCTTTCAAACAAAGGATTTGAATTTTTAAATCAAAGTAGCCTTTAGGTTGTTTGTTATATGTGTATCTTGTAGTATGGTATTTCATTTTAAGGAAGAATTCCTTTGGGGAGGTTTATTTTGTTCAAAAATTTAAAATTTGATGTGTTTGACTTAAGATTCTATGGGTTTTGTTGATAACTTGTTTTCCACAGGAAAAAGTGTGTTTGTCATAATGGCTTTTCCCTTCAGAAGGGAATTCTGTAACTCTTTTATGTTTAATGTGGTTGTCTATACATTGTTGTTTTGTGGTTTTCTTCTGTTGTTAAATAACAAACTGGGGCTTCTTAAGTGTGAGAAAGAAAAATAGCCTTTATACTATTGTTTACCTCGTCATTGGTATTATATAGTTCTTCGTGTCATCAAAATGGTATTTAATCATGGTAGCCTTAATCCTATCTACCAACTCCTCCATTGTGCAAGGCTTTCGAACAGGACAGCACTCGCTGGGTTACTGAATCCTCCCCTCCCTATTGCAGCCGTCACTTTGGATAATTTGGTTTTGAAGTGTGTTGTAGTCTATCTTAACAACCCTTGTGTGGTTTATTCCCACTATTCCCAGAGGATGGCTGTTACAGAATGTGATTACTTTACAACATTGGTGGTGAGCCATTTGCCATTGGAACTGACTTGGGATAAAGTCAAAAACAATGAGCTACCACCATACGCTGAAAAAAAAAAAAATCATGGCCAGCTCAAATCCATTTGGACTCAGGTCAAAATCCTCTTCTAATTTTTTTTTTTGTCCTCTCAGCTTTTTAACTAGAAGTTAGACAGCAATCCTGTCCTCTCTCATCTTTTGTTATAGTAGACTAAATAAATCAAGCTTGTTTAATCTCATTTTATAAAATAAGCTTTCCATTGCCCTTATCTACCTAGCAGTCCTCCTCTGCCTGCTCTAAGTCCGGTTAATCTCTCGAATGCAGGTGACTAGACTGAATGCTGAATTTCAGGTGAGCTCTTCCCAGACCTTTACACAATACTTTTGCTTTTCCTTGGCTGGAAGTTGCACCAGATGCTATACAGTGCTGATGCACAATCACTGTATTTTAGCAGTCATCCTATTAATATTGAGAAATTATACCATTTATGATTTTTTAGCTCATAATAGATTTGAGGTTTGTTTTTAAACCAGAGGTAATTTAATGTGCTGTCATCTACTTTCAATAATCCTAGGCTATATCTGTTAAATATTTTTATCTGTGCATTGTTGCTTTCAACTTGCTATTGTAAAGTTTTGGCTATTACTGGAAGCAGAGTGAAGAAATATCAGCATTAGACATGGTACTTCAATTCTTATAATAGCGTTTATTTGGCTTGTATTGGTTTTGTTTTGTTTAAGTTTGGTAGAGATTCCTTGTTGCAGTTGTCTCAAATTCTAAAGTTCTGAGTTGGATTGGAGATTACCTAGATTCTTATAGTCTGGGACCACACCAGCCTTGATTTCTTTTTCACTTCATATGATTTTTATTTTCTACTGTCATTCCTCTCAGTTGTTTCCCTTTCAACCCCATGCTCAGTATTGTCCTTCTCGTTTAAATGAATACAACATATCAATTCAAGGTTGGAACATGCCTGTATTATCCTTAAACATAACTGCATTAATTTCTTTCTTTCATTTATGTAACTGAAAAAATAACTTCATCTATTTTAATATCCTTTGCAAAGCCTAGGACAGCTCCTCCCTTGGCAGTTCTCACTTCACCCCATGCTTCTCAGTTAAGGACCAATGAGCACACACAACTGCTTTTCCCCATGTGTTCTGTCTGTTTCTTTTTTCACACCTAACACTTCTTGGGGCAGTAGAGCATTCAGTTAGGCCTGGAGTACCTTCTTCTGGGTTTCTTTTTTCTTTTTACTGTGTTTGGAATGTAGATTCTTGACTATTCAAACATTCTTTTTGTGAAGTATTAGTAAGACTTTGCTCTCTGTTCAACCTATTACCTCCACGGTCCAGCTGATGTAACTACACCAGAGTTTGCCTTTCTGGAATTTAAAGGTTTAGAGATCCACTTAGTTAGTTTATTCTCCTGTTTAACTCACACCAGTTTTGTCTGACTTGGTCCAGAGCTGACTTCTACACTGGGCTACTTTCTAATATTCACTACTTATCAGTAATATAGATATAATACATCTTGTCACCTCTAACTCTTCTGATGAGGATTTGATTGAGTGTATTGTACATTGCATCCACAAACAACTGAATGCTACTGCTATGGATGACATATACAGTCCGTTTTGTCCCTAATTTTGTGGTTGTAAGCAAACACCCTTTGCCACCACTCCAGGAAAAGAATAACTGTGTCATGTTGCACACAATAGACCCAGACTTAGGGAATTCCAGACTCCGAGGTAATCTTTCCCATGCTTTCCTCTGCTGCAGTGAACCCTGCTAACAGTACCACCAGAGTTAGGCTGAATTTTTTTTTTAACAGACTTGAGCACCTGTAGTTCAGCTTCTCTGAAAATCAATTTCTGAGCCTATAAAATGGATTAGTCTCTAGCCAATCTTTAACCTGCTTTTGTGTAGGTATGCATGTGTAACCCACTGTTCACTGTGCTAGGCATCCCTCTCTGTGGCTGCATCTGGCCAACAGCGGATATGAGTATGCTACAGCTGCTTGCTAGGATATTTAACTCGAGGTGTAAAGGTTTGTGAGTCAGCCCTGGAGGTCCCAGGTAATGAGCAAGGTGGTGATTATTACACTTCCAGGATTGTGCGTACTTGCATTCCTAAGGACAGCTTGTGATGTGGGTGTGGAGAGGATAGTTTAATTCTGGGGGTAAAAAAACCAAACTGTTGTGAGCTTTAGAACAGATAAAAGGAAACTATTACAAAATACATCAAAAGAGACTTCACAGAAATATGCCTGTCCTCATTTTAATGTCTGCAATACAAAAAAAAAAAAAAAGGAAAATGTTGCACAAATGAGTTTACCATTTAGTAGCTGATGAAATTACATGGTTATGCAATCGTTTTCAAAATGGGGATGCACAACTCACTACATTATTCTTCTAGTACTGAGATTAGTGTGTAAACTAGTCTGTGTATCTATGCATACAAAAGCTAAACTAAATTACTTATGCAACAATTATTTTTTATTGGTTTACTTCAAGATTATTAGCTATCAGAACAGATGTAGATCTTTTGAGAGGTGCTCAGCAAAAACAACCAAACAAACTTGTAGAACCTTTCACGTTCCTCTATTTTCTTACTAATTCATAGGAATTTAAGGGGTTGGGATCTTTTTAGTTAAGTTAAAAGAATTATTCTAATACTTTCTTGGGGAAAGACCTGGACAAGACATTTTTTGTCTAAATTACAAGGAATAAAAATGCACACATCTCACCCATCACTGAAATGAAACAATTTCTTGAGTTAAAACATGAGAGATGACTTGTCAGAGAGATGTGCTGATTAAACTCCCCATGCTCTTATTATCTTGACAGGCATCAGTTCCAAGTTGACTGAGTTTGTGATACAATGGCTAAAACCTGCTTTGCTCAGTATATGTGTTCAGTGTTTTCTTTCTTACCTATTTACATGGATGTACCTTGCGTGGCCTCTTCAGATTTTGTCCTCTAAACTGTCTCTTCAGAGAGAGAAAACCGAAATTCCCATAGTTTGTTCCAAGGTGTTCCCAAGCCCCTTCCCAAATTGTCATGAATTGTACGACTGTGTTACATATTCTTATATTTGAAATTGGAATTTGTAAGCTTTAGGGCTTCTTTTGTCCCAGGAGAAATCCTGCCTTTCTCAGAATTGCTAGAAAACTTCTACTGATTTCAGGTTAACTAGAATTTCACATTACATTGTGGACTTAGGGTGTGTGCAAGTTTTAATAGCTTAAATGTATAAATGTAAATTGACACGATCCCATTAACCAGCAAACACAATTAACCATGTGGAACACTGTTTATACAAGTTGAAGTGTTTTAGTTAGAATAAATATTTTCTCCCTTATAGAGTTAGCTTTTTTTATAACCTGTGACCTGCTTTAAACACAGCTATGATGATTCACAAGTGCCTTCTCTAATAGGGATTAAACTATACTGGTATAACTATCAGTGGGGGTAGAGTTAAGCAGTATTTTTGCTCAGGAAATTGTACCATTTTTACTCAACTACTTTAGAAATAGGTACATTAAAATAGTATTGTAAGTGTTAACTGTTCATTGAGGAGGTAAAACCACTTTGCCAGTTTATTTAACTCTAAAACAAGATTGTGGCACTGTGAATAGCCAGTTTACTCAGAGAATTTGTCAGTACCAGTTTTGTAGATACATCAACAACCATTTGTTTCTCAACCAAATTACACAGTTAAACCAGAAAAATTAGTTGCTGCATCTGGTCTAAATTCCTTTTTCAATCTTTTTATAAACCTATTGATGTATGTAAGATCTCTGCTTTTGATCAAGCATAGCATTTTACCCTAACTCCATAAAGCCAACCTGAAGACTATAATTATAAATGTGATCAGCTCTCTTCATAAAATATTTGACACCTCTACTGAAATGTATTTCACAGCTGATCTTTCTTAAATAAGTAAATCAAACCAACCCCCCCCCCCCCCCCCCACATTATTTCTACTCATCTGTTTTATCTGGAACACATTGCTTGGGCCTGCTGGTGCAATATATATTTAAGGAAATTGTAATCTTGCAAAGAAGGAGAATTGAAGGGGAAGTAGGAAAAAAAAATCTTATGAATGTTCTCAGACTCATGAGCTCAAGTATTTCATGATGGAAACTGGCTAAAAGGCAATTTTTTTTTCTTTAGAAGTCGACGAAATTAACTTAATCTTGTTGTAAAAATACATAGGGACAAGTAAGGTTTTGACTGAGTTTGTTTTGGTCTCCATCACTGAATTTCTTTGGTAGCCTGATCTAGGCAGTGGTGAGCAGGTTAGTGGGGATGGTCTTCAGCTCCATACGGGGTAGGACAAAGTAACAAAAATACAAGCCAAAGAGGAGAAATATTTTTACTTGCACAGCTGGCAGCTTGACTACAAGAACCAGTTTTTCTTTTCTCTATAATCAGTGCATGCAGTGGGAAACCTCACATTTTACTAAGGCCTTGTCAGGCAAAGCTTGCTGTCACCTAAAGTGCCATCTTGGTTTCTACTTTCTTTGAAAAAATGGTGACTCAAAGGTGCCTATTCCATTAGCTAATTATCTAATAACTTATTGGCGACAGATTTGGATTTTTTTCCTATTCCCCCTGTGTAGAGTAGGAGACTCATCTCTTCTAATTGCCATTTAGGGTGAAAAGAGCACTTTGCAAATGTTACCTCTTCTGCATGGAAGGCTTAAAGCTTTTTCTTGGGCGAAGAGAGTGGGTAGGAGCGAGATTAGATCTGAGCACGGGCTGGGACACAGGAGCTCTGGGCTTTGGTGAGCGCCTTAACGATAGCCTTGTTAATTCTTTCTCTTTCCCTGTGGCTCAGTGCACTCTTATGCAAAGTGAAATGCCTTCAAAGGAGAGAATGGAGATTTTTCCCACATCAGAATATGCAGGTGACTGAGGAACCCTAATAAGTGAGAACTGTAGGTTTGAAATCTTTCAGATTGGGGGATTGATGCATATTCCTCTGCCTCAAGACAAGTATTTCAAGCATGGACAAAGAATGCAGCAGATGATGGTAGTAGTTGATCTTTCCTGGTAGGAAAAAATACGTTTCCACAAACAAAAGATTAAGGGCTGTGAATGGTACAAGAGGCGAGACATTTCCCCGCAACTGTACGATAGATTGGTGTGCTAGAGAATCTGGGCTGATGTGTACTAGCTTCGCTGAAACTAAACCATTACACTGCAGCTGCAGTTTTAGATCTTGTGATGGCTGAAAGGGTGCTCGTAGTGGGATCACTTCCCTTGTACAGAGTGTGAGTCCTCACACCTGGGCTGTCTGTCCCAGTCCCAGCTGAAGCCAGCTCTAAAGCTGTGGCAGTGGATGAACTGCAGAGGCGGCCTTTTCCAAACAGGACGCTTTGCCGTGAAAAAGCCGAATGGCTTCTCCTGGTCGTGCCGGCAGGCTGCCGAAGTGACTGTCTGCTGCTGGGGGCCAAGGCGCCAAGGCGCCGAGCCGCAGCGCTGCCCCATCGCGTCCCGAGCAGAAGGACGGCAGGGGGACGCTCCGGCCCTTCCCTCGTACCTCGTCTCGAACGGGGGGGCCCCGCGGAGGCGCCGCAGCGGGTCCTGGGGGCTGGCCCGGGGCGAGGGGCCCTGAGCCCTGCCCTCCTCGCCCGCCGCCCGCGGGGTCAGGGGCAGGCAGGGGCCGCTCCCTGGCTTGCTTTCCCTGTCCTTGCCCTCCTCCTCCCCGTGTTAGTAATGACCGCATCACTAACAACTGATGCGTTCACCTTTGCAAAACGTCTTCGTGGGTAGCAGCTTATGTGACTAAAAAGGCTGAGGAGTCACGTTCGTAATAAGCGCATTATGCTTAAAACAGGCAGTTCTACATGTCTTCTGTGATCTGTAGTAATTATCTGCGTTTTACAAGAGTCTTGCGTCACTGAAGTGCCTCGAGGTGACTCTGTGGCCCCCGCCGACGGCAGGGACGCCTCCTGGTTAGGTGTGATGGAGCGGATGGAATGGCTGTGGGAAGGCGCACCCGCTGGGGACAGGGGGGCTCGCTGCCCAGGGTGCCCGGGCGCAGCGTGGGACGGAGCGAGAGCGCTCTGAACACCGGCGTTAGCTTTTAACGCTTTTAAATAAACATCACGGGGCTAGCGTGACAGGTAAAGGAACTGGAAATCAGCTGATATTAAGTGAGAAATCATTTATCGGTTTAAGGCTGGTTAGGGCCAGTTTTCTTAAGGTGATTGAAGAAAAGGGGAGAAGGCTTTGATAAACCTGGAGCCTGTGTACTCATTTCTAAATTGCATTGGACTTCCAGTGACACATCGAAAATCCTTTATAAAAATAACTGCTGTCCACCCAGTAACGTAGAAGACTCGCGGAGCGATTCTTAGTGTGTTAGATATCCAGCGCCCAGTAGCATTTCATGCTTCCCCCCCGTTTAAAAACAATGGGGAAAGGTGGTGTTTGGATTTAGACTTATTTTTCAACAGCGATAAAGGGGCTGTTTTCTATAACAGCGTAGATTATTAGAAACTTGTAATTTGCAGTTCGCATTTGCCATCAAGATCACAGCGGGGTGTGGGGTAAAAAATAGGGACTAGATCCTTTAGTAGCCTCAGTAATTCCCGTTCACGACTTTGGTATGTCGATGGAAAAACCCAACTCTTTCAGAGAGAAGTTGCTTGAGTTTAATAAACAGTGATTTCAGAAAGTGCAATAAAATCAATAATGTTGCAAAAGCATTGGCCAAAAACAAAGTGGCGAAAGGATTTATGGAAATGTAATGGATTTACAAGCATTTATCCTGCGACTTGATAAACAGCAATGGGAAGCCGAGATGGTGAAAATAATTAGTCCCGCAGCCTCAGTGAATATGGACAATTTATTATTATAATTTTATCCTTTCAGTGGTTATTCAAATTTATTTTTTAATTTTGTGAGCTGCAGCGCTGGGGGATTAATCTAAAGTTGGGTTCCCCCTTCCTCAGGGGCTCGGTTTCTTCTCGCATTTTCTCTCTTCACAGAGCAAAGCGTGATCTGTCATTTGCCAGGGCTTCTTTACACAGACAGCTCGTTCTTAGATTTTCTGCATGTATTTTAAGGACTATTATCGTTGGCCTTAGTAAATAATGTTACCCAGCGGGGGAAGGATCAGCTGTTCGTCTCCCTGTACGCCAGGGTTTTCTCTCCCTTTTGACTTCCAGATGCGTTTTCACACAAACTTTGAAAGAGCTGCAGTTGGGAGAAGGCTGCAGGAATATGTCCTGGCTCTTGAGCAACGCTAGCAGTGAAAACTTTTCTGCTTGCTCTCAAGAGTTCGTAGCCCCATTATCACAGTAGAAAAGAGACATCCAGCATGGAGTAGAAATTACAATTTCCAGAAGTCAGAATTTATTACAGTTAAACTGTGATAAGATTCCCATCTGTTATGAACACATGTAGCACCAATTGTTTTTCATACAACTGCAATTTATTTACCCTTCAGAGTGAATGAGATTACAAGCGTGATTAAAAAAAAAAAAAAAAAAAAAAAAGAAAAAACCCAAACCCAAACCACCACGGGGTCTTTTGGTTGGGTTTGCGTTTTTGTTTTTGTTGGGGCTTTTTGGTTGGGGGGGGGGGGGGGGTTGTGTGTGTGTGATCGTTCTGGGTTTTTTTGGTTTTGTGGGTTTTTTTACTATTATTATTAAGTCCGGCCTATCTGTTTTTATCTGGGCAAACCATTTGTGCTGCCATGGTGCCCTCCGGACCTGCGGGGCGATTCCCGGGGCCCGAAGGCGCGGTGTCCCTCGGTCCCGGCCGGGCCCCGGCCGCTGCCGGTGCCCTGCGCTCCGCCGGGGGCCGCAGCGCCGCCTGGCGGCCGGGAGCGACACCGGCCCGCGGCCCGCGGCCCGCGCAGACAAAGGGGAGCCGCTCCTCGCTCATCCTCCCGGGGAGCCACTCTTCCTCCTCGGGAGCCGCTCCTCGCTCTTCCTCCCCGGGAGCAGCCCCTCTTCCGCTGGACAGCTGCGCGTAACGTGCCCGCCCGGGCCTCTGCGTAAAGCGTGCCCGCTCTGGCCTGCGCCTCAGGAGAGCAGTAACGTTTGTTATTAACTGGAACGTGAACCTGAAACGGTGGAGGGGGAGGGGAGATATTTTTGTGCTTCCATTGGTCGTGGTAGTTTGGGAACGAGGAATGTGCCCGCTCGTCTTCTTGTCCCGTCCCAAAAAGTGGTTTGGATCGAGTAGCACGAGCTTCACAAAATAAGGCAGGAAAGATGAACCACATACACACACACGCAGAACCCCACACGTTTTTACCGCGATAGCCTAAGAGCGGTAATCTAATTTTGTTCTCTTTCAAACTGTTTCAAGGCATATATGTGTGTGTGTGTGTGTATATATGTATATATATCCTCCAGGTTTCAGTGGGCGTCCTTCTGCTGCTCTGTTATCATTATTTCTTGCCTTGATGTGACGTTGAAGACAGATGACAGCATTGTCAGGTTGTCTTTAATTCATTTGAAGATTAAAAAAAAAAATACACACACAAGGCTTCTTACACAATATTCAAAGCCTGAACGGATTCACTTTTATTTCACGTAGGGGACGTGGGGCTGGGAACGGGGGTGGGTAGTTGATGAATTTCAGACATGAAGGGAGAACAAAGTCTGTGCATTGCTGTGCGTGCACACATGCACAGAGCAAGCAGCTGGAGGTGGGATTTTTGCAACAGCAGCACCTGGTTGATGTTGATAGAGAAATATCCAGCATTAGGACAGTCTTTTCGCATTTATGCACAAGCTCAAATGTATAATCTGCTCAAATTTCAACCACGTCTCTGCTGCCAAAGCATTCCACCTCCGAAGAGTAAGAGCATACAGACTCAGGGTCCGTCTTTTTTTTTCCCTGACACCTCTGTGTTTCATCGCAACAAAATTTTACCTTAGAAAAAGAAAAGGTAGTCTGCCCCGAATTTTCCAGGAGTGAGCTGAGAAAGAAATTTAGCAGGGATTAGACACCTCTGATCAGAACCGGTTGCTTGCCTGCCTCAGGTCTGTTCATGAAGCAGTGCGGGCTGTGCTTCATGGTGAAGAAAGAATCGGGGTGGTGGGGTGTCTCAACATGGTGTTAGAAATGTCCAAAATTATACCCACAAATCTGTATGAAAAGGAAATTTGGTGGTAGCTCCAGCGGTTTTCCACTTCGTTCCTTAAAAAAAAAAAAATCCCAAACAAAAAACCCAACCAAACAAAAAACCCGATAAAAACAACAAAACACACAAAATTTAAAAAAACAAACCAAAAATCAAAACAAAAAACCAAGGACTATAAAACCCCCCTAAACTGTGGTCTACTGAAAGCCTGTAATAAGAGCCAACAGTATTAAGGCAAGGCAGCATTGCTTTCCATCTTTTCTAAGTATGAAAGAATGAAGTTTGATCAATATTTTTACAGAAAGAAATGCACATTTACTTTTGTTTCGGAAAGTTTGGATCTTTCAGGATTCCCTTTGCCTGAGTAATTTCGACTGTGGGTGTGGGCAGATCATTACAAACCTTGAGTTAGAGAGAGGAGGGTCAGCCCCAGACACAGCGCTGCATGTACCTTGCTGGCTGCGCTGAGGGTGGCTCAAAAGGTGGTGAACTGGCAGTGGGTGACTTTCCGGTCTCAGCAAATGGAGTCTCTTATCACTGAGGAAAATCTTCCCGTAATAAAGGCATCCTTGTATTTTACTTCTAGCATATATTTTGCATTCTAAAACCAGTTAAGTATATGCATATGCGTGTGTTTGGTGTGGGCTTGTGCACATAAGCCAAGATACATATGCCCATCTAGGCTCAGATGCATTACAGAGACTCCTTTGCTGTGGAGTCTGGTGTTTTATTGTTTCATAAAACTACCTTAATTACATTTCACGATAGATAAGATAAACAGGACCCCTCTTTTCTAACCGTTGCTTATCAGAAGTATTTTGTCGAACTGGCATCCAGAGTAAGCTTTTGAGAGTGGATGGAAACGCATTAATTTTTATTTTGGTTCTTCAGTTGCACTTAGCATCTGACAAGAGTTGATTTAAATATTACATGATTCTGTCTTTAATGTTCAAAAAAGATTTGCAAGAAAGACAAAACTGTTTAATTTAAACTAATGTATGCCTGACTCTGGTCAGATTGATCACAGTTTCGGGTTTTGATGGGTTTTGCCCTTCTGTTGCTTGTCCTCTCAAGCTGGTTTTTCACTGTGAAATTATTTTAGTTCGGTGGCATGGACCAGCGGCTGCTGTCAAATCCACAACCCATCCAGTTAGTAGGAACGAGAGGGGGGTGGGGGGTGGCGAGGAATAACAAATGTAATCCTTTTACCTAAAAACATTAATGTCCATAAGTCAATCTCTATTAGAAAAAAAAGGTGAATTTCATAGATTAATATCAAAATCCTAGGTGGCACTTGCCAGGTCATATACTTAACAAGGAGAGACCTGGAAGAACAGAGACCTACTTATCACCACTCTACATATAAAATGAGGTGTTTTAATTTTTCTTTAACCTCGGGGACAGTATCTGAGCAAAACAGTAATAATAGCATTAAATGTTCATTTCACCACTTGAATCAGTAATCTTTCTGTGTAACTTTTCAGAGTTGAAATCCCCAAAACTGCAGTTAGGGTTCCAGGACACAAATGCCTCCCTCGCTCATTTTAAATCGCCCCTGCAACACCTGATGGGCGATGGGATTTGGCTAGCGAAGTCTGAGCTACAGCTGCTAAAGACCTGTAATTGTAAAACACACGAACAGGAGAGGAACGCGGCAATGGTGGTGTCTTTTAATCGCGGCTAAACTGTAATTGTTGCTTGCACACCCAGATGGAGCCTAAAATGTAATTTTCCTCAAATTAAGAGTAGTTAAAATAGCGAAGCGGGGAAGGCAGTCTGGCCGGGCTGCAGGAGGGGGCGGGGGGCGTGCGGCATAGAGAGAGGACTGCGAGCTTGTTCTGCTTTTCTCGAGGTCGCTGGATGACTCCTCCACCACCATCACCCCCGACCCGAGAAGCTCTTCTTCCGATTACTTTCTGTATTCGTATCCGCTTCTAATTTTATAACTAAAGTTTACTTGGTGCAGTTAACAGCTCTGCCCTCTCCTCCCTTTCTCTAACTCATCGGCTCATAACGAGAACTCGTTTTACATTTCCTAAAGCAGAGATACGCAAAGGTCCCTTTCCCAATTAAGGCGGGTGGTGGGGGGGAGGAACAGATTTGGTTAAAGCGCTAAGCATTTCCCGTGCCGCTTTCGGACAGCGTCCCGAAGGAGCCGCAGCGCGGCCCAGCACCGGCGCCCCGCGTGTGTCCTGGCCCCCGCCGCGGGCCCGGCCCGACCCCGGAGAGCGGAGCCGTGCCGGGACGGCCGGGCGGCCGAGCGAGCTGCAGCAGCTCGCTGCTTTTCTCGCCTTTGCACATTAACGCTAAGTTCCACTAATTATCTGGAGTAAATGTATTAGACTAATTAGCATCTGGGCACCACGGGAAACTCTGAACAGTAATTATATCGTGGGGGGATCCAGAACGAGGGAGAAAACCCAGTGATTTGTCAAGCAAAGTCGCCTCTTGCAACTTTGCCCCCCGCCAATGCGTCGCGCCGGGGCCGGGGCGGGAGGAGCGGGGCCGAACGAGGGGCGGCAGGTACTCGGCTCCGCCTGAGCCGCAGTCTGCGAGCGCCGGGCAGAGCGCGGGGCAAAGCCCTTAGCTGGCATTGCTTTTGGGTACCGCTTTTCCGACTATCTCGGCGGCAGCGGTTTGTCCCGCAGTTTCGGTAGCTGCTCCGGCTTCTCCGTCGCAGCCCCCCGCTCCTACCTGAACGCAGGACGACGAGTCGGAGCTGGGCGGTGACCCTTGGGCGCCAGGAAGCCCGGGCTGGGGCGGCAGAGACGCGGCGCAGGCAGGGGCAGCCCCTCTCGCTGTCACGTCGAGTTTGGCACCGCACTTCAGTAAAGAGCAGACTCGGCCCAAATAACGGATGGCTTCTTTTTGGATTTATTTTTTTTTCCCCCCGTCCCTTCCTTTTTAAAAGAAAGTTAGTTTTCAGAGCTGTCCGATTTTTTTTTTAACATGATGATCTTTTGTGCTGCGGTGCGAACTGAAGAGAGAAATTGAAAATAACTGGATGAGCTCAAACAGCGCTTCCCTAATTACTTCTGAACTTCTCATTTAGAAAAAGATGAATAGTTATGCATTACATTGTTTAAAAAAAAAAGCTTTCGGATAATCATCTTACACTTCTACAAAACAGTCTTGCCTTCCCCGTTTCTTTCTAAAGAAAGAAGTCTTCTAGTTGAAAACTAGTTTTAAAAACCAAGTATTTCACAGTAAAAACATTATAAAAATAAGGTTACCTTCTTTAAAAAAACGGAAAGAGATTTAAGCGATTCTCAGTTTTCCTATTTTGTGCCAACAAATTCTACTGAAGAGAAAAAAAGAAAACCAACTGTGTCTGATTATTTTTAAGAGAGCCCTGGGGTTACAATAAAAAAAAACCCTTTGCTTTTTTTTTTTAATTTTTAATTAAAATTGAATAAACGCTTAAGGAGAAATTAGCAGTCACCTCCATCCAAGACCTACTCGGGTTTTATAACAGAATCAAAGCGTATTTAAAAAAAAAAAAAAGTAAAACCTTTTAATACATCAAATATACGGAATTTTAATCTTTAAAGCGATACATTGTCTATTTTAGTACATGACGTAAACCTTACTTAACCCTTTTTACAGGGTGGACTTAAAAATTAAAAATAGTTAAGTGTTCCTTTTAAAGAACAAAATAAGGCAAATGAGGTTTTTGGAATAGAATTGTTTTTGTTTTTTCTTCCAGAATACATACAAAAAAATACCAATTCTCTTTCAAGGGTATACACCTTAAAAATAATTGCAATTTGAAATTATAACTGACAAATTGCGAGTTGTTTTTTAGTAACAAACATGCATGTAAATTTTTTTGTTTCAATGAGACATTAAATAAGAACGTACAATACAATCATAGCAATTTTAAAGTAACATTAAAGAGAAGACCTCTATCTTTTTATTTATATTCTACAATGGGTGTTCCACTTTTACCTATTGAGCTCAGTTTAGTAATGCACTTTATGATTCGTTGTCCCGCTTGAAGCTAACATAAATAAATACAGTGCTCATGGATCCAGTCCTCAAATGAACACTATTTTATAAAAAGTCAGATTTTTTTTTTCTTTCCAACTTTTATAAAGTTTTGCAGGGCTTCCTTCCCTTACCGCTAGACTTTGTGTTGTGTGTCTAAGCCCCACTGCCTGCGCTCACTGGTACCCCAGGGCCGAGGCTGTGGTGAGTCTCTGCCCATAGAGTGCGTAAGGGGAGTAGTAGGGTCCGGTGGCAGCAGGCACGGGCACGGGGGCCCCGGGGGTGGGCAGGGGGCTCTTGGAGTAGGGGTGGTAGCGGCTGCCGAGTCCCAGTGCGTGGTGCGGGCTGCGCAAGGCCAGCGTGCCCGGGCTGCCCGGGGCGCCCGTCGTGGGGATGTGCATGTGGCATGCCATGGCTGCAGCCGCTGCGCTGGCCAGCGACGAGGAGCTGGGGTAGCTGGAGAGGAGTTTATCGGTGCCCGGGAAGGCAGTATGGGTCCGCAAGTGGCTAAGCAGCTCCTCCGAGGTGGCAAAGCGCTTGTCGCAGGGTCCGTTGGCCGACACCCAGTTGCAGATGTGTGGCTGGGGGTCATTGGGGAGCATGAAGCCGTAAGGGTACAAAGGGTGGCCGGCTAGCGAAGGCGGCGTGGCGCCGGTCAGCGAGGAGTGGACGCTGTGCAAAGGGTGGGTGGGGTAGACGAGGGGGTATCCGGACTTGAGGGCTTGGTCGTGGGCGCAGGAGGCTCCGGCGGCGCCTGCCAGGTGGCTGGCGCAGTGGTAGCTCAGGCAGTAGGGGTCTCGGCACAGGCTCGCCGTCATCACCGACGGCGGCGACGCTCCCGCCAGCGGGCTCGACCCCGCCGGCTTGCTGCAGCCCAGGCTGCTGGCGGCGGCCAGCTGGGCCCCCACCAGGCTGGAGGATTTGGTGGGGTCCAGAGCTACTCCATGCGGCAGGAACTGCGGCGGGTAGCCGGCGTAGGCTCCAGCCAGCGTCCCCGGGTAGCTCATGCCCGCCGGGGGCAGGGGGAAAACGGTCTGGCCCGGCTTGTAAGGGGATACGGGGGCCACGAGGCCGGAGCCCAGAACGGAGGTGGAGGAGGTGGCGGTGGTGCTGCTGCAGGAGGAGGCGGAGTCCGATGCGATGGGCTTGGAGCCCGGCGTGCTCTCCTGGTGCTGGTTGACCTCCACGTTAATCCCGGCACAGCTCACGCTAATCCGGCTGTGGCTGATGCTGGTGGTGCCCGGGCCTCCCTCCGAGCCGGAGCTGCCGCTCTTTCCGCAGCCCTCCGAGTCCTTCTTGTCCTCCCCGCCTTTCCCCTCGGCCGGCAGCAGCCCGGGCGAGCAGGCGGAGGCGCTGGAGTTGGGGCTGCCTGTCCTTGGGGTGAACGGCTGGCAGGTGGCGCTCGGCACCCGGAATCCCGACTTCTCCCCGGCCGCGACCCCCGCGGCGGGGGCGCCCGCGCAGCCCGCCGCCCCCGGCTCCTTCTTCTCCGCGCCCGGCTTGGAGTACGGCTTGAAGCTCGATTTGTCCTCCACGCCGATGTCGCTGAGCTTCAAGGGGCCCGACTTGGAGTCCTTGTCGCCTCCGGAGCCATTGGAGGTGACCGAGGAGAGTTTGGAGGAAGGGGACGGGTCCGGCTTCCCTATCTGCGAGCAAGTTTGTGCCAAAAGGGCCAGGGGGCTCTTCTTTGCATCCAGCTGTGGAAATCAGAACGACACACAAAGAAAGAGATTTAATCGGGGTTTGAGAAAAACCCCATTGCATACATAGGACTCTTGTCCCGTAGTTTTCTGCAGAATACAGCCTGGAAGTAACGAACAGTTTGTGCGCATTCATCAACTTGACAGCCCCCTCCCCTGAATGCACCATTTTCCATAAAGCCTTTAAAAAGGGCTGGGGATTTTCGTATCCCTGCGAGCCCGCCGCGGCCGCCTTCAACGCCCCCAGCCTCCCCGGCAGCGGCCCGGGCAGCGCGGAGCTTGGCGTCGCTCGGGCCGCGCTGGCCCGTAAACCCGCCCGTGAACTACAGCGACTGCAGCATTTCTGCACCCTGACTGGTGGCACTATTTATAAACAGAGCCCGAGTTAGCCGGCGAGCAGGGCTCACAGGGAGAAGGGTGTCCTCGCTCCGCAGAGACCTTAATGAAATCATTCATTCCCACGGACACACCCTTCCCACCACCAGCACCGTTTCGAGTTTCGGTCCCGCAAACAGCGAGCTACGCAGAGGGGGACCGGCAACCTCGACAGAGCAGAAAAGGGAACAACAAGCCCCCCGAAGTACAGATCCGTGTCGGTACTTGAAAGGAATCGGTCGGCGAGCCGAAATAGTTATCTTGCCGCACCCACGTTTGAGCCTGTCGCTCTCCGCGTCGTGTCGTCCCGTCCCGTGTGTGTGTGTGTGTGTCGTCCCCCCCCCCCCCGGCCCCCAAAACAGTCCCTGCAAAAGCAAGCTTGTTTGGCGCTCGGAGCACTGCTTATTTGCGTGGCCGGATCGTGACCCCAGCGTGGATCGGTTCCTTCCACTCGCACCTCCTCTCACAAAAAAAAAAAAAAAAAAAAAAAAAAAAAGCACTCAAAACAGCAAAAAGAAAATATTAATTTACACAGGAACTAGAAATTATCCCAGTAAACACGGAAACAATACCCAGGAGCGGTTCCTCGCATTAACTCGAGATCAAAAAAAGCCCCTGTCCCGGTATAAATGCATTTCAAAGCGCAGGAAAGTGCCGAGGGCGGCTGGCGGAGCCGCCATGCACAGCCAGCGCCCGGGCAGGGACAAGAGAAAGCGGCGGGGTCCTTACCTCGATGGGGCTGACGGGCGTGGAGGGTAAAGGCTGCAGGTATTCAGGGTGTAAAATGTGTCCAGTCCGCGCCGTGAGCATTTTCAGGACTTTGATGGGAAGGCGGTTGGCTTGGCGTAGCGGGTCCGAGGGGGGGACGGCGTGGAAGCAGGGCTTGGCGGCGGCGCTGCTGCCGTTATTCCCAGCGTGCCCGTTCGGCCCGGCGAGGTCGGCGGCGCTGCGGCTGCGGCGGGGGCTGCCTCCGGGCTCGCTGAGGCTGCTGCTGCGCTTACTACTTCTTATAGCAGAAAGCGAGGGCGATGTGATCATGACCCAAAACCTCGCATGAAAACTGGGGCAAGTGGCGCCGCTCGCACTCGGAAACGCTCGCTCGCTTTCTGCGGGCGAGATAGGAAAAAAGCCACACGCCCCCCGAGCAGAAAAACAAACATACAATGTCCCGTGGCTCTCTCTGGCGGGGAGGGCGTGGGTGGGGAGGGGGAGGGAAAGGGGGAGCCGGCCGGAGAGAAAGAGGAGGAAAAAAAAGCCGAGTAATCCTTGGGCTGTGCTGGGGGCGGGGGTGGGGGCTGCGAGCGTGTGCCGCGGTCCCCCTCGGCCGCTCTCAGCTCCCCCGGCTGGCGCGGCGCGGAGCGCTCGCCTCCGCCGCTCAGCTGTGATGCGAGCCGCTGCCCATCCAGCCCGGGATCTGGCAAAGAAACTCACTTCAAAAGCAGCTGAATTAGTCTGAGATTAAAGCCTTTGCCGCCTTCCAATCAAATGGGACCCCGAGGTGATTGGAGGGTCAAGGGGATGTGACGTTCCCTTTTCTGGGCTTTTTTTTTTCCTCCGTTTTTAATGGTCTCTCGCTTTTTTTTTTTTTTTTTTGCCTTTTTTTTTTTTTTTTCTCTCTTTCTCGTCCGCCTTCCCTCTCTCCTCCCCTCCTTCCTTGTTTTCGCTCCTAGGATGGGATGGGCGTTAATTCTGTGTTTCACATCACGCGCTGCGAACGTTTTTCTTCCTCTGCAGCCAGCACGGATTGCGCGGCAACGGCGGGGCGGCCGCGGGCCTGGGGGCGCCGCGCCTGCCGGGGGGCGGCCGCGGCCTCCGCCGCCCTCCTCCCGCCCGCCCCCGCCCCGAGCACACCGCCCCGAGCACGACCTGCCGCCCGCCACGCACGGCGCTTACGGGCCCGGCCCGCGCCCCCCCCTCCCCGGGGCCAGCCTGCCGGGACCGCTCCGGGGCCGCCGCCGCGCCGTGTCCCCTCCGGGACCCGCGGAAGGGCGCGGGGCGCTTTTCCCGCCCCTCCCGCCTGACAGCGCGGGGGAGGCCCGGACGAGAACCTGCAGAGCGCCGGCCTGCACGTCGCCGGCGGCAGCGGGCGGGAGCCGGGGCGCTGCGGCGCGGCTTGCGGCGGCGCGGGGAGCGCGGCGGGATTGGGGGAGGTCGTCACACGCGGGGCTGTCACGCACAGCCCGCCGCCGCCTTTCGGGACTCTCCGCCCCGCCGTCAATTGTCAGTGCTCCCCAACCGCAATCAATCAGTTATTTGTCAGCCCCTGTCAATCCGCCCTTGATTTATGTCAGCTTTTGTTGCTGATTACAAGCCTGGTGTGACTTGAAGGCGGAAGGAGAGAGAGAGGGAGAGAGAGGAAGGAAGGAAGGGAAAACAGAGGGAGAGACGAGCTCCTCGGGAGAAAAAAACCTTTTAATTTACGGAATAAATCCTTGGAGTAAACTCGACTTGTTTGCCAGCAGCCGGTAGCCGGTAGCCCTCCCTAGCCCCTCACCGCCCTGTCGGGGAGGGTTGCTGGACTCCTCTTCCCCTTCCCTCTTCGTCCTCTTCGAAAGCGTCCTTCGTCCCTGCACCCGCCGGGCTGAACCGGTCGCCGGCAGCGGGGGCCTGGGGAGGCGGCCCCTCGCCTTAACGAGAGTATTGGTTCGCCATTTATGTGTTTGATTTTCAGCTAGACTGTGTTGAGAGCCTTCTGGGTACGCACACGGTGTCTACCCGGGCGTTACACACGTCCTGCTTTGTGTCTGTGCACTCCCGAAGGGTACTGAGTCCTCTGCCCTCAACCCCTTTTTTACCGGTGCCGGCGGATGCCCCGAGCGGAATCCGCAGCCCTTCAAGTCGCTGGGTTGCCTTTTTCTTTTCTCTTTGTACTTTGCTTCCCACTATCCCTCCACCTCCTCATCCCATAACATTTTTTCACAGGCAAAATGTGTTAATCAATCTTTTACTTTTGTTTCCGGATCTGACATGGTGGCCCACACAATCTACAACATTAACAAAAAGGTCACTTAGAGATAAAACACGTTTGACAAGTGAAGAACAAGGCAAGTGCTTTAGGGGTCGCGTCCAATTCCTGACCTGGACTCCAACCAGAACAGGCGCTGATCCTGGAAGGGTTGGACGAGAGGAAGGACTTTCACTTTCTCACGTTTAGATCTGCTGAACCAAGTCCTTTTTCTTCCCTTGAAACACCGATCTGCCCCAGTCCCTAAACAGATGTGTCAGATAGTCTTTAATGACCTGCTCTTCTTACGAGCTATATGTAAAGCAGGTTTTCCTCGGTATCCCCCCGCCCCCGCCAAGCGGTACCCTTTAAATCTTGCAGCGCAGTAAGTATATTTGCTGTATTTTATTTAAACCACTTTACTCTTTTACTGTGGAGTGTAGAGTAGGATAAATACACGGAACTCCTCTAGCTTTAATAAAGATGCGATTAATGTTAACAAACTTTTTAATTTCTATCTTTTCTCTGAAAGATAAGGTTTATTGGCACAACTTCTCAGTGGAGAGTCATAAACGCATTTTCATTTTGCAATCACCGCGGTCATCTTGCAAGACCATCAAAATTAAAAGGCAGGGGGGAGGAGGTAGAGAAAGAAATCTTGCATAAACCCCACGATATTGCAATAGGACTGACAAGACCCACAACTTGCCCTCAAGGAACTCCCCCCCTTCCTTTATCTAGAGTGGAAGTGACTTGAATCTGCCCCAGGTTTTCCCCCAGTTCTTTCTTTTGTTGTCAAGTCCAATTGATAAATGGAGTGCAGTAAAACTCTGGAAGAAAAAAAAAAAAAAAGCTGAAACCTTCATTTGTGTTCATTTGCATTAAAGTGCTTGGAACAGCTGTTTTCCTTACAGGACCGGGGAGACTCCTATCTGTTTTCTCGTTGTATTTATCCTGCCTCCCAGGGTGAAAGACTAAAGATTAATTGTCTTAAGGTAGAGTCAGCTGTGGGAAGGCTCTTCCTCCCCATTTTTCCTTCTCTCTCTCTTTTCTTGTGGAGGTGAGGGTGATTTCGGGAAAGGGTTGTTTTACTTGTAAGCCAAGGAAGCAAGGGCGATAGCCGGTACATGTATAGAACAGGCAGCGCACCGACGGGAAGAGCGGGGGACGGAGCGGGGAGAACAGCACGAACCCCGATCTTTCTGGCTAAGTTAGAAGCATGAGAGGGTAATTTAATTAGCAGCTTCAGAGGACAGTTTTTTCATTTTCTTTTTCTTTTTTTTTTTTCTTTCTCTCCACTCAACCTTTGAAATGAGATTTAAATCGCACTCAATACTGTAAACTTTTTTATGTAGAACCTTGTAAAAAAATCAGCCCCAAGACATCTCCTCCCCTTTGCGCCCTCCAAAGCATTTTTGAGTTATGAGAGCTTATTCACTGCGCTCAACACACGCAGAAAACGATTCCCAGCGAGGGGCTCGGAGTTAGGATGCACACGCGTAGGATCGGGCGGGCGGCGGGGCTGCAGCTTGAAAGCGGTGCGGAGTTTGTGATTTGCCTGCTGCGGGCTCCTTTCCTCTCTTGAGCCGAAGAAGAGGGATTCTGTCCTGCTCGTTACCTTCGTCAGATTCTTGTTTAATGAGTCCGTGCAGACGGTTTGCTGTTTGGCATTTACTTGTGTAGTCTTGTTGAAGTTTTGGTGGCTGTTGCTTTTATTCCTTTGAAAAAAATCCAAGGGTTGGAACCCGTCTTCCTCCTTTTACAAAGGAAAATTGTAACTTAAAAAAAAAAAAAAAAAAAAAAAAAAAAAAAAAAAAAAAAAGAAAGCAAAGGAGGAATTAATTAACAAGTGCCAGTCCACACTTTCCTTTACCTACCAGCTATTGGCAAGCATGTCAAGTCGATTTTATTTGCACACAATGGAAATGATTTATTTTCTCTTAAAAAGGAGTGGGCTGGCAGATATTTGAGGAGGAGAGGAGAGCGAGAGCGAGAGAGGAAAAAAAGTTTGAAAATGCCTTGAACTATTCACTGTCGAGATGGCTAATCAGTATTGAGGCTCGAGGGCACTCGGGCAGCTTTTCAATGCGGTTTTCCTTTCATCTCAAGCTGGATGGAGGCGCTCAATTAAAAGCCTATCAGTTTGTAAGTAAATCAACGCCTATCAAAGTTGTCACATCAAACAAAACGATTATTATTGCAGCCCGCCTCCCCTATTAATCTCCCTCTAAAATAATCCGCTTGACAGGTCAGGCTGGCGAGCTGCAAACCCTGGTCAGGATCACCCAAAAAACCCGGACTGACTATTTTTCCCTCGGGAGAGGGGACTGCAGAAATCTCGACACCAGCGTGCCTGTTCTGCGAGCTTGCTCTCTTGCCATTTAAGTGTCAGCTTCTGTAGATCATGTTGGAAAAGGGCGTTTAGTCTTTTAAACGGAACAGCAACAACCCTACAGGCCCTTTAGTTTAGCTTTTTTGTTTGTTTTTTTCTTTCTCCCCCCTTTCTTTCCTATCGTTTCGAAGATACAAGATCAAGATTTTAATTAGCAGAAGCAGAGTTGCTGAGTTGTGTCTGGGTTGTGTTTCTATCCGTAACATAATTCAGTTCCGTGTCTGTCCATCCGGTGCGTCAAATTTATTTTCTTTGATAGTACTCACATTTCACTATCTACCCCAAGGTTTTTATTAAGATATACATTGCAATGCATTTTGTAGATGGTGCATCTTTTTCCTTTTTGATTTTTTTTTCTCACAAGAATGATACTACTTCGTATAAGAAGATAAGAAATGTGATGGGTTATCAGAAATACACCACCACGACTTCATATATTTGGAGAGAGGCTCTTCCCCCTTCCTTTTTTTTTATTTTTATTTTTTTTTTTTTAATGCGAGAGTACATGTGCTCAGCTAATAACTGATGCTGCATCTGCCCAGGTATCCAGCAGAGGTGTAGGGTATTTATTCTAGAATATTATTAAAGCAAATAGTTGGAAAGCTTGCCAACATAAAGTCAGATTTCCAAACCTTTCCCCTGTTCGCATAGTACCTGAAAATATTTACCCTTATGATTGTAATTACTTTCCTAACACATAGAAGCAATATATATTTTACTCTGCATGAGATGTAGGTAATCGTTTTATAAGCGGTGATAATTTCAGAGCCATCTTCAAAATAATAGTCACGTTTAAGCGAATGTGAATTTTAGTAGTCAGTGGCATTTTTACTAAACGAGCAGAAAATCACTTTTGTTTGCTTGTTTGGCTGGTTGCTTACTGCTTTCGGAAACATACCTTCACCTAGAATGTTTTCAAATGCGTTGTCTAATTTTGTTCCTTTTGTTACACCGACATAAGCAAGAGATTAATGCACCTAATAATAAAAAAACCCACCCCAACCTTTCTCTTTTTAGCCCTTTGACAGATTTCCCTCTTGACAATGTTTCATGTGTGAGTGTGAAAATTTTTACTCCCGTGTCGAAACCCGTTTGCCAACAGCTATTTTCCAAGTCTACCCTCTTTTATGTTTAAGGTGTTTCTTATGCAAACAGCTGTTATTTAAAATATGCCTTAAGGTAACTTTCTAGAGGGAGAGGGAGAGAGCAAGTCAAATAATTGCAATGACACGAGCAAGGCTGGGTATGTTTCTTGTTAAGTGCATGGAGATTTTTAGTGTCATTTAATGTTTTTAAATGTACTACGATTAAAATGATCGAGCCCAAAGCGAGTGAACACATTTCCTAATTCGTACATAAGTAACTCGAATTGGTATTTGGCGTCTAGATTCTAAGAGGAGAAAAAAAAAAAAAAGAAAGCCTTGTAGCTTTTGTAACACCTTGGTCTGATCACTCCATCTCAGCAATCATAAAGGCATCTTTGTGTTTATCTTCTGCGAAAGCCCGGAGGCTACGGGAGAGAATTGTACCAACTAAGCACATATTTGGTTACAGTAATCCCTCAGAAATTAACTATGGCACACAATGGAGGCGATCTCCAGCTTCGTCACTCGGATCCCAAATGTGGAGAGTGTTTATTGACAACTTTGTTATGGAAACTCTGGAGATCAAACAGATGGGTCTTCAACAGGGAGGTACAGTGTAGGAACAGCGTCCTTTGAGATATGAGGAAGAGTTTTGAGGATATGGCTCGAAAAGGCATTGGGACCCAAATAATTAACCTTATCTAAACACCCTAATGACAAATGAACAATGATCCTCGACTCAATTACAAGACAGCTATGTTTGGCAGGGGCAGGAAGAAGCATGCAATATATCTTAGCTATTTCCTTGAAACAGTCTAGGTCCACGATCCCAAAAGGTTAAAATAATCTTAATTTTTCATAACTATTAGCTTGTTTTCAGTTATCCCTAATGATGCATTTAGGTCTCCTCTAATCCCCACTGCTTTCACTTTTAGCTTTTTACACCCTAAAATTAATTCCACCTAAAGTACATTTTTCATTTTGTACTGTACTAGCGACGTGCAAATAATTTACATCAGCGTTCATCAGGACTGTCCTGAAGTGATGGATCATTTTGTTGAGTTGCAGTAAAAGTGCAGAATGATCTATAATGATGTAATATATACATTAAAAGGGTGTCTGGATGATCAGAGTTTTTCTAAAAATGTAAAAGGGCTTTTTGATTGATAACAGGGTTGCTGTTTTTCTGCAAAGGCTGTCACAGGCTGACACAATGCTTGAGTTATTAGGGCAGAGAAGGGCAACCATAAATTTCCAACGTCAGGCAAAAACTCTCTTTATTGTCTATATGATGGATGGGCCTCCGTACTAGACACCAAATACTTCGTATCACCCTTAAATGGGAACACATTTTTCGTGGCCATAATTCATGTTTTTTAAATAGAAAGTTTGAAATGCCTGCCTATATTTCACAATCCTGACATATTTATGAATCACTCCCTGCATGCAAATATAATTATTTAAAGCACTGAGGTGACATATGGGTTAGAAATGTACCAAATGCTGTTAGCGGAGTGATTTTTTTTAATTCCCTAAATTGAACACCATAGAAAACTCTGCCTGTCTGTTCAGATCAATAAAGTCGAAGGTGAAGTTTTACTGATTTTGTCAGTGCCACATACAGATATTCGGTTTTGATTAGGTGAAGCTGACAAAAAGGGAGTCTTTTTGCAATTACCATTAAGTTAATGAAAGAAACACTCATCTTTCTCCTGGCACCCCCACGCAGGCATACGCGTTTTCCCTCCTTTCTTTTCGGGCGATAAACTAGCCGGAGACGGATTTGACAGGGTTTTTGTTGTTGTTGTTGTTGTTTTTTTGTTGGTTTGTGGGTGGTTTTTTTTTTTTTTTTTTTTTTTTTTTTTTTTTTTTTTTTTTTTTTTCACCCCGGATTTATTTTCCGTCCAGCTGCGCTGGTCTCGGAGGGAGTGCCGGTGTGCCGGCGGGAGAGGGGGCTGCTGAGAGCGGGCCGGGCCGCCCCGCGGCCGGGCAGCACGGCCAGGCGCTCTGCCGGCCGCTCTGGCCCCCGCCCGGCTGCCGGGCACCGCGGGGTTACCTGCCCGCTCCGCCGGCGGCCTCGGGGCCAGCACAGCGGCAGCGCCGAGCGGGCGGCCGGTCCGCCGCTGGTTTGCTTTAGTGCATTACGGGGAAAGTCATCCCACCCCCTCGGCGGGGAGGCCCGGGCGGCAACGCCTGCGGGAGGGCACGGCGGGGCCGCTGCCGCCGCCCAGGGTCGCGGGGCAGCCCCGCGGTCGCCGACACTTCCGCCGGGGCGGGCGGAGCCGCCGCGTCCGCTCCGCCCGCCGGCCGCGCCCGCCCCCCGCCGCGGGCAGAGCGGGGCCCCGGCCGGCGGGACGCGCCCGGCCGTTCGCGGCGGCCGCGGGAGAGGAGCGGCGCCGGGCCGGGGCGCTCGCCTCTTCGCGGCGCCCCACCGCAGCCTTTGGCCCAGCTCCTCCTTTCTCGGGCGGTTGTGCCCGCACACCGGGAGCTGCTTACTCAGCCTGAGGGTCTGACCCGCAACGTACACGTTTGTATTTAATTAACTGAAACTCAGGTTATGTTCAGTAGAGCTCGAGGGATGTGAATCAAAACCGCAGAGCATCTTGAATATTTTTTTCTCGCGGACTTGTGTGTAAATGTGTACAATGTTTGCACTAGTCCAAACTTACTATAGCAGGCTGACTCTTTGCCCATAAAATGTTAAATCAACCATGACCAGACTCATTTTCCCATGTCAGCCAAGAGGACTCTGTAAATCAACACATTAGGGCTTCGCTGGGTAGGAGCTGCGTGTGCTTCATGCAAAATGTCCCTGACAGTCGCTCTCTTGGTGCTGTGGTTGTCAGCCTGTGGCTGACTGCAGCATTGTCAGGTGGCAGCAGGAAACCTTGCAGGTAGAGTGCAAAATCATTGGCGACGCAACGTGCAAGAGGCTGACAACTGGCGCAACAGAAGGAAATTATATGGGTTTACCTTTACCTTTTGATGTGATTGTGTTTTTAAGACTCATCGATGTTTTGCAAAGCCTGTTGCACCAGCCCGGACTGCTTAGAAGGGCCTGTGTCTTCCCTGAAGGCCTGCTTAGCTGTATGTGAGCAGAGACGTTCTGCAGGCACTTCCTACCATCCCAAGAAGGAACCCGCTTACAAGCCATTACAGAAAAGCTTATCTCAAGGTTATGAAGGAATGTGTGATAGCTATACCTGTAAGCAAATGAACACAGTGGATAAATGCAACTGAAAAAAAAACCAGCACTGGCCATATGTTGCTGTGCCTAAACAACCAAGACAAACTCCATTCTTTGTTCACAAATAAGAATAAATCCCCCCAACTCTAAACAATATGTGTTCTGTAAAAAGCCTCAGCTAGCCAGTCCTTATCTAAACCACTATCTCTGGGTAAGGGTTCAGACACTGGAAAGCTTATTTCTGGGTGCTAGTATGTTGAAGGGAACAGGAGACGTAATACAGCATATAACAGAATAATATAACTTCTTACTACCACACAACAAATATCAGTAATTACACACATTGAATCAGATTAGATTCAGATACCAAGGTAAAGCCTTGTGCTATATTTCTTGAAAGGGGCCTCAGTTTAGAGAAGTCATTATCCAGTGCTCCTTGCTGGATTGCCTCCCACTCAGAGGAGTGACCCAGCTATGACCCAGACTCGGAACACTTGTGTGTAAATTTAATTTTCAGCATTACATCATTTCGACTGGAGTCTCACCTCTTTGCTCATTGTTGTGCTATGCGGCTTACCTGGAGGTAAAGAAAGAAAAGATAGTAAGAAAATGTGCCAAATGTTAGAAAATGTTAAGTTCAGCTTAAAAGTGCGCACAGAGCCACTTCTGTCCTGTGGTCAGGTGAGATGAAATGACTGAGCCATCAGTAAGGTGGGAGGGAAAAACATGTACATGATTAGTTTAAAATCTTACAAGATAACAAAAGGAACATTTGAGGATTACTTATGAAGGGATAATATAAACTCTGCTTGCAAAATTTCCCATGTTTAAAAGAAAAGGCATTTGCCAAACAAGTGCCTGTAGCAACATTTCTTTTTGATCACTATTCTCAACACCTGAACAATGAAAACTTGTTCATCTAAATTCAATGTACTGTCTAAGGGGAGTTGTGCATGTTTGCTGAGAATGATTAAGCACACAGGTTATTTCATCTAATTGTGATTTTTTATTTTTCATTAACGGAGCAGAGTGTTCCACTTTATGTAATTTCCTTCCCATAAAAACCCCGCACCCTAAACAGATTTCTTTCTTCTTTTTGTACATCATTCACAGAAAGTTCACATCCTTACTGGATGACAACGAAGACAGTAGAATGAGCGTGTGAAGAGGCTTTTTCCCTGACCAGTTTCATTCGGGTACTCCCAGGTCTGATAAATGTACTACATTAAGTGTTATAAGTAGAAATTAAAGACACAAGTCCTTACAGTAAATTCCCTTCAAGTAAACTTCTTAAATTGTGGCCATTGAAGAACAGAGACTAGACAGAGCTAGTGACACTTGAGTTTCATTTCCAGGTCTACCATTAACAGTGTTCAACTATATTTTGCGGCTCTGTATCTGTGAAACAGAGTTGTGGTATTTAGTTTTCCATTACAAAGAGTTGTAATCAGGATAAGACAGTAAATGCTTTAGTGCATAACCATGGCAGAAAAATACAAGAACGTAATCTTACACTGCCTGTAGAAAAGCTCCGACATTATGCGGTGTGACTTGCTGTATAATAGCATAGTCAAATCAAGAGGATCATCTCGTTCCTGTTTGAATGCCATGGTTTCTTGTCAGAATTAAATATGCTGGTGCCTCTGCAACTTCTATGTTTTGCATTACTCAGTCATTGGAAATAAACATGCATCATCAAGGTTTCTTATTCCTCCACTAATTTTCAAATTCATGAAATGATGTAATACAACTTATGCATGTAATGATGATGTTTGGTTCTTTAGATTAGTAGTTGCCATGTATTTCTATAATTTCTGTGGTCAGTGTTCTTATTGTTTACTTTATATTTATACAATATGATGTTTTTACCTGTGACCTTGAAATCATGAATAATTATGCTAGTAGGACAAAGGTACAAAGCTATTATTAAATTACACTGGTAGTCTTGTTTGAATGTCATTAATATACAAGGGGAAAATCAATTAGCAAAACACCAATTTTGAAATGTAATTTATTAACACTGTGTAAGAATATTCTTTGGTTGAATAGCTCTAAGACAGAGATAATATAATGGCATTGTGGCTACTTCAGTTAGGGCCTGCACCTTCTCTCCGTGGACTGCAAGATGAAATTTTCTCATTTACTTGTATATGAAAACAATTGCACAGTAGTAAGAAGCTCTTTTGGTTCAATAATCACCCATTGTCTCATTCCCACATTCCCATATGATATGAATGGGAAACCTCCCAAATTTAAGTGCGATGACTTCATATTTATTATGGATATTTAATATCAAAGTATGTTAATAAGAAAGAGGAATGGTTTAACTGAAATGATAATATTTAAGAAAAGCAGTAAACATTACAACCCCCTTAAAAAAGGTGCTTCACTTTCTCTGGACTGTTGGTCTCCATTTGTATCTGTTGTTGTTAATAATAAGTAATATTTATAAACCAAAGGAGACAAAATAAGAACCTGGCTGCCATTTTTTGTTACTCATCATGAAAACTATGTAAAGTAGACAGGATTTTTTGAAAGAGTGTATTTCTAATTATGGCACTCATATAAACAACTGTGGAACTGTAATGGGCTCTTTATCATGAAGGTAAAAGCTGTTCTTGGCCAGAACTGTCTCCCTTCAATATGGCTCTTAAAATCGTTTGTGCAATAAAGACAACTGGAGCTCAGTTGTGGATATAGAGATAAGTTGATCTTGATTTTTTTTGGCCAGCATTTGAAATTTCTGTGACTAGGGTGGCATGAAAATCTCTGTTATGTGCAGTGCAAAGGACAAGATTATTTCAGCTGAGTTCTGGGTGAGCAACCTGGTGTAACGGAGAGAAAAGTTGAAAGGAAATACAGTTCTTTCCTGTGGCAGTCTGTAGTTCTATTTATATATTTATTATGGAGTAATGAAAGCAGTAACATTTTTACAGTGAACAGTAAATAATCATGGGATGCCAAAATACCCAATCCAGGGTAGGGTATATTTATGTTTGTAGTATATACACACACAAAAAAAGTGCTACCTCTTGGAGGAGTGTTGGGCTAAAGATGGTTTGGTATTTTTTACACAGTCTTGGCTGTGTGTCTCTAGATAGATCAAGTGTTTATCAGTAGTGCCCTTATATCTTCCCAGAAGGCCTGTGTATGCTTGCTTGTGGAACATTATGAAGTACTCCAGGAAAAAAAAAAATCTTCAACAGCTACAGATTTCTCCAGTTACCTGTCCTCAGTGTGGGCACTAGAGTATCAAAAGATCTGTTGCACTGGGGACTTCCTAAGACTTTGAAAGGCAGGGTGAATTTCATCCTTAGAAGATTAAGAACTGAAAGAGACTCCTGAAGTACAGAAAAATTAATTTAGCAGTTATAAAGACATCAAATTTATGACACCAGAGAATGAAGTGCGGAATGTCCTCCCCTGCCTTGCCAGAATAATTTGAGAACAGTTCATTCATATTCTCTTTGTTGTTTCTGCAAAAAATATCAGTTGTGTGATGGGACTTCTGTGATGGAGATGCCGACGAATTCAGGTCACAGATTATTTAACAGCTGGAGAGTGGCAACATCCTCGATACAGACTTTTAGACAGTAGCCAGTCTTACTGGCTCCATGTTTTAGCTTCCAAATGTAAAATTATTTGAATTTTTTACTTCTGTTCATATACTGTGGATGACTTTGATTCTTTGCCCTTTTCCTGCTAAGGATTTTTACTTCACCTTTAAGTGACAAGTTCAGATATAAAGTTCTTGATTTTTGTCAGTTTAGGTCAATTGTGAGCACAGTATTTGGATTATAAATGCTTAGTCTTCCACCTTTCTATTCCATATAAAATAAAATTGCCTGAAGATATCCACTATTATATCTATGCACTATTATCTAATCTATGATATTCTGATATGTATGCTATCAACTTTAACATTTTTAAATCTTAAGTGAATGTATGATATCACTGTTTAATACAAATAGATCTGAATTATCATAAATATATTTAATGCATAATGCATGTCACTCAGGTATTATTGTCAGTAATGGATGAGGAACAACACTAGGATAATTTATAAAAGTAGGTAAAATAATTTCTCACTAGTTAGTGTTTTTCAGGGTGTTGCTTTCTAATACCATTTTGGTCATGATACATTTCTAGCATAACTTAAATGACTTGTGCAAATTACTGAACTGGCCTGAGTGCTTTTATTATACCCGAAACACTGCAAATGTCTTGCATTTATAAAAATGTGTATAAAACCAGTTCAACTCTTTTGCTTGCTTCAAGTCAAACAGTAAAACAAGTTTTTCTTGCTTACAAAGTGAAAAAGCCTTCCCTCATCTCTGTGTGTGAGGTGCCAATGAGTTGGAGAGGAACCTTAACGTTTTCCCAAATAGTGGGGAATCCTTAAATGATAGAGATTTATGGAGAGAACAAGCATCTCAAGTGAAGGAGGGAACATAGCTCAGGCACACTGTGGGCTGCAGTGGTGCTGAACCCAGTGTGACTGCTCTGGGGGAGGGTGAACTGTCACTGCTGGGAGCTGGTAAAAAGCTTTTCTTCAGCTTTCCTTTGACTTTGAGGTGTGCCAAGCCTATGAGAGGCTGTACCTACCCTGTCAGTTAAGCATGCTCTCAGGCTTTGCTTGTATGCATTGTTCACTTCTAGGCTTCCCCCTGGAACAAATAATTTCCTTTCTGCTAACAGAAAGTTTGAGGCTGATTTAGCAGGCATTTCACATCATTTGGTATTGCACTGGGATCCTATAGACTTGTGCTGGGCTTAATTTTCTCTACTCATGTGAGGTACACCAATATCCAGAAGGCCTTGGATATTCATGTATCCCTTTAGTGCCATCAGACATGTGCCACACATTTTATGTCTCCTACCAAATTGTAGAAATCTGTCTGAAAGTAATGTGGCCTTTAAATTTTTAGCCTTCTGGCTTTTATCCAATGACTAAACAAAACTATGATGTTGTAGGGACACGCAGGTATGAAATGAGACCTGAGAAGATCTGGCTTGCTGGAAGTAGCCCAGGCTGGTGCTGAGGAAAAGTTTCTCAGTAGCACACAAGAAGAGGTGACTTGGTGGCCCCTTGGCATGGCTGCTTCTGACCATGGAGGTGAGTATCTTGAAGGAAAAACTCTGAAAGCTACCTACTAAAAAGATAACGATGTCAGTAGTGCACTTATATCCTCCCAGAAGGCCTATGTATGCTTGCTTGTGGAATATTATGAAGTACTCTGGGGGGGAAAAAAAAAAAAAAGATCATTAACAGCTACAGATTTCTCCAGTTACCTGTCCTCAGTGTGGGCACTAGAGTATCAAAAGATCTGTTGCACTGGGTGATGAGAGGCTGCATGGCCTCAGGAACCTCTATCTGATACAGACTGTGCAGGGGCAGAAAACTGGTGTTCCAGACTTTCCTTTATGCCAGGCTGATCTTCGCTCTTGAACAAGCTGGGGCTGCCAGACACCACAGCATTATGGCTGTCCTCTAGGTGCCCTCTAACAGGTTTTTGGCATGCTGGGAGCTGTCACTAACTGATGCACTGAGTCAGGTTGCTTTTAGAGAGCACACCTGAGAGGTCGTGTTAGACATGAAGCATTGATTTAGTGCTTACAAGATGTGCACAGTACTAGAATGGCCCATGGCTGGAGGTGGTAAGGAACTCTTGTGGAGCCAGTTTGGAAATCAGCCCATTCCACATAAACAGAACTTGGAGCTGAGGCTTTCTTCCCTTACAAGGAAGAAATACAAGGGCATTATAGATGTACTCTTCAGTATCTGGCTCAAAATGTCAATCTTAGTGACTCTCAAGTAAAAGAACATTAAGCATGCAAGGTTTGGCACAGAAAAAAACGCAGTGCCAGAATTGAGGTTGCCTCTGCACTCTTGGTTCTTTTGTTTAGTTCATGGACATAATGACAGTCTTGAGGATAGAACATAAGATTAAGTTATATCACCCCTGTATCATCCCTGCCTCATTTAGTGCAAAATCTGCAAGACAGAATGCCAAGAGATCGGGATTTGTCACTGACCCCTTTGAGAGGTATGGTAGCAGGACAATATAGCAAAGTAGCTTTTTTTTTCGACCCATGTGGAACACACAGAAGTCTGATAAAAATGAGAAACCTGTAGTTGTTTCCATATCAAGTTAGAGGACTAAAAGCAATAAAGGATTATAAGTTAAGGTATTAATAAGAAAGCACTTTTAAACCAGTAAATTATGAGTACTAGATATTAGTACTAAGAGCATACAGTAAAGTTATGCAGTCATGCGTGCTAAATAAAGGATACATTTAGGATGTGCACCTGCAAAAACACTGGTTTGCCATTTTGTAATCACTGATAATTGTAGTACCTCAGCAGCAGGGTGAACAGGAGGACTTTTATTTTGCACGTCATGAAACTGGAATTTTTTTTTCTAGTGGCATTAGACTGGCAAATTTGATAGAACTTATATGATATGCAGCGATATGGTTATGTTAATTGGATACATTGATTTTTGTTGTTAAAACAAGTATAAAGTAGCCTGGACTTACTTTAGGTGAGTCAGCTGAAAAAACCTCTCCAAATGGTACAAAGTGGAAGTTCTGTTCAGTGTGAGATGGTTAGCCTGGCTTGGAGAGTGGGGAGAGTTTAGTATGGGCTGTACTTCTGGGCCACTGTTTTTGCCTTGATATACAGGACCATATCTTGTGGAACTTGGTGTAAAAATCTCTTGATCATATGTATTTACCTCTCTTCAAGAATTTGTAAAGCAATAGTTTGTTTCACAAGAAAAGACAGAAGTCCTGTTAGAGCTCAAACTTTGTCCATTGCCTTTTAGTTTTATACTTTCCATTCTACAAGAGGGAAAATACTTTTGATTTCTAATTACACATGGAGAAGTGATTATCACTTGTGGGTTTTATCCCCACTCCTGAGTGGTATTAGCAAGACAGCCAGCCTTTCAAACTATCCTTAGTGTAACTAACTGTAAAATTGGGATATTAATGCTTAATTGAGAGGGGTATAGTAGGGCTTAATTGATTAATATATGTAAAATGTCATGAAATTTGCAGGTGAATGACATTTTAGAAGGGTTAGGTATGACTTTCCTTATATTTGAACATAACCAGTATAAATAGCAGCAAGAAGTGATCATTAGAAACAATTTTTACAAATACATTTACTTATCTTTCCTCTGAAAGACAAATTAATATACTTTACAGTGAATACCATTTGAAGTGGTAAATGTAGAAGAGAATTAACATGCATTTCCATTCAATAGAAGAAGATGAATGCTAATAAATTTCCTTGTAGATAACAATTGGAAAATATTATTTTCAATATGTCAGTTTATGGGCCAGTATGATAAAATATATATATTCATTATATATAAGTGGTCATTAAACTCAAAATAGAATCTAAAATCAGTGGACTTGTCAGGTCGTCTTTTTTTCTCACCTGTTTAGGTGATGAAGGCTTTGGTCTTAGCTTTTCTGCTTAAACAGAATGGTAATATTAATGTTAATATAAAACAGATACCCTCAAACTTTCCAGGTAACAAAAGATTTTTAGACCTTTGGTTACCTTAAAATTAGAACTTTTTTCTGTTTGTGACAGTATTCACAGTCCTGTAGCTTCAGTAACATATGTATTTTTTTCATAATGAAAACTTAACAGTAGGGAAGAACTGTATTTAACATCCTGCTATGCTTTAATAAGAATTAAAATGTGGAATAAGCAGAAATACCCATCATGCTCATCATGAGCTTATTTCACCAGCTCTTTTTTCCACATTGTGAAGAGCTTAATGGTTTTTTCCAATTCATTTTCTTTTTAGTCAGACTTGTACTTACTGTAAGATCAAAAGAAGAGGAGAAAAGTGTCCAAGTTAGCTATTAGGTCCAAGGATGTTGGGATGTTCCACAGGAAGCTCCACATGCTGTATCCAGGCTGCTGTATCGGAAGTGTGAATCAAACTGCATTCTGAGATTACAAGGCCTCAGTACCATGTCTGGGGTGCCGGGTGAGGCCTTTCCTGACTGTGTAACACATCTTCAAGAAAAGAAAAATAAGTTCTAATTACTAAAAATCTTAGTGAAATATCAATAAATATTTTAATAGGAGGTTAATGAATTGACATAAGGTTAAACAAGCCAATCGACACTACTTAAAACCACATGTGACTGCTACTGCACAACCTCATCTTTGACACATGGTTCTCAGACTGTAACATTTTGCAAGTTCTCTTACTTACCGCATAGCATTGCTTTGAAAATTATTTACAAACAAAACCGTCTTATAAAGTACAGGCTAATGGTTGTTGTTTTCTTGTTTCAGTAGGGAAGTCTAAATCAACTGACAAATTCAAAAAAAATGCTAGAAACTTGACTGGCTAATATGGATATTTCTTTTTATTGTGAGTATTAACTGCATATTTCTCAAGAGTTTTGGGCTGAGAATAAAGTAGTTTATGTTGGTTACTGCTACTTCTCTATGAACTCAATTTGTGAAACGGTATTTTATCCTGCTGTCCTGTTGTCCTGATCCATGATGTATGTTATGACAGGCCCCTTTTTGCTGGGTTCTGCCACATAAATCAAGTTATTCCAATTAAAATCAACGAAATTGTTGTTATGGTAGGTTTTTTTTTTCCTCCTCAGAGAAAAAAAATTAATTTGCAAAAGTTTTATGAATAATAATATTTTAAGCTTCCTGAGCTTTTTTTCTGTGTCTTGATAGGAAGTCTTTTTTAATAATGTTGTGACTAAGTCTTAAAACCACAGCATCATCTGTGACTAGACCTTTTAGCCTTCACTTTTTATTACAGAATTCACCCAGCCTTGTCTTACCAAGGTACAGAATTTTCCGCATGCGACCCAAATGTAGCACAGTGGTCTAATTTACGCAGAGTCATGTGAACAACTCTGTCACTCAGATTCGCCAGTACAGTCATTACTAGATAGAAATCCCAATACAGAAAACACCCTGTGGTGTTTTTTGGTTTTGGCAAATTAATAGTATTAAAATTTGCTACACTGTCAGGTTTGAAATGGAAATCTTACACCATCATGGTGTAACTCAAGCTGTCTCCATTTTGATCCAGAGACAAACCCTGGGAGACTTTGAAGTGATTTGATTTTTGATGTCCATTCAATCATTGCCTTTTTTTGTAAATATGTCCACTGGTATCTGTTTCTGTTTTGATTTTGTAATGTGGACATTTCTCTGCTTGAACCAAAATAGTTTGTTCCTAATTAGTCATATATGTTTTCCAACACCATCAGCTGACAGTAGCTTTACTCATCTGAGTGGGATTCCAGCAAGAAACATAAGCATGGAGAGCTTTAAATGATATTGTTACCAGTCTTCTACTATATTGTTATCAGTCCACTTGTATCTTTACTTGAGAGGAACATTTAGTAATCTGAAGCTCTGAACCATTCTCTTGTGATTGTGGAAAAGGTCCCCAGCATGCTGGTCAAACATCAGCATGTCTTTGGATATTTTTATATGTATGGAGTCAAAGTTGGATTCCAAAATTAAGACAAGAATTTCCTTAAGTTTAGCACCAGTCTGTCTCTAATAATCTCTGCAGTATAAACAGGAAATCTCTTTGGTTTTAGTCTGCTATTCCTTTTGTGTTAAATGAAGGCTTATCAAAAGACTTTTGTTTGTTTGTTTGTTTGGTTTTTGTTGTTATTTGTACAGATGGTATGGAGACTAAAACATAACATACAACTTATGGAGGACCACTCTGTTGTCAATGAGTGATGCATTACTTTGGCTCAGTTACTTTCTTTTTACTTTCCCACTTGGATAGTGAGAATGGTCTAGAAACAGGTTTTTGTAAAAAGTAGTAGAATGCTATTGGCAAAGTTGTAATGAATCTAATCTCATTATCACGGGACTGCTTGACTCACAAGTTGGAATTTTTTCCTGCATTTCCTGTTCACAGTAATGCCATTTTCTTGTTACAGTTTCTGCAGAAAATACCTTACCCTGCACTGGGCTCCTTTGTTCTTGCACTTGCTTACTTATGATTTTTTAGTTTTTGAAGAACTGAAAATTGTCTGACTGAAATGTGATAGATGCAAGAGAACCTGGAGAACCTAGGACAAAAATATCTTGTAGTACCAGCAAGTACTATAGAATCTACAATCTACAATTAGTCACTCTTTCTGCTTCATCTTACTTAGGAAAGGTGATTATGCATGTTATTGAATTTGAATGATTTCTCAGTTAGTATATTTTTTTTATGCAAGGAGAGTAGAAGAAAGGAATAAACACTAAAGTCACCATTCAGGAAGAGTGAAATTAAATGAAACTACCTTGCTTTCCCATGCACTCTTTCACATTTTCAAGACATGTAAAACCTGTTTCTTGTAGTTTTCATGTTTATGTATATCTCTCTATATTAATAGACAATATATTGCTTGTGGAGACCTCTGGAACTTTTAGCTCTTCCCTCTTGCATCATGTGTGTGCATGTTCTTTTCCTAGTAATGTCTCCAGATGCAGAATTAATGCTGGCTGTGCTATATTTATCCCTCCTCACCCAGAAGGATGGGTGGATGAAAGTAATGAGTGAGTAATGGGAAAAGTTGCTGTTTAACAATCTGCAGAGGATGGTGGCTTTTGTTTGGGCTGGGTTCTTTCTTAACCATCCAAATTGTTAGCAACTTCCATACATTTCTGTGGGAATCTTTGGTACTTAAAAGGTATAACAAAAACCAGCAACTGCTTTGGAACTGAACAATAGGGAACAAAAACATTTGCTACTTAAAATACAGAAGTTATTCCATATTCAAGTGTAGGAGGTTGACTACTAATTGGACTGTTCCTGCTTACTACTCTTCTCAGCAGAGTATCGTGTATCTGTTATCTCTGTGGAAGGCTGTGGTTCTCCCCTTTGCTGGTATAACCTGCTCAAAGATGTAAGATTAAAGAATGAGGCTGTGAGAAGCAAGGAAAGAACCTGTTTGTTAATGTCAGGTATTCCCACACCTTGGCTTGAACTCCTTCCTGATCATACAATTTTCTGTTGAGGTAAAGACACATCTTTAGGGGCATAGGCTCTTGGGGCAGAAGGCCCCATCCAATGTCTATTTTCAATAGTATATGCCTATTTATATATAGGTCTCTCTTGTTATGCAGTGTTGTTCACAAAACAAGTTGCAGAATGTGAATTCCTGGATTAATCAGGTGAATGTAGTTCTTTCTGAGAAAATCAAATCAAAACTAATCGAAACCCCAACAAAACAAATAAAAAAAATCCTCCCTTTTTTCCCTTCCCCCTCACCCCCCCCCCAAAAAAAAAAAAAAAAAAAAAAAAAAAAAAGGAGGGCCCATAAACCCTCCTCAAAAACCTCAAAACCCCAAAAGACCTCTGGCTAGTCTGGTAATTTAGTTCTGCAGTAAGCTGCCAAGACAGCTGGAACAAGAGAGAGCAGCTCAACTAAAGCTGCTCTGGCCTCTGCACCCACTTCCTTTGTTTTTGACCTTTGTATTTAAGCACTTCCTGCAATAATTTTGTTTTGTCTTTGAAACCAGCACAGTGTGACAGACAGTTGCTGCCCCAGACATTGTGACAGAGATCTGTAACAAGAAAATACCTCAGCGAACCTCAAATCTGTTATTTAGAATAGAACTGCAATGTTGAATGGCCTAAAATTGGACTTTATCCTAGCTTTAGTACCCTTTTTCCCCTGAGTTCTGATTGTTGCATTCTTATGAGCAAGCAACAATGCCCAAGGATATACAGTTGCTTCAGTATTGCAATTTACTTTCCCACGATTGTGCAGCCAGCCAACCTGAAATTCACCTATACATAATGGATTGTAGGGAAGTAGCACTTCAAATCTGTTGTGAGTCAGTTGTCTTAGGCTTAGAAAAAAATAATCTCTGTGTATTTGTGCAACGTATAATTATAGGAGAGGTGGTAGCAAAAGTTTCCATACCAAGGTTACTGAATTCTTTCAAATTAAAATAAAATCTTATGATCTTATTATTGTTCTGTGCCTCTGTGACTAGCAGCAGGACTTTGAAACTTGGCAGAAGGAAAAGCCTGGCTTTATGAAAAAAAAAAATAGTGCATAAATTATAAGGGACTGAAAAATACAATTTCTCATCTTTGGTTCGTACTATATTTAGTTTTGACAACATGTCCAAACCTTGCAATAATCTACAAAGCTTGTGGATGCTCCATGTCAGCATCTTTCTTCTGTGTGCTGTACTCTATATGGGACAGAGAATCATAATCACCCTTTAGCTTGGAATAACTCTTTTGCTGCAAGTATTGTCTAATTGGAGTAAAGAGTTTATGTTTTAGGCTCATCTTTTTACTGGAAATAATTTTTGTTATGTAATACCTACACCAAACAAGACAAAGCAAGACACAGTATTGTGTACAGTTAGGGTATCAGACCTAGGTCTTGGGAGGTGCAGCTTCAGTTCCCCAGTGGACTACAGATAATAAATATAAGGTTTTATACACATAAAGTATCCATTCTATGCCCCAGTTCCTTTTCTTTGTAGGATAATAATAATATTTTTCTGTTTTTCTGGCATTGAGTGTGAATAGGTGCATTCAACATGCTAGAAGTTCTGGTAATACAATGCATTGAGGAACCTAGTGATATTTTACCTGGTTGAGGTAATTTACTTATCTCTGTCCAATCTATAGTCTAAAGGAAAGAGAATTTTGTATATTATAAAATGCAAACAACCAAACATCAAAATCCACCAAAAGACAACTCTGTACCACAACATATCTTAGGAGAAGGCAGAAATAAATTGCACAATTAATTGTTACTATGTCTTAGTTGTTGAGCAGGTAACTTATTAAACATCATTCTAGCCTAATAGCTATAGTGTGCTATATAATATATATAGTATTATGGGGATTATATATATATAATTGGGGATTTTTAATTCTATTTGCGTCATTCTATGGTCAACAAAATTGTCATTACCTTTACTGGAAGTGAGATGAGATTACTGAGCACAAATTTTATGAAAAGGTTTTTTTTTCTTTTTCCCCTGTCATCAAAGCTTTTACGTTGTTCTGTTTTTTGAAAACTCAGCTTATAGAATAATGCATTTTGAAGTACATACATAAACTTTCCTTAAAAGAATGCTAACAATGTTACAAAATGAAGCTTTTCAAAGACATCAGAAGATGCTGGAACTTCAGGGTGCCTTTGCAATAAAACAGTGAGTGAGCTTATGGGC
The DNA here is from genome assembly GCF_029207755.1 of Chamaea fasciata. Taxonomy (NCBI): domain Eukaryota; kingdom Metazoa; phylum Chordata; class Aves; order Passeriformes; family Sylviidae; genus Chamaea; species Chamaea fasciata. Next base: position 21,828,454 of record NW_027094094.1, read on the forward strand.
TGCATTAATTCACAATGACCATGTAACCTCCCTCTGCTCATACCACACTTCTGCCATATAATAGGAAAATAATAACCAAATATATCCCAGAGATGGTTTTAGACATAATTCTGTTTTTCCTGGGGACACTGGAAGAATGAAAGAGTCAAAATACAAAAAGGAGGAAATATATCAGATTGGACACTCTGCTTTTGTACTGTGGGAAAGGGTAAAACTCAAAAACTGTAGATGAATGTAGAAATATTAACCCCCCCTATCTTTCTTATATGAGTCTCCACAAGAATGAAAAAATGTAAATCAAGGCCATTAGTTAACAGAAGAAAAGCAAACCCAGAGCTGTTACATGAGCCTACAGTAGTATGAGATAACCAATTTTCACTGACTGGTTTTCTGGACAAATTTATCCTGCAGAGTTTCAAACACTCCAGCATGGGCATACTTCTGGAAAAAAACCTAACACTTTAATGTCACTCAGATGTTCTTATCTTTAAGTTTTATAGCACTATGTCACAGTGTCATACTAATACTGTTCAAGAAAAGGTGTACCAGTGTATTGAATGCATATGCATAACTTGTTTTTCAGATCCCTTTAACCTGTTTATCATTGGCTGTTAAATATCCTTTTAAGTGGCAGTAGGAGAAATAGTTTGGAGATAGGAAAGCAGAAACCTAATTTGCAGCAGTTCAGCTTAGGAATGGCAAATGAGATCATCATTACTGTATTTCTTTCTGTAGGTCTAAAGTACACACTTTATTGTACTTTATCTTCTTTCTGTCAGAGTTTTTTTCCTGCATGTTTCACAGCAGGGAGTGCTAGTGATGCTGTTTCCTGGGAGACATCTGAAGTTATTAGTTTGGACATTAAACACCTTAGTTAACTCTTTGTGATTAAAAACAGGTGTAAGGGAAGCTACACATGAATAAAATGTTCCTCTGGCAATACAGAGAAAAATGCCTCTACTACAGTCAATCTTATTCAGCTAAATCGATTCAGTTTGTATTCACATCATATTGCTGTGGATACTTATTAACAAATATTTTGAGACAATATTTTTATTTTTAGCATCAAGAAAATGAGTTTTATGGGTAAACTGTGAACCAAATTTTCTGAAGGTCAAGTTGGAAAAATTCTGTTACTTGGCTGAGATTTTTTGTCTGAAATAATTTGCTTCAGAAAACTCTGTTCAGACACACTATTTTGTCAGGAGAAATTATATATAATAAATATATATGTGGGGGGTTTTTAAAGTAGACAATAGTTTATTTAACTTACTCTTAAATATAGGATAATTTTATTTGTCTACATGGAGGCATACATGCATAGTGTGCTGCAAGCAGGAAAATAGACCATTTTGATTAACTCAAATATTTTTTATAACTTTCAGTTAATGAAACAGTCAGGATTGCTATTATTTCCTCTTATAAATGTTCAGTGTTCATTTAAGATGGGGAAATGCTTGTATATAAAGGCTTTATATGAAATGACATAATTAATTTGGTGCTCGATGTTATGCCATATTTACTGGTTTGTATTAGCTAATTATATAATCAGTTGGTCAATGAGATTTCCTAATTGTAACTGAGTACGCATTTTAAGCAACTGACTCCTAAAATGACACCAAACTCTGTTATTATATGAAGAACTTATTTATAAGTGGCAGATCTGATGGGTACCTACCATGGTTCCAACATATTGTTTCCCTGGAGCTGGTTTCCAGTTATTATTTTGAACATATAATTCTCTTTATTCAAAGAACAGGTCAGCATATATATGTGTGTCTATAAAAGATGTACTGAGCATATTGAGTGTAACTCAAAACCCCCATTTTTTAAAAGTCCATGTTGATTTTGTCTGTATGTAACTCACATATCAAGCAGTTTTGGCAATACTCTTAAAAATCTTAGGAAGTTTTATTGACTGGCCCATACAGGACTGCTACCTTCTGCATCTAACTGCAGTGAAACTTATTATTTAAATAAACAAGTGGTTTATATATATTTTTTAATATAAATACACTGTAAAAAAGACTTTTCAAAGGTCAACTATGGCCAACTGTCACGTAAACTGTTTTAACCTCTACAAAGAATCCTCACAAAACTTTCAGCTTCTGAGAAACCACTGAAAAATATATTCTGTAAGTACAAACCTAGTCCTTTGAAGCTTTACTCAGACAGGCAGCTCTATCAAAGCTAAATAAAACCTTCAGATGATGCAGGCTGCGTGGGGCCAGGACTGAAGAAGGCAATGTGTTGAGATGCTCAGAAGTACAAATACATATGGTAAGGTGAAAAACAGCCTAAACCCAAGACTGTTCATCTGGAATCATCTAGAATCTGTGCTGTAAGGTGACACTGATGATCAGCTGGCTCAAAAGCTGGAGAAGCCCTCCAGTATTTACACAGCACTGTGATGGATTTTAGCTTCATAACAACATGGTGCACAAACAAAGAGCACATTGACTTATAAGCCTAAAATCTGAGACTGTGTTATAACTTTTTACAATTGGAGATTAGATGTTACAAAATAGTCCTTCAGTGGCAGACAGCTGTGAGTTTTCATGGCTTTTGAAAATTATGTGCAAATGATGGGTACTTAAGAAATTAGGTAATAAAGTAAACTCTAAAAAAACAAAGTTTGAGAAGTTCACCAATCATCCTGTATGAAACTGGGAGCAGAATTAGGATTTTTGAGATGTAAGTTTTCAAAGTCTAGGGAAGCACCACAATAAGACAGTCATCTCTCTTCTTTCCTCTCTTCCAGGGAGTTTTGTTTTTCCCTTCCTGTACAGTATAATGGTCCCATTTTGTCACTGCGGTCAGTAGCACTCCCTTTTTGTTACACACCATGGGACTTGGATCTATTATTTATCCATGGCAGATAACAATCTAGGCCATGTCTGTACAAGAAAATGTTGAACTGGTTTCAAAAGAACGACTATAAGCCTGATGCACTTAAAACAGTTTGCCACATCTTTAAGTTGTTTTTGTAATTTAGAAAATTCAGCTCAACTGATTGAAGAGATGATAAAGTCAATTTAAGTCACCCAGTTTAGGGAGCTGCACCTGCAACTTTTCCCTCTAGACAAGGTCTTGCCTAGTAAGTAGGAGGATCAATGGCAGGTTAATGCAACTGGCAATGTAAGAAGCTGGAGAAAAACCCCAAACTTGCTATTATTTGTGTGGGCTATTTTGTAAACTATTTAGGCAGGGATTTTTTTCTTCGTAGATATCTCTAAAGTGACAGGTAAGACTCAACTAAAATTAATCCTAATAGTGTATGTAGATAATGATGTGCTAAATTGTTTTCAATATAGTTATTCCAATTTTACATGAGTGTAGTGTTGAACTGAATTTGCTCCATTAAGACAAATAAAGCTAACTGTAGCAGTGGGCCACTTGAGCCTTGAGCTGTATGTGTTCATTCTGGTGGGAACCACATACTTGTAGCTAAAAGAGAGATAAAAAGAAGTAGATACAGAAAGAGGCGAATGTATTGCTTTGTTTAAATTTACAGTTCACATAGTACTTGTTTTTCTTGGCATATGTTTACTATATAATCTAATAGATAAACAAATGGTTTGAAGCATGCTGAGTGATGATCTGAACCGGCAAGTATGCCTGGATGGAAAACTCTTACTTAGAGAAACAGAACTTTTATTCATCAGTGTAGGATCAGCTTATTTGCTGTGGCTGAAGGGTTGGACTCTTCTGTCTTACATGATACAGGAAAATTAGATCACACAAAGCAGTGGAGTGATTGTATTTTGATTGTATATATACAATGTATATATACATTGACTGTATTTTGGTTTTTATGCATGCTGACCCATTGACATTTCTAAGACAAAACATAAAACAACAGAGAGGAAAAACATTTTTTCCTCAGCTATTTGCTCTGTTTCCTGTTCAGCAGTCACTGAAGAAGGAGGGATGGCTGTAGAGAAGGTGTAGTGCCACAGCTGTACCAAGAATTTATTCTGTTGATACTAAAAGGTAGAGCAGCAAGTACAGTATTGGTTTCTGCTGTGTTGCTGAATAAACTCAAGAAAGTGGTTTGCAGTGAGGAATACATATTCTCTTGAAACTTATTTCCTCTCACAGCATGTGCCTCCGCTTTCAGCAAGAGTGAGTTATGCTATATTAGCAATAAAGGGGAAAAATGAGCCAGATTTTTAAAGGTGCTTAGGCAGCTGAAGAGGTAGGTAGATGACTAATAGGATTTAGGATCCAAGCTTGGGAAACCTTTAAAAGTCTCATATAAAATTCTTACAGAAAACCTGCAGCTCCTCTAGTCTGCCTAAACAGTGATAACCTACCATCATGCTATTATTTTAATTAGTAAATTCTTGTGTCCTGGAAAGACTTGTTTGACAGGGTTTTCTGATAATTCCAAAGGTATTTCTGGTTTCCACACAAATTACCCTATGTTCTAGAGACAAAAAAAAAAAAAAAAAAAATTGCTATGAGAATGTGGACCTCTCCTGGTGAAAGCATGTTTTTGGTTTTTCTTCAAAGGCAAGTTATGCTTTATGCCACAAATTAATGAGCTGCTTAGTAGGTGGAAAGCCAGTACAGATAATGTGCCCAGTCATCTAGTGCCTTATGGGAACTGAAATCCAAGGCCCGACCCCTCTGTCAGTGTCACAGATGGGCCATTTCCATCTCTTCTTCCCATGGCCTATTCCAGCACAGGGTGCTGCCCCGGTGCTGGCCAGGGCAGAGAAGCTGGGGAGGGCTCTGGAGCACGACTCCAGCTGAGAGAGCTCCGATTGTTTAGCCCGGGGAACAGAAGGCTTGGATAAGGGTGGGGGCAGCTTACAGGAGGGCTTAGAAAGGTGGTGGTCGGTCTCTTCTCTCAGGTAGCTGGTGACAGGCCGTACCTCAAGTTGGGCCAGGGGAGATTTAGGTCGGACACCAGGAGGAATTTCTTCACAGAAAGGGATTAAACATAAGAATGGGCTTCCCAGGGAGGTGGTGGAGTCACCGTGCTGAAAGGTGTTAAGGAAACACTGAACGTGGCACTTCATGCCATGATCTAGTTGGCGTGGTGGTGTTCGGTCCTAGGTTGGACTGGACGGTCCAGGAGGTCTTTTCCAACCGAGCCGATTGTGTGAGGCGCGGCAGTCGCCGTGTGCCGCTCAGGACTCGGGTTCCAGCTCGGATGTCGCAGCGGGGCCTGGGGCGGCGGCCGGACGAGGATGCCCGTGCCCTGGACCCGCGGCGCTCGGGCCCCGCCAGGCCCGGGCCAGCCCCACGCTGTCACCGCCGTGCCCGCGCCCTCGGCCCGGCCGCCGGAGGCGGCGGGAACTCCGCGCTGCCGCCGCCCCCGGCCCGGCCGCGCTTCCGCCCGCGTCAGCTGACTCTGCCAGGCAGCGGCCCGGCCCGGCCCCGCGGAACCTCCGGCGCTGCCACCCCGCAGCATGGCAGGGGTCGTGGTGAGCGGAGCACAGGTAAATGTCCGCGGCCCGTAAGGCCGGCCGGCCGCGGCTCCACCTGCCGCGGGCAGCTCGCCCCGGCCGGCGCGTCCCCGCCTCCGGCACTGTGAGCGGCTGCCCCGAGCCCGCGCCGGCTCCCGCCGCTCTCTCTGCCGGTGCCGCTCCCGGTCGGTGGGGGCGGGGGACGCGCACGGGGCCGGCTTTAGTTTCCCGCCGCACCGCGGCACGGGACGCCGCGCAGGTATCGCCTCCGTCGCCGCCGCGCTGTCCCGAGGCTCCCCGAAGGGAAGGGGCTGAGGAGCCGCCAGCGCCGGGCGGCCCCGGGGGTCCGCTGCGAGTCCCGCGGCTCGGGGATGAGCTCCCGCCGCTGGCGGATAACGGAGCGCCGGGGCAGGGCTGCGCTGCCGGGCGCCGCTCACGCGCGGCGGGCGCGCCCCCGAGGCCGTGCCCTGGCGGCGGCGCGCTCCCGGCGGGATGTGCTCCGGCTCGGAACCGCGCTGGCTCTGTAAGGCTCGGGGAGACCGCGGGAACGAGCCGAAGGAGAAGGAGTGAAATGTACTAAGCGTTGTTCCTCCTGAAACCTCCTATGTACATTTCAGTTTGGTTAAAGAGAAGCTAGGAAATATAACACATTCTGCTGATTTTTACCCAGCGCCTTGTATGGCTATTGAAAAAAGTTCTGGCTAAAAGTTGATGACATTAGGGATGAACCTGTGGCTAAAATTAGAACTTTTTTTTTTTTTTTTTTTTTTTTTTTTTTTTTTTTTTTTTTTTTTTTTTTTTTTTTTAATCCCTGAGGAGAAGGAAGTTTGTCTTATTTTTGAAAATGGTTTGCCATTAAACCGGGGTGCTGCCCATCTGATTGCTTCTTTAATCTGGTCACTGCGTCTGTGTGGAATTCTTGTAAATATGTGTGTGATGTGAAGACAATTAATTGGCTAATTTTGCAGCTGCTGCAGGAAACAGTTCATGTGGCTTCTGTGGTGCACTCTGGCACTGAGCGACATGCTGCCTTCTTCCCCTGAGCATGCCTTGAGACCCTTAATTGGCTATGTGCCTACCATACAATCTTCTAGCAGTGTAGAGTGAAATGTAATGCTCAGCTGACTGGAAATATTCTCCAGATATAATTCCGTTCAATGGGAGAGAATATGCTGTATTGAGAGTTCATACATGACCTTTTTGATGACATTCCTTAATAAAGACATTACTATGCATTATTAAGATTACAGTATCATTGTAGAACGATCACAGAGACTACATGGTAGTAAAATCTGAGACTAAAGCAGAAGAGAGGTGCAACTGCTCTTGATAGTTAACTTACGTTTTAAGTATTTTGTAACAACGTATCTTTTTTCCTGAATTGCATACAGTGTGTTGAAGAGTCTGCAAGAATATCTCAGGCCTCCATAGCCTATCTGATGCTGGCCTTATGGGAAACTCTGAACGTTTTGGTGGGGTATTGAATAGGGCACCAGTAATGACTGACTGTGGCCAACCTCCACTGTATCTGAGTTGGAGAATTAGGCCACGGAGACTTCTACAGCCAGTTTTTAATCCTGTGTGGTGTTCTGTGACTGGTATAAAAAAATCTAAGGAATCTGCTGTTACTGATGTGCTTTGCAGCCAAAGAGCTGGAGTCTTGGGAAAAGTATGCTTGCTCTCATCTCTCAGTGGTGATGTCTCTGGAAATGTACTTGGAAGCTCATAGTCATTTTGAGGGCATTTGAAATGGAAGCAAAAGGAAGAGTACTGAATTTTTTACATTTTATTGTTTCCTGAGTAAATGATTTTGAACTGAAACAATGAAAATGAAGAAATGTTCTTGTTTTTTTCTGTCTACTGACATATTATATTAGCATTGGACTATGAGTGTGCTGAAGTGGACTCTGTGGAGGCAAAATGCCTTTCTTTACAAGGCGTCAGCATTGAAAGGTCATGGTAACAATATGTCATCTGCAAATATGGCTGTGAATAATCTGTTTGTACCAGTTGTGTAAATATATTTGCATTCTGTAACTGTTCAAGGGCTGGAGCTTTGCAACATTGTATGTATTTTGTCTCCTGTGAGCTCTAAACTACATTTGTATGAATCTTTTTCTTTAGCTTTTATTCTCGTAGATAGGGCTTTCCTGGCCAGGTAAGTTTCTGAAGCAGTGTGTAGCAAGCCAGAGTCCCCTGGTCCTTCTCAGCTGCTCCTCGCTGGGTGAGAGGCAAAGTGAGGATTTATGCTCTTGCTGTAGCTCCTCAAGATAGTCCTGTCCTCCCAGTATTAATAAGCATCACATTTTAGTCATTTCTGTTTCAACACGTTACACTGAACCAAATGCTTAATCCTAAGTGTTATTAAGCTGTTAATGTGATGTCTTTCAAAGGGTTTGCAAGCATTAATTTAAAGAAATCTACCATTTAGTGAAGAATGGCACAGTTCTTTTGTGCATACCTTTGTGTATGTTGTAAAATGCATTGTGATTATCTTTGATGTAAACTGGAGAAAAAACTCCAACATATTTAATTCAATGAATTCTGCAAAACATTTTCTGTTATATCCAAACCTTTAGGATGCCAACTGCCCAAAACAGTTCCTTTCCATTTTCTTCATATGTTTGCTCAAGTTGTGTATATGTCTGGTAGCAGAATATACTGCAAGAGCAGGTCTGATTTAACAAGAGGAAGAAGCTTCAAGCTACCTGTTTTCTGCTCATAAAAATTATTTCACTGTTGTCAGCTTTATCTGTTGAAGTTATTGAACAAAATGAATTAAATGGAATGCCATATAGTATTATCAGATGCAATCATTTTTAGAGCGTAGGAGATCAGCATGACTTGCAGAAGTACATACTGTCAGTCTGCTCTGCAGAGGAGTCTCTGTTTTAACAGAAGGTGAAATACTATCAAAACAAAGTTTGATGGATTTTTTTTTTTGCATATTTTTCATCCAACATATTTTTGACTAGTGGAATATGTTATTGAAATTGACTTTATAATTAAATGTGGATAATAACAGTGTTGTATTGGTAGTGGTCTAACATGGTGCTTAACTTGCTAGTTGGCCATTAAGGGAAACTAAGATTTCTGCAGCACTAGATCTGAAATGTCAGTATTCTGAACACTGAAAGGATGAACCGATATGGATGTACAGAATTCTTGACAATAGTTTTGAAAAAGTTTGGGGGGTTTCTTTGAGGAAATCAGACCAATGACTTCCAAAACAGTACAGCAGAAATGATAGAAAAAGTTTAGCTGCTTCACTTTTTGTGTTTGTCTGGAAATATTATCACTCACTTCATCCTGACTAAAAACAAACAGAATCTGAGTAGACTGGTTTTTATGCTGCCTCTAATTCTTCCTATGTTTGCTGAAGATGGGTTTGGTGGGCTGGTATGAAAAAGGGAAAAGGCATTTACACGTACGTGAGGGGTAATGAAAAGTGTGATCTGCTCATAGGTGGTGAAGCCAGAAATCTTTAAGATTTCCATGACTGTCTGAAAAGAAGCTGCATGCTTGCTTTGTCAGGTCATGGGCAGCCTCTTGCTCTGTCTCTAGTGTGTTACTGGGAGTAATAATCTTCTCAAGGAATGGTTAGGAGAATGAATTGACCGTACACTGCTTAGGTATTTCTGCACCGAAGTTTGGAAAACTACCTTTGTTTGTTGTATATGAAGGGCCAAACTGGAAGATCCTTTGGATGGCTTCTGATCCTTCAAACAGATTTCTTCTGGAGCATGTCAGAATGGTAATGTGAAGTAACATTAGATCAAAGTAGTAAGAGAAAGTGAAATAGAAGAAATGTGGTATATTTAATCCAAGTATTTTTACCTGGAAGGAGACAAAACATACATGAAGACTACAGATATAGTAAATATTAAGTTGATGGTATCAACAGGAAAATGAGTTTGTGTAATAGATTTTATAGCTGTAAAACTTATTTAAAGCTGTAATGTCAGTTCACTGTATTGCATGTTATCATTTTATCAATGAGACCGAATCTGGACAGAGACCTAAATCTCCTCATGAAATGTTTCCTTGTTGCTTCTGTTTCTCAGGTGTCCTACATTAGTCAGGACTGTGAAGAAATTCCAGAATTCCTAGGAAGAAAATATGGACATATGGCAAAAAGGCTAGATCTTAGCTTCAACTTGTTAAGGTATGTGGCAGTATATAGATTTTCAAGTGCAATGTGGAATTCCAATTCCTAAAATAGACTAGTTTGTTTTTTTTTTTTTTTTTTCCAAAGTGGAAACATGTATGTCGGGTACATTTAATTGTTATCAAGTGGACGACACTGTTTTATAGATAATGTTTGTCTCCTTTTCTCCCACACTTGGAGCTCAAATAACCAGGTGAGTCTGGAAAATTATAATAACATAACATAAATTATACCCACTGAAAAGCTTATGCTTTGTTCTCTACTTTAATTGGAAAATAAGTGTTGTTACCTGAAGAAGTGAAGAATGGGGTCAAAAGTGAATTTTCCTTAACCTAAACACAAGTAAGTGTGTGCTTCTCTCCCATTTTTTAAAATTTTATTTATGGATTTCTGGGTATTACTATAAATGCTTTATAATGCTCTTTTCCCAGATGATGTGTTGTGTTCTATATTTTTATTTTTGTGCGTTTGTGTAGTTAAGTGCTAAAGATTAGTGCAGCTAGAGTTTGTAATTCCTTCTAAGTATTTTAATATATGAATTGGTTTAGGATTCTGTAGTATTCCTGTTAGCTACTACAGCATCCCATTTCATTTTATAAGAAAACCTGCTGAGGTTTAGCAGAGTATATTTCAGGTTGGAAAATGTGGGTAAGTACGGAGAAAGAATTTGAGTGCAATTGTCTGTTTATGTTAATAAAAAAGGTTTGTGGAGGTGGGGTTGGCCTCAACTCATTCATTTTCCTTTTATTTTTTTGGGGGACTAAGCTTACAGTCTGCTTGTGAAGAGTAATACAAAAAGTAGTGTGCTGATGCCTTGTTTTCCTAGAAGAAATAATCATTGGTTTTACCTTACTTAACACTCATAAATGTTTCTCTGAGCCTCTGTCAACTCTGAAAGACTGAATCCTACATGTAAGAGGTAGCAGAGCAAAGGAGACACTAAATCTGTGGATTGTTGTCATACATGTAAGAGGTAGCAGAGCAAAGGAGACACTAAATCTGTGGATTGTTGTCATACTATGACTCTGTACTGGTGGATATTGTAATCAGAAAAGAGAGTTTTGCTGGGAGGGGAACAAAAGGTAATTTAAAAAAAAATTGTCATGAAGATAATTCGAGGTCTGTATGTGTATTTAGAGTTAACATGTTGTTGACAAGACTGCTTCTTCTTTACATTTCTGGAAAAAAAAGGTGTTTGTCTCTTTCAGTTAATGCATGATTTGAAGAACAGTTCTCTGAATTTGTTTCATTTCATAAAGTAAAATAATAACATTAAAATTGCATGTAAAGTACCACTTTAAAACTCTGATCATATTTTCATAGAGAGCACAATTGGTGATGTATTTCTGAAATCTGTGTTTTCTTTCCTTCTTTTCTTCTCTACCCAAAAACACTTAGCCTGTTTTTCAGAAGGGATATAATTTGGGTTTATTGAGGTTTGGGGAAGAACAATCAGCTTGTGATGTAGAAGTTGTAGTTGTAAATCTCTAAAAGTATTTTAAGACAAGAAATCAGATTTGGGAAAGGGGAGAAGTGGATTTTTTTTCCTTTGGAAGCTAATACTAAATGAGAGCAGTAAGAGTTTCTCATTTGAGTAGTGCTTAGATTTACTAAGCGTATAGAAACTAAGAGTGAAGTATTTATAGTACAGTAGCTGTTCACACTGGTCTGTGCTCATATATATAAACCCTGTACCTGCATATTATTGAGAAAGTCAGATAAGATACAGTATAAATGTTATAACCTTATATGAATGTGAATATAGAAGAATGTCTTGGGCAGCTGTTGAAGCAAGTGTAAGCAGTGTCATCTTCTTTAAACAGGTATTATTGCTTAGAAACGGTGTTGTAGTACAGCGATGAGTTTTATGGTTTTTATCAGGAGATGCTTAATTTGAAAAGTTTTTTTCATTGGGGAAACCGTGTCTACAATTAATGTTGACTTAGAAAAGAGTGATTTTCTAGTGTAACTTGCTGTCTCTTGATAAAGGTGTGAGTTGAATGAAGAAGATCAAGGGTGTTCAGAATACAGGAAAAGACAGAATACTGTGTTTTGCCAACACAGTGCTTATTTGCAGTAAAGGTGTTAACTTTAATTATAATTTGATTTATTATTGGATGAAAGTTTATGTGTTTTTTGAAGGGAATAAAGAAAACCAAATGTTCTTACGTGTGGTGGTGGTTTTGTTACTCAGATTTCCCTGGTTATTTTCTTTTTGCTTGTGATGTGTCCTTATAACAGAGGAGGTGCGGGTTGTTACTAGTTCTTTTGAACTGGCAGTTTAATACAGAGGAGAGTGTACATTTTTCACCACTTTTTTTTCCTGACTTCAGAATTCTTCCCAGGCTAGAGCCCCTTCTTCTTTCTTAAATAAAATTTAGGGGCCGGCCATGTAGATGGTTAATTATCTTTGTGTCAGGTGTGGTGTATCTAATGTCAACACTTGATACATAATTACAAACAGTTGCTTTGTGTCTTTCTTGTTTGCCTTTTTCCAAGAGCTGGTGTCTCTCCTTGGTTATCCTGAGTAGTACATGGATCCAGCTCTTTCTTCTGGTGGTCGAAGTGACTCTTACCAGTCCCAGTGGTTACATATCTCCCATTTTCCCTGTGAGGGAAAGGAAAGAAAGAGGTGAAAGGTACAAGGGAATTTACATGGGAATTTTGGGAACGAGAAGGAGGAGCAGCAATTCGTTGTGTGTGAGGCAAAGGGAACAATGTGTGTGTCCTTAAAAGATGCTGGCTGTAACTGGCAGGATGTGGTGCCACAGGATTGCCTCCTGCTTATGTCTCTGGCTGATGGAAATCCTTCAATCCCAGACAGCTGTAGTCCACTTGTGACTTACTTCTTCTGGTGCTGTTTTGATTACATTGTTTTTGTTTGAATACTTTCTAATATCTTTTGTTTCCTTTTGGGGCCAGGGAGGGGGTTGTGAAGAAGACGGAGCCAAACTCTTGTCAGATGTACAGCAAAAGAACGAGAGGCAATTGTCACAGCTGCAGCAAGGGAATTTCCAGCCACCTCAGGGAAGGTTGAGTGGAAGAGTTGCCTAGAGAGGCTATGGAATCTCCATCCTGGGTGATACTTAAAATATGACTGGACAAAACCCCAAGCAACCTGATCTAACTTTTGAAATCCCTCTTTTCTGAGCAGGGAATTGGTCTAGATGATCTCTAGATGCTCCTTCCAACCTAAGTTATGTGGTGATTCTGCAGCTTTATTGGTGTGATATGGCCCGATTTGTAGCAGCTCTTTTGATTTCATAGTGATTTTCGGCTATTTTAGAAATGAACTGTTTACATTGTGTATTTTCAGTAAGGCATGTTTCAGGAGCAGAGATGTTTTGCTTTGGAAATCTGCTCCTGAGCCTCTCAGGGTAGCTGTATTTGGAAAACATTCCCCAGTTCTCATTTTGTGAAGGCATATAGAGTATGGGAAAAAGAGACACTGATGGGTCAGTGTTAGTGTTACCTGGAGACTTCGTAAAGGATTTCAAGATGGAATGAAAAACTATTGTTGATCATGGAAAGTTAAAGATTTCACAAAATAAAGAGCAAGGTAAGTAGTAATCACTGGTGAAGGAAAGAAAGCAGTAAGTGAATAGGAAGGATGTAATAGAGGTAGGGAGTAGAGATTTGGGTGAAATACAGAGATTTTAGTTTAGATGCATCTTGCTATCTTGTGGGAATGAAAAAAAACCCAAACAACCCACAACTTGTTCAAAGCTTTTTTGACTTGTCCCAGATGACTTTGTTCAAATTTTTTCCTTCCACATTAAAGGCTAAATGCACTCCAGTGCTTGAATAACAGATTTCAGTGGTTTGTACAAACAGATGCCATGCTTTTATAAATAACATCTACGGTTCAATTCACAGAGAAGTCCATCTTGTAATTTTGTCCTCAGTAGTTTTAAACATGTGAGTTGTTTTCCTTTTTCTTACAGAGATTTCTTCTCAGTCTAAGCTATGAGGTGAGAGTGAATCTTTAATCATGGCCAATGAGGAAGGATTAATCCAATAATTGTGCTCATGGAGATACAAATATCTCTTCCCTCTCTCTAGGGTGCAGATTATTTCTGCTAGGAGCCTGAATAATTTGCACAGTATGTGCTTGTGCATAATTTCCACTGTCTGATGAAGAAGGTGCATGTATGAAAACATTCCCTTGAACTTCGCTCCTAGTCTGGAATGTTCCTCCATGACTTTTGTGAGACTGAGGCTTTGTAATATCTTCTCTGTGGATTAGGTATTGTTCTTCTTCTGCTCCTGTTTTTTTGCCTGGGGGAATATGCAAGTGGCATCTTGAAAATGGGCTTCAGTTTTTACAGGGCATGATCCTCTTTGTAAGTTGAGTATGTGAAAGAAATTTTTTTTTTTTTCCTAGCCACCTTCCCAGTCTATGCAGCAATAAGACATGCAGAACAGGAAGATGAACAACAAAAGAGAGATGGAAATAAAAGCCAGAATTCAAAACAAAGCATGACACATTTTTAAAGCCTTTAGACTCATCTTTATAGCACTTTAAAATGTTGAAGAAAATGCAGTATTGTTAAAACTTTTTGATGGTTTTATTTATAAGGTAGAAAAATATTTTCACCATAATTGGGTAACTCTTAATCGTAGCAATTGCATATTTATCAGTATGAGGGGCTGTTATTAATGTAGCTGTCATGCACAAACACATTTCTGCATTAAATCCATTTAGTATGTGCATTATTCGGTCTAGAATGTCACCAGGACATCAAAGCCCCCTTAGGCATAAGAGCACAGTGCCCTGCTGTGGCTGCAGAAAGGGCTTGATCAATAAATGTAACATGTTAATGCAGAGCAAATAGAATAAAAGATTTCTTTGACAAGACATGAAAAATCACCTTGTGGCAGCTGGCATGGTGATGCCATTTCAGCGGAGACACTAGCAAAGTTGATCTGACAAGTAAAGAGGAGAGATGATGGTTATAAGGTGCTTTTGTTTCAAACTTCTTTCTTGACCTGTCAGGTTTTGAAGGAGCCTGAATGGCCCTTTTTTGTCATGTGAAAATTGTAGTCTTAGGCAGTTATGAAGCAGTTATCTCTTCTCAAATTGTGAATGCTGCTGTTTAATTGATTCACTTAGCATTTGAAACTGTCACGCATTAATAATTGCTAAATCCTGTAGATACCGCTCCAGTGTGTCATGCTTAAATGTGTAGTTATCAGAAAATTAATATCCTTAATGAACTGATGCTTTCAAACTAGCATTGCATGAAATCTCTTTTGCCCTTTCATTTGCTGAAGGTATATCAGCCAGTTTTCAGAGAAGCCCCTCCCGACAGTTGTGTGGTTTTATTTATTTATTTTTTTGATGCCCAACAAATGCCAGCTTTGCTTTGGGTACATAGTGTGCTCAATGACAATAAATATAGTAATTATGCTGGAGTTGGTAATTAACATAATTATAGTCAATTACGACAAATACAG
Organism: Chamaea fasciata; assembly: GCF_029207755.1. Lineage (NCBI taxonomy): Eukaryota > Metazoa > Chordata > Aves > Passeriformes > Sylviidae > Chamaea > Chamaea fasciata. Next base: position 21,843,496 of record NW_027094094.1, read on the forward strand.
TGCAGAGCTAAATGAATGAGGGTGAGAAATTAGCAAGCTAATTGATTTACCGTACATGCTGCTTTTTCCTGCAACTAACAGTTGCAGATTTTCTGCAGGAAAGAGTGTTTACAAATAGCTGATTGTGTTTTGAAATGATTCTGTCTTGTGACTCTCACTCCTGTTTCCCTTACACTGAGGTGAGGAGGATTGAAATATGGGGTAGTGGTTATGAGGAGAAAGGAGCTGCTCTGTCCTCACTGAATGCTTTGAAGGAAGATGCATGTACTTGCTTTGATTTTAGATCCTTCTTCCAGTATTGAAGGGAAAAAACCCTGTGTGGTCCTTTACAAAAGATAGTTCTAGAGAAATTTTGGACCTATATTTTAATCCCCTTAGATGTGGCCTGAATTATCTAAGAAACATCAATCTATCTGTTTATTGACATCAGAGATCTGCAGAGGACTGGATGGCTGAAGGAAGAATTAGAATTGTTCAAGGAATCTAAGTGTGTTGAAACAATGTGCCCTTGTTCAACCATCAGTTTCAATAATTTAAACCACTGGACCAGTAGAGATGCATAGTATCATAACATTTGTGCACATTATAATTGCCTGTTTTGTTTCAAGATGATTTATAGTATCTTGTCTGAAATAAGTGTATTGGAGCTATGCAGTTAATCTGTTTTACTCTCTCTGTTTTTTTATTTTCTTTCAAACATGACAACAGTTTACTATGTAAAAGGAGACTGTATATGTATAAGTATTGAAGATATTGTATTGCTCTTTTAAGAAAAATGTTGAGTAGTAGTTGAGATTTCTTTCTTTTAGAAAGCAATAGTTTACAAATGTTTGTAAATTTTATACTGGATATTGTTTACTGTTTGAAGGTAAATGGAATTGTATAGAGAGACTTCAACAAAGAGATAATGTTTTCCATAGCTAAGCAATCTGAAATTTATAAATTCTTGGTAATTTTTCTTCTACTGTTGCAGTAAATGTATCGAGTTCAAATGAGTAGGTGTGTAGTTTGAGGTGGATACTCAAAGTTTACCCTTAAAGGGATGTCCTACAATAAGCACAAGATGCTGTTTTTTTAAATAATGTTGAAATATTATGGATGTCTAAAAATACTTGTACTGTAACACTGCTAAGGGTGGTCAGTTTTTAGAAGCAATTCAGCTCCTAGAATAATTTTGCTGAATTAAATATTTTACAGGAATATTATACAAGGAACCAATGAAATTATTTACAGATATAATAGTCTTTCTGTTGAAGTCTTACATGTTTATTAATCACTTGGACTACCTTAAGTGTAATTATCTTTCTACTCAAAGAACTTCTTGTTATACTAAATGGATTGAAGACAAGTATGTTGATGGGTTCTTTTTACATGGATGATACCTAGGGAGTCGTACAAGATAAAGTTCTCTAGATGTATGACTACTGGAAAACTAGAAGGAGAGTATTACCAGTTGCAAAAACAATTAAAAACTTCAGATATTAACTCTACTTTTGGTAGTTGATAAGCCATCAAAGCTAAATCTACTCCTTGCTCTCTTCTTCCCTTCCTTTTCCCCCCTACCATGCCACCCCCTTTTAAAAAGTGGCATTTCAACAGGAACCAGGTGTGATCTGTGTAATGTATAAGGAAGGCTCTCTTCCCCCCCCTTAAAACTTTAGAAATATTAAAAATATTAAGATACACCTTGTCTCACATGCAATAGCCGTGCCTGTGTTCTGTTGTTTTGTTGACTTTAAATGTGATTGCAGAATATTTGCCATTACAAAGTATTATCTGTGTGTGTTTTTGTGACTTGTATGTTTTTCTGCTTTGTCTTAATTGTGATCCTTGGTTTATTGTTGATATGAAGAGGACCAGTCATTGACTGTTGTTAAAAATATCGAATTAATGGGTATGCATTTAAATATCTCACTGGTTTCAGCATACTATGCCATAGATGTAAGCTGTACTTTTTGATGGAAAAGTTATTTTTCCAAACTCAATATGTAAGTAATAAGTAATATAAATTGTTATAAATATTTCAGTATGGGTGGCTGTTATCTTCTTTAGTCTCAGCAGCCTCTCCTTTTGTCCATTGATCGTTGCTTGACTTTTTATGGCCACATAGTCACTAACAGGCTGTGAAAACACTGTAGTATATATACCTGTGACCTCCCGTGCTGGCCATTATCCATTGATTTACAGTACCTGACAGATCAAAACACAGGATTGTGTTCTGTTCTGCTTTCCTCAGGAAGTCTTAACATTGTGGAAGGAGTTGTCTTGAAGGTGTATCATGTGGTAGAATTGGGCAAAAACTTTTTACCTGAACCTTTGGCTTGGGGGACAGTGTAGGTTCATATTGTGTAGCGGAGAATTCTTGTGAGGATTGTTAGAGCTTGAAATCTGGTAAAAAACAACCAGCACAATTTTACATTAAGTTAAAATGTGATTGTGAGCTTTGATTATTACATCTTTAATTATAGCTGGTGAATATTGCTATGCTGGTTGGTAGAAGCTGTGTTTTTGGCCTAATAGTCTGTTGCAATTATGAGTAAAGATGAAATTTGTACTTTTGAGCAAAGATGAGTGACAAACTGGGGCTTGAGCAGCGATAGGATTTCATATTAAACATCTGTTGACTCAAGGCTGTTGGTAAAAACCTTTTGACTGAGGCAGAGCATTTCCCAGTGAACTGATGTTTGCATCACGTAATGTTTTTCGTGTTTGAATGTGTAGGGAGTGAACTACTTTTTCTTGATCTGATTTCTGTATGAGATTGAAGTTGGATTTTGAAGTGATATTGGAGGTTAAACCTATGCAATCTGCAGTTGTTCTTTGGGTACCCAGAGCACTTAATTTACTGGCATAGTCAATCCAATTCGTCTTGTGAAAACTGTAACCGGTCTTAAACTAAAATCAGTTTTTGTGTTGAATTCTGTTCTGAACAATAGGAATCTATGTTAGATTGAGATAATATTAGTTAATAAATGGAAGACTGTCACCATCTATGGAATATACTGACATTTGGAAGAGAAATAGTTTGATGTACTTGCTTTAGTTTCCAAAGGATGTCAGTAGATTGAAAATAATATCTTGGTGACTGCTCCTGCACAGTCCATGAATATCTGGATTTTAAGACTGAAAAGTACTTTTTTTCATGAGCATTGTGGGTTAAAGAAAAGAGCATGATAAAGAGCATGTGTTAAGTACAGTAATCAGATGGATTATTATTACTTTCTGACTTCCTTAATCTCTCTCACTCTAAAACAGTATTTCCTCATCATTGGTGTTGTGAAACAAGAGCGAAGGACTGGAGAAATAACTGTTGTCGGAGGACAAGGAGCTTGGCTGAAGGGAAGAACCTGCATTAACCCTGGAATTATTCTCTCTGTGTTTTCCTCTCTGTTTTGTTGCAGGCTATCTTCTTCTCACCTTAGATTCTCAGCATATGGTTGCAGATGTAAAGAATTTGACTAGTTTTGTTGATTCCAGTCACTAAGGAGGGCCTCGGTCCTCCAGTGTTCAACAAACCTGCTGGTGGTCATGGTACGAAAAGCTACTTGGCATTTGGCCGGAAAATCCTTATGGAGTTTCTTTTTATGCATCACTTGTTTGTTTTATGTGGTCTTGCATGGTTTGTGCCATTTTTGAGATCTTGCATTTTGCATAAATCATCTTTACATAAATTATGTTGGAGATGATTTTTCAGGTTAAAAAGACCGTCCCCAAACCCTTAGCTCGTGCAAGCGTGAAGAGTGAGGAGCAGAGAAGTGCGAAAGGGCCATGTACTTTTCTCAGGCTCTGGATTCAGCATGTCAAACCTGACATGCTATACAATAATTATACTATCTTCAGGGTCATGGTTAATGCAGTGTTATAGCTCAGTAGCAGGCTTTACCCATGAACTGAGGCTTGCAATTATGTGACATTTTATAATTTTTATTTATATTTTTGTTTTGTTTCTCCTGATCTTTCCTTTTGATGATGCTTGTCTGAATGAGTTGCTCACTGGTAGAGCTGGAAGATTATTTCCTTTCTTAATACTTTATTTTGCCTTTTTAATTTAATTTTCCTGCTGAGTCTATAACTGGAAGTGGTGAATGTTCTTTGTGTAGTACAGCCATTCTCATTGCTCATGTTTGTAGGAAACCTTGCTATGGTGAGAGACTACAGTGGTAGAAATAAGTTTTAAAAGAAGTAAGAGATGCAAAATATTTAATGTTAAGGGGTGGTTTAATCGGTCCAAAAGCCAGGGAGGTCGATAGGCTCTTGTAGATTGGGGCAATACTTCTCTTCAGGTGCTTAAGTCTCTGCTGTTTTTCCTGTGCAGTTGGCATATGAGCTGTATTGGCAGATAGTAATACTTGGATGTATGCACAAGGCCAGCTCATTTTTTTTCGTAGAAAATGTAGTGTGTGTTGGCTGCTGCTGACAGCTTACTGGCATTTAATGCACACACAGAGACACACACACACACAAAATAACATAAATAAAGATCTTTAGGATGTATGCATATTTCCTTTATTTATGAGTATGGTATATGAGTTATATTTTTAATTTATATAAACTTTGGGGTGATGCTCAAGTTTTTTTCTACTTTGATCCAGCACTTGTGGTGGGACTTTGTCAATGTTAACCTTTTCACTTATAACCTTGAAGGAAGGAACATATTACTTAGTGGTTGCTTGCAAAAAAACCTTTCGGTCTCTTGAGTCTAGAATCTCTTAAAGTGCAAGGAAATGCAGCAGAACTGTCCTTGAACCATTTGAAATATGTAAGGTCCAAGACTTGCTGAAGTGCCATGACTCTTCGAGGCCATGTGGCCACAAAAGCACTGGATGAGGATGCTCTATTTTAGACCTCCAGGACTTTCAAGACATTTTAGTTGAAGGTATAAGAAAAACTTACCATAGTTGACCTAGTTACTGAAGTGATAAAGTATTGTGATTATTCTAAAGCACTTAAAGGCTGAAGGAAAAATGTTCTAGACAGGCCAAGGATTAACAGTATATTGAATATTTGTAAAACTGTGCTTCCAACATAGTTATGTTAAGATAATTTGACAGTCCAGTGTGTGAATGTTCAAATCACAGCTGCTCAAGGGTCTGAACACTTTCTATGTATTACCTTGTGTTTAATATGCACTGTATCTTGGACAGTGAAGTGCTTTGGAATAGCACAGAAACAGTCATATGTTAAGGTGATTATACTGGAATTGCTGTGGGAAAAATTGTCAAGTACTATGTTTTCTAGGAATGGAAATGAAGCCAGCTAAGTGAGAGGTTGTGTATGTGTCCAGTTTACTTTCTTCCCTCACTCTCTGCCCCCTTTCTCTCCACTGCCTTCAGCTCCTTAAATCAGCAGAAGGTTGCTGAAGGTGCTGCTGAGAGATTTGGGTGCAGCTGCAACATGAGGTTCCTGCTTTCTTGCCAGTGGTCTCTCTTTTGTTCCTGTGTTGCTTGTAATGGGAGCCAGCTGTTAGCTCTGTTTGTGTGCAGTATTGGTTCTAGTTCTACCAGGTGCACAATTAGTAAATTGTCTGCCAGTCTAAGTGGGGAATATCAGAGGGAAGTTCCGTTTCTTTCACTGTCAATTCTTTGGCTTCTTTTAAATAAGTTGTATCAAATAGTCTCTTACTACCACTAATAAAAGGGCTTTTGAAATTTGGATGTACCTCTAATGAGAATCTATCTCAGCCCATTTAATGTGGGCCACTACTTTCCGACTGAATTACAGGCTCTGCAGCCAGAGGTGATTTGAAACAAGGGGTTCGCCTGCATTTAAATGATTGAGCAGAAGAAAAGAAGTTTCTAAAATTAAGGAGACGAATGCATTACTGTAGATTTTGTCTCACTTCCTAGTAATTGGTCAATGGAGGAGGAGAGAACAAATGTCTGTATTGAGCTAAAAATGAATGGGCAAGTGTTTCTTTGTATGTTTTAGTATAGCACATGAAAGTCTAGGTTGCTGTAGTCCTAGTATTTTAAAACCTAGTGAAATGGTGAAGTCAGCTTTAAGGTTGTCTTGCACTTTTTTTTCCCCAATTTTCTTTCTATGTAGGGACATAAGTGCACTTATGTCCCCGCATAGGGGGAAAGCATATGACTTAAGGGAAGCATTTGAGACTAGTGTGGGTAGAAAAAGTAGCACTGGAAACCCATCAAGATAGTTATTAGTTCTAAAGTTGTTATTTGTATTTACAGCTTATCCTGTTACTATCCTATAACATGGAATGAGTAAATAATTCCTGTATTGTAACAGATGCACCTTAGTAGGCAGAATAGCATCAGAAATGATCAGTAAGCTTCATTCTATATACAGAAGCATCAAATGTTTCAGGGTCTCTACCTTTTATATCCAATGCACTGTGATGTCATAATCTAAATCAGATTTTCTGAATGATTTCCTGACTGCATATTTCCATACAATTCTCATTCATAGGGGAAAAACAAAACTAGGGAAAAAGACTTCTGCACCCAAGTGAGTGGAGTGAAACCTTATTCACACCCATACTTTTCCCTAGTAAAAAAGCACAAGAAAGTCTGCAAAAAAATATGTAGGTACAGGCTTGGGATAAAGGTTTCTCTCTAAGTTTCTAATATCAAGTATCTGAACATAACCTCTGTGTCAAGAAATTTGGTCGATTAAATTATATACTTCTGCTTTTCAAACCACTTGCAGAAAATAAAAATAGATACTTCTTTTCACTAGAGTTTGTATGCTGAACACAAATTAGATTCTTGATGTTCAGATCTATCTCATTGACTAGAAATAACCTTATTTGTATTATAGAGTGAATTCACATCTATGCATATTATGTGGAAAGCTAAGTGTTACTTATGCCCATCCTGTGCAGGTCTCTTTCTCTGCAAAATTTTAAAATCTGTCCTCATATTTTGCTACAGAGCACTTTATGTATGTATGTATTTATTTATTTGATTAATTATTTATGTTAAGGGTCTTATCTCTCTTAAAATGAGCATTGGAATAGAAAGCAAATTGCTGTTGAAATTCCCTCTCTGGTGATTTCAGCTTATTCAACCACAACTAGTGAATTAAAGAGTAAACAAATCTCCCCTTCTTTTCCTCCTTGGTGTCTATGTAGTAGAGAGCTTTGACCCCATGTAAAGTTTTACATGATAGACTCTTCAGGTTCTTGCGTGAGTAATGCTAAAGGCTCCGTGTGCAAACTTGATAGTGCCTCTTTGTGCTTGACATTGTAACTTTAAGATTTTGTGTTTTTTAAATATACTAAAATGTACCCTGTATCAAACTGCAGGTGCTGCTACACTTCTATTACAGCACAGTAACACTTGCCTCGTAAAAACTCTGAGGCTTGTGAAAGAGTTAAGCAAAACAGCCAGAAACGGTTTTCAGCTTTTACTTTTCAGATACAACCTTTTAAGCATACCTACATTTACCTGCAATGGCAATCGTTTTGCATTTTAATGACAAATCAAGTATGCTAACTTGCATTTGAAACGAAAGTGCCTTAAATGTCTCTGGCTGTCAGAATGAGATGTTAGGAGCTTGATGAAAAGAGAACAAAGAAGACAAAGTATGAAGCCTAGATACAGAGCAAAATGAAATAAAACCTTGTATGGCCTGTCAGGGGTGTCAGTTGATATTCCTATCTAAAGCACATTATAGTATTACTTTGCAGCTCATAGCTTACTCATCTGTCTTTTTTAATTCATCACATTCTAGCCCACATCTTTTAAGTCCCATGTGTCAACAATGGAAGAAATCTGTTAATTGACAAATGAGTGTCACAAATGTGAATTGGTGCCTTTACATCAGAGGCAGGTAGTCTCTGTTGTTTTTTGTCGGCTCTATTATTGGCATAAGCCAGTGTAAGACATCTGTCTTTGCCAGAATGAGAGATGACAGCCAGAGAAGGGCTGTCATTGTTTTAGTGCATGTTCATTCTGCTGAGATACTGTATAAAGATAAAATGTCAGTTAAAAGAATATGAAAAACTATTGGGAGGAAGTCCTTAAATTACTTGGGAAGGGGATCTGGGAATTGGTGCCAGAATTGAAATCCGAACGTTCCAGTTTGCATCTATCACATCAATTTAAAAATAATACTTTCTGAGTAACTGGGTCAGTTTATAAGGCATTTAGGAAAACGTTATGTTGTGTTGGCATAATTAGCTCATAAGATGGAAAGAAAAACATATCTTCACAGGATATGAGTTTATTACAAGTTCATTTTTCAAACATGTATAGAATTGTCTCAATAAAAATGTGCTGTGTAGCATCTCTAGTGTTGATTTGCATCTGTTTTGAAATATTGAAATTGCTCCATTCCAATTTCTTTTTCTCTTATAGTTCTATTTTAGATTGATGAATAACATAATGAAATAAAAAGCATAGCCAGCTGTGAGTTGATGAGACAATTAATAGGAAGAAAATTATTAACATAGTTTCAGGGTGTCTAGAGGGTGTACAGTATATAAAAGTTACTCCCAAATCACTAAATCCCTTTATTGCAATAAATGACTCTTTAATCTTGGATAGCACAAAAGAGAGGAGGAAAATGTTTTAATGGAGGTGGTAGAAAGGGGGAATAGAATTAAAATGTCATAAAAGGCTGCCGTTTTACTTTTTTACTTTATATCAAAAGTCATAAGAAAGGCAGATTGGCACTTTTATCTTCAGCAGCTCTTACAATCAACCCTGTGCTGTACAGGACACTCGCTGTATAACCCCCTCCTTCCCAAATGACCTGTCACTTGGGTTCTAAATGACCTTGTCTGAATTTCAGGCATTTTGCAGGCTATGTTGACACAATCTGGTGAAGGACTAACTCTAGATCTGTGGGCTGGCTGAGTTGAGGTTTCAAGGTGGATGTCTCTGAACAACAATTTATTAAAAGTCTTAATTTTAAGGTTACTTGGGTTTTTCATTTGAAATGGAGCTGTCAATATAGTAAATCTAAGACATTCTGAATTATGATACTACTTAATATAGGTAAAATTGTAATTCATAACTTTGTAGGATTTGTGTTTTCTTTTTTTTTTTTTTCATTTTTTTAAACTTGCTTCTGGCAACTGAGTAGCAGAAAAAAAAAATCAAACTGATATTCTTTTTCCCCTTCCCACCATCTAATGTGGGGCTCTCAAATTTTTTTTGTCTTTGACTATTCTCTTTATCTTCAAATATCTCCTGGCTCTTTCACTTCAGTCCATGGTTACTATGGATTGTAATTTTAGTTTTAATTATTTAGACCAGTAACAGAGTTTAATACTTCTAATAGGTGCTAGTAATTTTATGAGTCTTCTGTGTCTTAGGGTGTGAAAATTTAAGAATGAGTAGCATGCAGCTTTCTTTTGTTTTAAGTATTTGGATAGAAATACTACTGCTCTGTAAATAGATTTCCTATAAAAAGAATACTAAGAGAGAATGTGGTTTTTCTCTTGAAGGCCTACTTGTTTTATTTTCATTTAAAAAGCTAGTCTTTTCAAACTTCTTTGGAATTAATTTTGCTAGACAGTATTTTTAAATAATTTAATCCATGAAAACTAAGAAGTGTTTGCTGCTTGAATACAAAGGTTTGTGAGCCTTGGATACCTGTAAGTTTTTAGTGAAAGCTTTGTTCTTTCATTGCCAGCCTTCATTGCTTCTAAGTAGATGTTTAAATTTCCAGTCAAAAGCCACGCTGTTGGTATCTAAATTGCCAGGCATGTCTGTCTTCTCAGGCAGTTTTTCATCATGTGCTTTGAAGCTGAGTTTCCTCTGAGAAGTGGAAACACAGCCCTGCCTCCATTTTACAGATGGCAGGACTGCATTGTGAGGAGGCCTTGTTGATTAACTGTACATGCCAAATACAATTATCAGCTCTTCATACCAACTTGCATAAACCACTTCTGCCTGGGGGACAGGTAGTGGCTGACACCTGTCCACTTACCAAATCTGAAGTGATCCTAGGGATAGTTTATTCTTTTGTGTTCCTTGGCTGCACTTTTTATTATCGGACACTGGATGTATCGTAAGGTGGTTCATAGCAGAGACTAAGAGACTAATTAGAAAGATGCGTTATTGACTTAGAAGAAATTTTTTTTCCTTTTGGTTAAATGGTATATAATTATAGATATAATAAAGGTAACAGCAAAAAAGATGTGGACCAAGATTGTATCTTCTGCCGTTGGACTTTCTTCCTTCTCTGATTAAAAATTAAGAGATGGTCAGAAGGATAAGTCGGAATACCAGATCTGGTCTCTCTAACAGAACTGAAATTTCCTCATGAAAATTCATACGCAGGACATAGAGTTGGAGTTAGTTAAGTTACTGTCCTGTTTCATACCCAGTACTTACAGGAAGATGCCATGAAGAGACTGGAGAAAACATTCAGCTTGTGGCATTCTGTTTTAGGAGCGTGTGTTTGTATGACAGTATTGTCCCTGTTAACTTAGTTCTAGAAAGGAAAGATACAGGAACTTGACTACAGAAATATTGTATGTGTGCGTGCTCATACCCTCTGGGTGATTCTCTTCCCGACTGCCAGTTGTCACACAGAATCTGAAACAGACAAAAATTTATTGGGTAGTATTTAGAAACATGTCAGTGGTAATGACTGGATCTCTGATTTCAATTATCACCTACTAAATTTAGGCTAATGTAGTGCATTTGTAGACCTGTTGAATGCACTTGACATCATGTTTAAAATATTTGAAACTGCACTGGTTTTTAATATCATATGTTGACCACTTTCTTTTTCCTACTCACATCTGGTGCATGGCAGCAGGCATCCCATGTGACCTATAAAAACTTCAGTTGTGCAATTTGAGTTTCTTTTTCTTCTTCAGATTATATTTCAGCTGAGAAGAAGACAGTAGTCTGAGACTACAATTCCTTTAATGAAACACTGCTCTGAGATCTGTAATTCACCCTTTTTTTCCCCCTCCCAATCAATCAGTGTGTAAACATTATTTAAAGCTTTATTCCTATTGTTTGGCTTTAATATGTCATTGAAAATCCTTGCTTTCTTGGGTGCTCTTAAAGCTATTTTAATAACAAACTACCTAAAGTCACTATTTTTCTGCATCTGGGTGAGATTTCAGGTGGAATCTGATTATACACCATTTCTTTTGTTATATTAGCAGAGATTAATGTTAAAATCCAAAGTACTGAGTTCTGCTTTTCTTACTTTGCAAACATTTTGTGTGCTATTATTTTAGGACTATTGAGAGGGATTATTTAAAAACAAAAGTTTCTTTTTCTGAGTACTGTGATACTTCATTGAAGTGCTGCAACACAGTTTTCTGTCTTCTGATCTTGTAATCTTTCCATATCCTTCTTCCTCATACATATTTATTAAATTTATATGCTGATATTTGCAACTCTGAACTTGCCTTCTAACTATTGAAATAGTAACTGTTGAAGTAATTTGTTTGATAGTACTCAGGAGTACTAATCATCACAGATTTTAGTTTGTGTCTCCCTGTTTTTGTGTAAATATTACTGGCTTTTAAAGTTACATCCACATCTACATACAACCAATATAAAAAATAAAGTAGTCTCCAAATATGCATAGGCTACTTTGAGTAAATTTATTGTCCGTATCTTGATAGCTGCATAAACAAACCTGGGGAATTTTGTAAGAACAGATCTACTTTAAAGCAAGATCCGCCTGCTTATACTAATTTTGCTTTGTTGTGATTTCTTACTTCTGGAAGTATATTTTTCAGTAGTGGTTTTATTCTCAGTGGTGGTTAGCAGGTTCTTTTCCTGCCTAATGCTTCCAGACATCCTTTAGATGACTTCTTGTTAAGAATCTCAAAGTTGTTTTAAACTGAAGTTATTATTAAAAAATCCTGAGCATATTATCTCTGAAATACAATAGCAGAAGCTTTCAAATCGGGTGTTGCAAACATTCCTACTGGGAGAAGAAAGAGATCTTGAAGATGGAATTTCAGTAAAGTTGAATGTTGGCCTTCTTGTGAAATGCGGAAGGATGTACAGCCTTACTGATGATTTGTCACTAGCAGAATCTCTAGAAGTGTCTTGGATGGTAAGTTTCAGGAATAGTTTCCTCTTACGCTTATTTTCAGTGGATTTTATGTTGTGGAAATTATTTGTGATTCCTTAGAAATTCTCTGAGCCAAGCATGGATGCAGATGGATGGATGCATCCAGTAGTTGTAAGGAATCTGCCTAGTGGCTTCATGGTGTTATCAAAGTTACCACTTAAAAGGAGCAATGTTTACTATTCTGATTTAAGCTTGTCCAGTTTAAGCCTTAAACTCATAACTGATCACAAGTCACAAAAATGCCTATGTAATTTTATTACCTCCAGCCAATATATAATCTATATTTATCTTCCTTTCGTAGAGATGTTTTTCTTAGCGGAGGGTCCATTTCATGTGAGCCTAAAGTTGTTTTTTATTGTTTCTTGGATGTTTGAAAAATGAAATCTAAGGCCTGAGAAATTTCAGCATATAAATTTCAATAATAAACTAAAAACAGTTTAAAGTTTTGAATAGCTTGCAGAACTAGTTTTGCTCTGTTATATATTTCTTTAGTAGTTTGGGATCTCCTGATGTATAGGTTTTGTCCTGGTCCATCATTTTAAGCAGGCTTTGTTGCTCCTACCAGATTGCTGGGATGCTAGAAGTGTGCAGGGTGGATATTTCACTTGTTAGGTTTGATATGTTTTCGTGATAGTATATTGGTTTGCAAAAACTTCTGTGCTGCTCCACTTGCTAACCTTTCTGATTGCTCTGTACCCAGTTCCTCTCAAATCACACCTGTGCTGCTTGACTGCTACCTTGGATGACCCAGTGATGGACAGTTGTGTTGGCTTCCACTTTATTCTTCTGTTCTGTGTGACTGCAAAAATGTTTCCTCTGCCCCCAGGTATCTTATCTCATATGATAATGTAGTGCTTACTAACCATATGTTTCTACAGCACATAACTGTACTTTTACTTTTTCTTTAATTCAGTGGGACAGTTACTGCTTTCAGTACATCAGTGGAATTTCTTCACAAAGATGTGTTATTTTCTTTTGTGTGTCTGTTGTAGATGGTGCATCTGCTGTCTGCTTGCTGTGTCAGAAGAGTCATACTTGAAAACTGGGGAGGGATAATTAGCATGTTGCTATTCTCTCCTTATTAAAGCTGTTAGGTCTAATATAATAAAAGTACATGTTATGGTCATGAACTTTAAATTAGGAGGCTCAGAAATTATATTGCATAAGCACACAAATGAAGAATGTTTTATATATCTGTAGAAGAGGAAGGTAAGTACTATATTTACTATAATTCATAAGCCCCAGCAGAAATAAAAGTCTTAAAGTGTATTAAACTTAATCCTTATGTTAAGGGCTTTTTTCTCTTTTTTTTGTTGTTTCTCATGAATGCTTCATCAACCATTGTAGTTCTGTAAAGCTATTTCTGTGTAATAATCAGAGATCATTGTGGAGAACTGTAATCAGAATAAAACCAAATTTTTATTTAGTGGCCAAGTAATAGTTAGTTGACTAAGAAGAAGCAAAAAGCAGTAAACAATCTCATAAAAGCCAAAAAGAAGGGTCAAAATAGAGGAGGTTGAATGTTTGTCTTTGTTATTAACATGTGGCTTACTTTCAGTTCATGACTTCTGTCACACAGTGCTTTCCTTCTATTGAGTGGTCTTAATGTCCTGGCATAGATGACATTAATTCTTCTTTTAAATGTGAGCAAGTATTAATTTACTTCACTGAAGAGGAAATAAGATTAGAACAAAGGAAGTTCATGTTCGGAAACAGTAGAAAGTTGATATTGATATTGGCTTTGCATTTTGATAACCCTTTGTGATGCTTTCCCATTGCATGACTGCTACAGGAGGATGCTCTAGGGTTATGTGGAGACAAATGTCTTAGGAACAAAAAGACTTTTCTGTCAAAGCTGGAAGATGGTTTTGGCTCTTCATTATTATTAATAATATTCTTTTCTTCCTGCCCTCCTTCAGAGAAGTCCAAGAAAACTGCTGGCACTGACAGGAGATGAAAATACGATTTATGCTGACATCATGTATTACCCAAGCAAATCTGTTTTGTGAAAGATGGTTTCCTATGGTGTTGAAATAAAGAATCCGTGAATCGTTCTTGAAGGAGTATTGGCTCAGACTTTTCTTGCCTCTGTCACCACTGCCCCACCCCTGCTTTTCCTTTTCTACTTTGTTTTTGGGGATCTTAATATTGATGCTACGAATGGTTGTTAAACAAATTTTTTTCAGTCCTTAAGCATAACTGCGTCATGAGGGTTGATGTAATGCAGGAATAATCTCTACTGTGAGCCTGGAGGCCATGCCCAGCTATAGCAGTGTTGGTACTGATTTTCTGGCTCCCACAACATTTCATTGCAAATTCTGTTTAGAGGTAGTGAGTTTCCTTTGCTGAGAAACTGTAGTGGCAGCATCTACTAAGTTGGGTTGGGTCTACTTAAAAGTTGGGCTGTTTTCAAACAATATTCCATTTGTGGACATCTGACTTAGTTAAACTCAACTTTGACTATCAAACGCTGTGGATATGGTCAATCACAGTATTTGTTGAGATGATGTTTTCTGCAGCAGCAGAGGAGGAAGCAGGTGAATAAAATACAGACAGCATTCCAACATTGAACCGGTTAAAAAGAAACCCACCTGGATAAGTTAGGTAGATTGCACTAGTTTTACAGATAATTCTAGGCAGTAGGGCTGAAAAGGAGGTGAGGTTAGTTATGTGAGTGGCTGGAAAGATGTGATGACTTAGTGTAAGTCTCAGACTGTTACTACAGCAAAAGTCCCAGTCCAAAAACCAGTATCTTGGCTGAGACACTGGGGGAGCTGGGACTCTTAACATCTGTTGGCTGCTGGGGATACAAATGATTCCAGAGAGAGTAAAACCTCTGGACTTGTAAACCTTTTCCGTTGAAGTTAGGTAAAATATGGACTTTTGCCACTGTTTAATTAAGTTCTTTCAATTTGCTGTAATTCTTAACTCCAAGGAAATGCAAAATACACAGAACCAATTGTGGTCATGTCTAAATTGGCACTTAATAAATGCTGCTTGATCCTTCCATAGTGGATAATAGTTAGCCAATTGCACTCTGCCTAATGTCTGGGGACCCAGTTCATCTTTTTTTACAAAAAGAAAAGTAGCATAGTAGCATAAAAATAGCTGTTTATACAACACATCTGTGCTAAAACCCCCTCAAACCAATGGTGCAACCACTGTGCCAATGGCACAAAGCTGACTGTGATGACTGTTCCAAATGACCAATCCTTTTGGTTTTTGAATTTTTGTTTGTGTATATTGGAACTTTGATACAAAGTAAGTATTTAAACATTTTTTTCTCTTGTATACTCTTCTGAATATACCATGAGTGCATTTTCTTTTCCAGCTAATGCTGTTGTGAGGAGGAGGAGCAAGGTTTGCAGTGGCACAGAGCCTTATCAGAAAATAGTTTGAAACTTGAGAGTTCTGTGTTGTGTCAGGCAAGATGCTTCCCATGAGTTTGCATGAAGTGTTTTGCCACTGCAAAAACATAAGAAGGAAGGTGCAGCTGTTGCCACAAAAGCAAAATCTGGAGCCTCACTGGTATGTGGAAGTGTTACCCCTGAGCAAGGCAGGGGCTTCTGGCTCATGGTGAATTCTGAGTTTGTTCACCTTTGCCATGAGTCAGTACTTTGCAGGGAGTTAAGAGTTAATGTACGTTATTTCTGTACAAAGCAAGTGCTGCCATATGATTTGGAGTCCTATCTCTATTTCCCCTCACTTTGAGCAGTGGTATGCTATATCTTACTTTGTAATTCTTGAAACGTCATTGTGATTGATTTTTATTTAATATGTGTTAGGCCTCAACCTTTCCCCGGTTTCCTTTTAACCTTGTCAGATTTCTCTCTGGTATTCCTCCTTCTTCTATTTTAAAACCATTAAACTCTTGTAATATAAATTGATTTACACCTCAGCTTTGGTAAGTATTTTTGAGAAATATGGTGAAACTGATGCCTGCAGAAAATGTTGCGTTTTTTGGGGTGGGGGAGAGAGACCCTGAATATTCTGGGCAGAGCTGTGAAGATGGAGTCCTTGCAAACTTTCAGTCATCTTGTAAATTATTCAACATAATCTGTATAAAGACTACAGCAAAGCTGGTAAGGATTCTTTCATTATCTATAGAAAACATATATTAGCATAGCAGTACTAATTATCTATATAGTATATGTGTCTATATATACTGTGATGTCTACTGTCGCGGCCCCTGAAAAGATGGCCCTTTCTTTTCTCCAGTTAACTGACAGTCATACAGCATGTACTTAACCATATTCTTAATTGTTTTGTAATACAGGAGTGGAATTAGTGTCCTCATGTGCTTTGCTGAGTCAAGATCTTGGTGGATTCCTGTACTCATGTTTCATGCTGTTAACTCTCTACTGATGTTCTTTCTGTTAATAGTGATCAAGTCACAAAGCAATTATACTCCCACAAGCTGTCCTTTAATAACCTTTGTCATTTGTCAAAGTGTATTAGGGCCTTGCATATTTTTACAGAGAAGCTATTGGTCTTCATGAAGTAATAGTGTTCTGATGTGCCAGCTCATATTCCTTGCCAAATTGCTGTTGGTTCAGAGGGGAGCTCACTTCAGTTTAAAGAAATATCTTCTATCTCTTTCTCTTAGACCAAAAGGTTTTCAAACAAGATTAAAATCTTAGTTAGCAACAATCAACAAACAATGCTCATTTGAACCAACTCTGCCTCCCAGTCTGGAAAAGCTTAGATTTTAAGCTTTTCAATTATCTTTGGATGTGAATGTAATTTGTATTAAACTAGAAAAGGCATAATGATTTTCGTAGGCTAAACTGCAACAGTCTTTTCAAAAGCGTGTATACATGATGCTACACCTCTTGTAAGTATATTGGGCCTTACGATACTGCTGTTTAAACCACAAAGGTATAACTCGGTGTGATCTTGTCTTCTCCACTTATTTTGTTTCTTAAGTAAGTGTTATAACTGCAAGCAGTCAAGTTGTATTCCTCGTCGTAATTTGCCAGCACGAAGTAGATATTTGGGGTTGGCATGTTCTTGAGTTACCTGCTATAGGGGAACTATAAAGATAGCTACTCCCTGGAAAACCATTTGATATTTTGTGAACAGTCTAGAGTTAAGGATTAAAAGATATGATAATTCTATTGCATTTGTGGTTATTTAAGCATATAAATTTCCCTTCAGTCCTGACAACCTCTTCATCAGATAGAGAGCTCTGATGCTTAGAGTACATATTGCATCTCTACTCCAGGGATTCCTTTCTCCTAGGTAAAAAATGTTGAAGCACTGTTACTTTGTAGGTGTATATACACGCCAGTATTCAGTTCTTGGGTACACATGGAGGAAGATAAAATATGTAGAAGCCAGTCAGTTATGCTTTACTCACCTCCGAGTGGAGTTGGGATTTATCAATATGTACAGTTTGTAATAAAGGTAAACTGTGACCTTTTGAAATGCAGATATATTTTACCACTGTTCCTATTTAGAAAGTAAAGCTGTAACTCTGTATTCCATGTTTCTAGCTGTTCTGACAGAGTTAGAGACTCTCTATCTTCATAATGGACAGTATAATTCTCAAAGAATCCATTTAAATTAGCATGTAAACAGCCATTACAAAAAGTTAACTTTGACGAAAATCTTTTGCATTGTAGTTTCTGATATCTTCTTTGAAGCAAACATTATTTCTTTTTAAAAATATTTTTAAAAATTGTTTTTATCCCACCTGTGCTACTTTATTATTGTAACAATAATAAACTCTCCATTGGAGAGGTTTCACTGTAATGCTGATGCTGTTTCTGTTACATGTGTTCTCCCTCTGTTGCTTGTGTGAATATGCACATGCAGGTATATGCACATAAAGTGTTCTGAGTCATATAGGTATTCTGATGGAATTCTGTCTCATTGTTGAGCTGTTAGTCTCAATATTGTGTGTGGCTTTTATTTTTATTTTACAAATACCCATCTGGCAACTGAAGGCAAGTATTTTGTTGATGGATTAGAAAGATTCAAGGTTCTTGAAGTTTGCACATCCTGTGAAAAAGACAGGTCAGTTTTTTCTCTCTGGGCATCTTTCTCTCGTAAACTCATAAATTGCTCTTGAAGCTTGATAGAAAAAATACTGAAGGCAACATCATATTTAAGAGTTTAAATGTGCTGATTGGAGTGTCTCAGAGTCTAACCTCAGGCAAAAGGTCTCATGTTCAGTCTTTTTGACTGATGTGGAGTGGTCCACTGTTAATAATTTAGTGTTGAGACCTACTAAATGAAAAATAGGAGACTCATAACATCAGTATCACTGTTGATTTTTCCTAGAAAATATGAAATCGTTGTATTTTGATGTATGTTTCCATTCTTTACACACTTAACTGTTCTCTAATGTAGCCACTGATGTGATTTTTTTTCTTAATGAGTAATATTTTTTTTATATATATCTACAGAACACAGAGTTTGCCCTGCAGGACCTTATGTTCATTTTTAGTCTGTTCTATTTGTGTAGTAAATAAAAAATGAGTAACATTGCCATTAGCCATTTTACATGCATTACTCCTGACCATGCTTTTGAGCAATCTGCCAAAGAATGTGCACGTTCTCAGTTCGTAGCAAAATGGGGCCTGTAATAATAATTTCATTTTTAAAATTAACCTAAAATGCATGGCAACAGAAGGAACCTTTGTTTAAGGGAGGATTTTGATGACTGTGTAAATAACATGCTGGCTGTAGGTTTAGGTCCAATCTTTCTCAGATGCAAGCGTGTTGTACTTCAGTCTCCCATTTTAGTAGTTATAAGAGGTGAAGTGCAGGGTGGATCATCTCTAGATTGTCTCCTGGAGTTCTATAGCTTGTTTGCTTTAATAAAGGATCAATATTTTGCATTTTAGGACTTCAGAGTTCAATTTTGGCAAAGATATGTGTGGCAAGAATTTCTTGTGTAACTTGAAGGATTGTTCAGTGAAGAGAATTGTTTTCTTAGCCAAAAATGACATCAAATGTGCACACAGAAAAGTTTTGAAAACTCATTTTTGTTCTTTGGAAATAGGTGTATTTTCTGAAATAGTGTACAGTTCTTATAGATTTTACAGATAAACAGATTCTTCTGAAGGTAAATAATTATATATGTAGTCAGTAGTTTATTTATTTTTTGTAAGAGAATGTGAATGTCAGAGAGTTGCTATAGGATGTGTAGGTCATTCAAAGTTCTAAGAGTGCAGAAGCAGTAGTGAGGAAACAGCCCTTTCTTTTATTGAGTGCTATGGTACTTTTTAAAACTTGTCTGGGCGGACTTTCTGTATTGTTTTTCTTCATTATGTTTCCCAGTAAGTACACATACACCCTTGATGGAACCATGATATGTTATAAATTATTTAAGATAGACTCTTTAGAAAGTAATGTAATTATTCAACTGTACACTTAATATCAAGCCTATATATGGAGTATGTAATTAGAATAACATTGAAAGTCAGATTTTAAGTGCTTGTGTTCTAGATCCATGAAAAATAAAAATGATAGTGAGGATCAAAACAAGTGTTAAACTCTTAAGCATTTACTGTATCTTTGGAAATAGAATGAACTTTAGTAGCAGCTATTGTCTTGTTTACATTTCATGTTCACTAAAATAAAGATTTATAAAAGTGAGCATTTAAAACTCTTCTTAAGCTTTCTCAGATCATGTTAATCTAGTTTTCCTGTACTATTCTGAAATTGATGCTCAAACAGAGGAGAAGGGAGGGATAATTGGACAATCACTGTGGCTTTGGAAATCACTAGTTTTGTCCCCATTGAAGGGGGTAGTTTTCCCTTCTAATTGCCTCAGAATTGTTACTGTCTGTCCCTGTGATAGTCTGATCATCTGAGCTCCATTCAGTTTTTTGTTGCTGTCCACTCCTGTTCATTTTTTTTCCATCTGCAGCTTATATGCTTTCTACCTCTCACTAAAATATACTAAAAAATTTGAATTATTCTAAATGAGATACCTGTAAATCAGTAAACACCATTTTCCATGTGTCAGTGTACCAGCTTTTCTCTTTAAACAGAAAGATTTTGTTTGTGGTTGGGTAGGGGAAATACAGGAGCAGGGATTATATTTCCTTACAATTGAAGATAATTAGGTTGTTTTAGTTAAGTTAGGTTATCACATTAGCTATTAAAAAGCACATCAGTAAAGTGCACATTGCACTTCCCCTGTCTTTTCATTTCCTTAGGTGATAACAGGGAAAAAATGTGTGGAACAAGGCTCTCATTTGATTTTGAACTTAATACTCTGCAATTGAGCATGGTTACCAGTATGGGAGGTAATGAGGCAAATTTCTTGTCCTGAATTTGGAGATTGTTTTTGTATGCATAAATGTGAATTTCCTTAAGGTATTCAAGAATGTTCCAGCTTTGCTATTGTGGTGTATCAAGCATACTGTAAAATCAGAGAAATTTGCCCTGTTTTTTTTGCAAACTGAGATGCCTCAGGCACATTTGTGCTGCTTGTTGACATGTGTAGCAGTCTGAGGTAGCTTCTTTAACATGTAGGCTGAAGGGGGCAAAAAGAACACCAGGTTCCAGTCTTGGCTTCCTATGGAGTCTTCTGGGAGAAATGTTCACAATGTCTACATAAGGAACTCTTCATAAGCAGCTTGAATACTTCCTATTGGTTAAAGTAACTGGTGTCACAAACAAATCTGTTGGAACAAAGAAGTCAAATGTCTAAGGAATCATGGAGTATCAAGATGCTGATTTTTATTCCAATGATGTGTTCTGACTGTTACTTCCATGTGTTGCTCTTTGTACTATGCTTACAAACTGAGAAGAAAAGCTTCCTCTATAATGTAGAAAAATTTGTAACCTAGGTAGGACTTAAAAATCCCATTTTCTCAAACAGTAGCATAGAAGTTAACTCCTGTTCAAGGGTACAACAAACTCTGCACCTCTGTTACCATTTTTAGGTTCTTTTTTCATTCCAGTCAGTGAAAAGAATATTGGTTGCTGGAAAAGGCCTTATTTGGCTATACCTTAAAGATAGCGCCTAAAATCTGTTATTATTTCAGCTGCTTCTTTTCTCCTTCTTTTCTGTCTCACTCCTTCCCCAAAAGATTGGCCCAACATTTCTGAATGTTAGGGGAGGTGACTCTCTATCCATTTTTAAAGCAAGGCACTTAGAAAAGCAGAGCTATAACTATTACTTGACATTGAGGTTGAGTGTGTACCTCCTTGGTTTCATGGAAGAGCTTTTTTTTTTTTTTTTTTTTTTTTTTTTTTTTTTTTTTTAGTGGAGCCTAAAAAGAACTCTGTGAAGGCTAATTGTACTTCATTGAAGGACCCTTTACTTTGCTACCAGCTCTCGTTACCACACTCCCCCCCCCCCCCCCTTTTTTTTTTAGTAGTTTGACTCTCACAAAAAAATCTGATGGTTGAGTGAGCACAGCCAAACTGGTGAAATCTTCTTATACCCACACCCAGTAGCCATAAGGCTTATTAGCCAAAGTGATGAATAAGAAAATGTGGATGTTGAGTATATTACTTATCCCCTCCTTGCCTTATACTTGCATTTGTAAAATAGGGGCTGAAATACTAAACCACACCAAATGCTGAACCTTAATGCATGTTGGTAAATCACTTACTATTGCCAAATGCACTACAGAAATGCCTTGTTAATGTTACCTAAATTATGTCATTGGTCAAAAAATAGAATCAAATATGTTCTTGCTTGTGCTGCAGACTTTATGGTTTAGCATATTGATTTCCACCTTGAAGATCTTACAGCATGCTAAAGTTGGTAGGGATCTGTGATAGCATTGGTGCAGTGTTTTATTATTAATCAAAGACAAAAACATTTCTGGTCCAAGAATTCCAAAGCATGTTATGTACTTTGCTATATAGAGTTAAATTTCTCTTCCCATGCCCCAAGTAAATTGCAAATTAACGCTAATAAATCACATTGCAGCAGTTGGTAAGAAGTGAAAGTATATTAATAATTAAATAGTTCTTTTCAGCCACCCCTCCCCCCTTCCTTTTTTATGTGGTGATTTTCTAGACTCAAAATCAGCGTGTCTCATGCAGGCTATCTATAATATATAGTTGTTTCAAATCAGCTTTACTTACTGAGCTTTTTCTAGTAATGGAGCTCTGTCAGCAAAAAGCATATGCACCAGCAAATGATGAACGATGGACTTGTGTCAAATGGAAGCTTGAAAGGTGCTTCTGTAGTTAAATGGATTAGTCTGCAGCAGAAGTTCAAAACTCCTCAAGTGTAATTGTTTCAGAGAAAAGGTATCCCTGGATTGATAGGGGAGGCTGAGCAATGAGAGCTGAGGGAAGAACTACTTTATCAGATGTGAGGGTTTACTAATCCACAAGAAGGATAAGCTTTGCTGTTACAAGATTGCTGGCTTGATGCTTCTGCTAATTTTCTTCTTTTATTTTAATGTGAAATTTGTAAAGATTTTAATTTATATCAGTGAAAGACAGATATTTTGGGATTTTTTTCTTACAAAATTACCAAGCTGAGTTCCATTTATGTGGCCATGTGCAACAGTAATTTCAAAAAAATCTGTAACATTTTTCATACACTTCCTAAAAATGTTGGTTCTTGTTTCAGTAGTAGTGTTAGCTATGAAACTGTCCACTATAGTTATTTTGCACACTGAATAAGGTAATTTGGGATCGCTATATAAATGCAAAAATCCCTACATGTAAAGTGTAAATTTATATAAGTAGTGTTCTATTACTGTTGCTCATTAAATATTTCATTATTTGTGTTGTTAGTGTGTAAATCTTAGAAGAAAATATTTGCAGGCGAAAAAATTTACATTAGGAATTAAATTTTAGAAATATTTTTCCTAGATTTTTTTTTGTATATCATTTTGGCTGTACTTAAAATGGGTGTGCCATAAGAATGTTCAACAAAAGAATAGCTATAAGCAGGGAGGCTTTCACTGCTCC
The DNA here is from genome assembly GCF_029207755.1 of Chamaea fasciata. NCBI lineage: Eukaryota > Metazoa > Chordata > Aves > Passeriformes > Sylviidae > Chamaea > Chamaea fasciata. The sequence continues at coordinate 21,866,413 of NW_027094094.1, forward strand.
TCAGTCTTTCCATTGTGCCAGTTTTTCCTTCTCTTCTGTTTCTTTGCAATTGTTAGCCTTCATGTGAACTGAAAGGTACTTCAAAACACTGGAAGAAAATAGTCTGAAAGCTTCATGCGCATTTGCTTCATGGTAAAGAGAAGTGAAGAAGTTGAAGACTTTTTCCACTGACAGGTGTTTGTGTGTCAGAGCAATGAATGCTTTTGATGGCAAAACCACTTGCTTTTCTTCATTGTACTCTTCTCTCTAAATATTAAAAAAAAGGACAAATTCTGACAACAAAAATTCTCCAAACTGTATAATAGAAAGCTTGCTTTATTTATTTATATTTTATAAAAGAAGATATTTAAATTATTTCAATGGCTATTCGCTTTCTTTTTGTGTTGGTGAAAAAAACAGCAGTTAAGCAGTGCCTGGAATGGTGAAGGCACATTTTAGTTGTATCCTCATTATGATACAAAGATACTGTCATCTGATGATTAGTTTGTACAAAATTTCATTGTCTTACAGATTGCACACCGGCCTTTAAAATAATATAAGGGAGCCCCACCTTACAGTGCCTAAAACTATTCTAAATAACCATTTCTTTTTAAAAATTGTTTTTGCATTTTTCAGTTCCCTTATGTTAGTTTATTAGCATGCCGCATGGCTGTCATTTACTTAGTTTATTATCTGGCTAAAGACAGTAATTGAAGATTGTTTTGCAGGTGCTAAATGATCTGATCTTTGGTTGTTTTCATATGTTAAGCTGTGCAAGGCAATTGCATCATATGGAATTGCATTTGCATCAATAGCACAGTCAAATCAGCTGTTTGGAAGAGATTAAAAACAAGAGTTGAGAAAAATACGACTAAGTAAGCCTGTTCTGTCAAACATGAGAAAATCTCTTTCTGTTAAATATGAAAAAAAAGTTAGCTAAATAAATTAATAACCTGTTTGGTTGTAACTAAATTCATTTTTTCTTTCTATTAATGGTGGAAGCCATTTGAATGATGGGTAAAAATGATACAAAAGTCAAGTCTGAGCTTACAGAGACAAATATTTGGCAGAAGTACTGGGCTGTTCATCCTTGCAGGAAATAGAAATAGATGCCATGTAAACTGTGCTGCAGACTGAAAGGGACCTAGTAGTATAAAGAAGCCTTTTTGAGGGATATTTTTGATCAAACCACAATGGGCAGAAAAAGCAAGTTTATAACTATAGAAAATTGGGTTACTTGGAGTGGCAAGTGAGCAGAAAGCACATTTAATCCAAAATGGTTGTTCTCTTTTACCTCAAAGCAATTTCAATATGTATGATCCAGTTTTCACTCTCTAGCTTTTGTGGATAACTGAGAAATATAGTTTCACATTATCTTTATGGGTAAATGAAGTATTATGTCAGAATTTTTGGAACTCTTCACTTTTCTATACAATACATCTAGAGGGCTGTTCTACAATATGCTTCCTTCAAAGCCTGATAAAAGTTTTCTGAAGGTCAGGATTTTGTTATTATCTTTTTATTTGTGTCACTTAATGCAAAAAATTCACTAATAGGACATTTAAAATGGATTGCCAAGTAATGTGTCTGCCTTATTACCACTGACTCCTAAAATAACAAGACTTCACAAAGTCTCAGTGTAAAATATTGCACCCAGTAGGTCCTGCAAGTGCAGGTGAGTGAGGAGTGCGCTGATGGTTCTTTGAGTCATGCACTGGGGAAGGGAGCAGACGTTTCCCAACGTGGTCCTGAGGGCAGAGCTGCACCAGCAGGCACATCCCTCCCTGTGCCGGGCTCAGCCTACAGGCTTGTTACGGGATAGCTGAGGGGCCAAGGTGTGTGCTCAAACACCTTGTGTGGGTTGCAGCTGGGGAGTATTAGGGAAAGGTCAGATTCATTTGACTCTAGAGAATGCACAATCCCCAAGAGTTTTGAAGGAGAGCCTGGGAAGACAAGTTAGGTGACGGGGCACCTGGACAGTGGACATGGTGACTGGTGAGAGTGCACAGCCTGGCTCCACAGAACCTCTTGTCACCTCTTGGTGAGTCTTGCATCATGACTGTAGCTTTATTGTTGCTGGCCTTTGTACTTTTTCTTCATCCCAAAAGTTTGAACCAAATCTCTTGTAGAAACAGCACAACCACAGGAAGGTGCAAACAGGGTTGTCCTCTCTGTTACATTGTATAATAAAAACAGAAGTATAAATTTTAAAAAGAAAGAATAAGATATTGAGGTGATGCATAAATGTAAATTTTGACCAGGCTTGAGCATCAGCACAGTTGCTGTATATTTTTAACTACCACCTGTACAGCAGTGATGTGTGGGACCAGGAGTGCTGCTTGGAAGCTAAGGTAGCCCACCAAAAGGAGTTGGAGTGGAAAATAGGAAGATCTGAGTGGCTGAAGTGCTACGTAAGTGTTAAGAGATGGTGAGAACCCTTCCCAATGAGATGGGAGATTTTAACCTGCTCTGTTCTCCTTAGTGCTCTCTTAAAAAAAAAAAAAAAAAAAAAAAAAAGGGTAAAAAAGTGTGACCTGAAGTTGTGAAGTCACGCTGCCTTTGTCTCATGTGAAACTACTCTGCAGTATTTCCAATCCGTTCAGAAGTGGACTGTTTTCTGCCCGCCCCCGTAGCTTCCTCTTGACGTTAAAGCTATAAACCAGGGATATGCCTGAGTAGAGCCAGTCACAGATGCTCTGCCAGCATGTGACTGGTGTGTTTGAGCTTTATCATTCCTGCTAACTGACCCTTTCACTAAAAGTTTAATAGGGGATAAATTCACATGTGAATTCATAATCCCCTCAGTTGTGCCAGAAGGATTCCTTAACAAGCAGGCAACAAAGAGAATCTTATACAGCTGGATTTTTTTATTCCTCCTCTTCTTTCTCTTTCCAAATTTATTGGATAGACTACTTCAAGGATGTGTCTTTAACTGTCATCCCAATATTTATTTGTGCATAACCTAAACAAACAAAGGCAGTATATTCAATGTGGCTTTCAGAGCAACTCTATGCATGGAATTGAAAACATTTTTGAGCTTTTAAGTACAATAGGTGGAAATACTATATTCTTCCAAATATTTATTATTTAGTATTTATTCTTACTCACTATAATGTAAAAATTGTGCTTTCCTAGCATGCATCTCTTGGAACTTAAATGAAATGTTTATTGTACCACATCAGTTCATGGGGCTGTTTTGTTATTTCAGAATTCTGTATATAGTTTGCTACTCTTACCTAAAGAAGCCTGTAAATGCAGATATTGTGAATATTTTTAGTATAAACCACTTTTAATCAACTTGGTTGCTGTTATTTTGATTTTTAGAAAAGAAATTGTTTCTCCTAATGTTCTGTGAAAGTGCCTTTAAAATGATGATATCATCACTACTACATTTAAAAGCTTCAGGGTTGCAACATTTATTGAGAAGTGCTCATGGAAACAATATAAAGGATGTCTGTAGACTTTCTACTTTGATAAAAAGGACACTGCTTTTTGTGGCCTGTGTGAAATAATGTTTAATTTTTTAAATATGATGTTTCTGGCTTGGAAAGCAAGGAAATATGCCTCATCTCTTTACAGTACTTGGTTTTTTTAACCAAAACCTACTAGCTTGAATGAAATGTTATTCAAAGCTCTTATTCCAGAGCCCCAGCTTTTCATAACTTCATTGTATATGCAACCAAAGTTGCACAGAGATGTTTCTTCTGGTTAAACTGTTTCTCCCCTATCAGCAGGCAACTACTTTTAGGGAATATTTTTTTGCTGTGAGACCTGTCACATTCTAGAGGTCCCTGTAACTTTAGAACTTGGCATTTCCTCAGTGGAACCAGTAAAAGGTGGCTTTGTTTTGCTAAACTTTAACAGAAGAAGGATGCAGATGTCTTTGGCAGGAAGAAATCCAGCGTGAGTATACAATCCTAAGGGAAGGGGGAAATGTGTATGTGGTGTGTGTGTGTGGGTGTGATACAGGTTGTGGGATCAAGAAAGTCAGCTGCATGGAGTTTCGGAAGTTAATAGTGAGGTGTTGCTCACAGAGTCTGGTTCTGACTAGTTGCAGGTTTTCTTTTTTGTCCGATTTTTTTTTAAAGTAAATTGAGAAATTGTACACTGAAATATTTTAACTTCTGAAATACAATGGATGTGTTATCTTTCAAAAGTTCAGCAACGAATTTCCCTTTACTCTCTGCCTATTCTTCCCCCCTTGCCTCAAGTGAAACTGTTTCAAGGACTGAGGGTAAGTAAAATAGTTTTCCCCTTAGTAATTTGGAGTTGCAACATCGTTAATTTGGAAGAAGGTTTTTGTATCTAGTGATGATTTTTTTGAGGTGTGAGAACAAATTCATCAAATTTGGGCAGCTGATAATGGAAGGTTTTGGCACCTGCCATTAATTTCTTTGAACACCTGTATGGTTACAGAGTATGTTATCCAACCTCAGAAGGCTTTAGATTCAGACAGGTCAAAGTCACATTCAGATACTGGTTGAAGATGGTAAAAAGAAGACTGTGTTGAAAACATGCTTGTTTGTGGTTTTTTTTAAAATTTAAATTAAATTTATGTATTATCTCTTTATTAATTATTTTTATTTTATTTTTAGCTCTGTGACTAAGAGTTCATAATTATTCAGTATTTGGGACCAAGTAAGGGGTTCCTCTCTGTGAAGGTTTAGAAAAGAAAGACAGTCCTGGGACGCTTTTGACTTCAATTCCAAACTGCTCTATTCTCTTTATTGTTTAGGAAAAATTAACACCAGGTAAGAGAGCTGCATGCCCTAAAATACTGCATTTTATTTGAATGAAGAACGCTTGCTTCAGAAAAGCCACTTCAGCAAGCTTGGAATTTGGATCTCTGCAGAACAGAATTAGGCAGCAAATGCACCTGCAGTGTCCTGGCAGTCACTGAAAAAATGTGTAAGGGCTTTGTTACGGAAACTTAGTTTTGATCATATACACTCATTGATTTCAAAATACTTACCTAATTTTATGATTTTTCCAGAATAGGTGGGAAAAAAATCATCTTTGTTTTCACACTCTGAAGTAGGATGTGATTACTGGTTTTTAGCCCACCTGCCCCAGCACGGTTGGAGGACACAACCCAGTATCTTGTTTCTTCCCAAACACTCTGTACCCTGGAGGCTGGGTGTTGTAATTGCACAGCAATAAACAGTTGGATAAGAATAATGGAGTGTGTGAAAGGGTATCCCCTGGAAGGGAAGGCTTGGGATTCTCCAGGACCAGGAGCTGTGGGATCTGGTTTGACTTGGTAAACACTGCTTGTAGGGAGTAGTGGTAAACTTCACCATGTGTTATTTCAGCAGGATATCTGATGCCTTCCTGTGTTCTGCTGGAACTGCTGCTGTTCGTTTTCCCTTGGGTAGATCAGACATAACTGAGACTGCATCTATGTTAGTGGTTTTATTTGGCAGCAGTGAAATTTGAAAGCACATCCCCCAGAAGTCCCTGCTTGCTGATCACTGATTTGTTCCACAGACTGGTTTAAGCACACGCAGAATAGACTCTTTTTGGAGAAAACTAGACTAAGCTGAAAGCTGTATTCGAAGTTTGCACAAAGCAAGTGTTAACCTGCAACGAAGTCATAATGATTGAGATCTTTGAATATCTTTAGACCACATGGGTAATGGCCGTTATACTCTTACCACGCTTTTTGGGGAGAGGATTTAGTAGGAGATGAATAAAGGAGTAAGTATCTTGACAATGACAGCTTTCTGTTTAAGACACCTAAATAGTATTTAGGCCAGAATTGCTTTGTTACTGTGCTGGGCAGCACATTGCTGCTGCTTGTTCAATAACTGCTACAAGTATACGTATATAAATATATTTGTTCTCAGCCCTGCTGAGGCCACTTCTGGGAGTACTGTGTCCAGTTCTGGACTCCTCAGTACAGAAAGTACAAGGAGCTTCTGGAGAGGGTCCAGTGGAGGCCACAAAGAAGGGACTTGAGGGACTGGAGCATCTCTCTGATGAGGAGAGACTGTGGGAGCTGGGCCTGTTTAGCCTGGAGAAGAGAAGACTGAGAGGGGATCTCATCAATCCATACAAGCATCTCAAAGGTGGGTGTCAGGGGATGCTGCCAGACTCTGTTCATGGTGCCCAGAATCAGGACAAGGAGCAACGGCTGTAAACTGAAACACAAGTAGTTCCACCTCAACATTGGGAAGAATTTCTTTACATTGAAGGTGGCAGAGCAGTGGGACAGACTGCCCAGGGAAGCAGTAGTGCCAGCTATGCCACAAGATCTTGAGACATTTTTTAGCTAACACTCACTTCATCTGTTATCAATTCATGCACCACTGAAAAGCAACAAACCAATTAAAAATTCTAAGCCAGCTAGAAAACAAACCAAATTAATTTAACTTCATCTTCTCAAGCTTTCTCCTTCAGTGATGAAATTGATTACAGTTTTTACAAAACTACAGGAGCATTCTTTCAAAATGTAAATATCTTTGTCATTGCCATCTGTGTGTTTTAGGGTGTGTTAAAACTCTTCTTTTGCACCAAGTCACAGGCTTTTTATAGGGCCTGTGTTTCTCTGGGTGTATGGCACGTTGCCAAAGGCTAACTATATTGCCAGTAAAATAGTTCTTTACAGAACTTCTGTGGAAGTCACACTTCCACTCTTTTATTCCAACTGAATTTTCTTTATTTGGCCTCCTTTTTATGCTTTCAGTGGATGTGATTCCTACAGTCTATCCAACAAAACAATAAAAATGCAATCTAATTATAATAAATGGGGATTAGCACTCATTGTATACTTTTCATTTATGAAGACACAAAGCTTTCTGAAGAATTCTATTTCATGTTTTTAATACTAAATTTAATTTACTATATAATGAATTTTAACATAAATTAAGTAGCTAATATATTAGATTTTTCCCGTTTTTTCCTTACTTCTATATACACCTTTTTTAATAGCAGTATATTAGAGGTAGCTTTGTAATTTAAAGGATCTTCTTTGCCATCTTGTCAATACTGGTCATTGCCCAAACCATGCTACAGTATTCTTCACTAATATAGTTTGTTTTGATATTTAAACTAAGATTATATATTTTTTTAAACTATTCTGGTCCTAGGTCTGTAAATTAATTTGCAAGGGGCATGAAGGGATAATTAAGCGATTGTGGTACATTTTTAAACCATGCAAAGTTTGATGTGTATTTTATCACATAGCTATTGGTGTGCTAGTCTTCAGGAAAAATGTAAGCAAATGGAAGTTATAAAGGTAGTTTTATTGGCTGAGCTGCATAGAAACAGTAAAAGTCTTCTTGCTACTCTTAGAGATGCTGCTTGTTTATTTTGACTGTTAATAATACCACCAGCTATTTCTCTGAATTTCAATTCTGTAGTGAATTTTTCTCTGTCTGTGATGGTGAAACAATTAGGAAGAGTTTGTGCTGAGAAGACACATTCAGTGTGCTGTGGCAAATGTCTAACTTGTTTTCGTTCAGTGTTATATTGCAACTTTTGTAATACTACTGCGGTCATCCGTAATTGTTTGGGTATCTGGTGTGCATTATTTCTAGCCATTTTAATGAAATATTACAGTTATTAACTATGGCTACTGGTTTATAGTGGCTGTAATCCTTGAATGTTGTCTGTTATTGTAGTTTAGGACCACTTTGTTAGAGCATTAGCCATCTTCTGGTTTGCATCAAGGTGGCTGTCTGATGGATCATTAACTGCCAGTGAGGCCCGGGTCCTTGGGGACTTGCTGGGTACAGCACTCGTGGTATGAGAAGTAAAGCTCGTGGAGAAGAAATGTGAATTTAGTGCACCCTGATGCAGTGTGAAATGAAATTACTCTGGCCTCACAGTATCTTGGGGTTTGCTGTAACACTTTGTTGCTCCAAGTGCAGTGTGTTTTACATGCTGGGAGTGGGCAGGTGTTGATGAAGTGGACACTCCAGGGGCAAACGCCACTGTTCTCTCCTTTGTTCAAGATGCTGATGTTGATATTGCTTTTTTGGTAGGTATTCATTGCCTCCTGGAGAAAATTGTTCTTATTCTCCTCACTAACTTTGAAGACTACACAGTAACAGTTGTAGGTAGGTTATGTGTGTTTTCTCCCTGCGCGTTTTTCTGCTGTGGATGCTTACCCTCAACTCTCCTTCAAATAAATTGCTAATAGCAGGGAGCTAGCAATGTTTGAAGAATGGCTGATGAAAGGGGAGTTCATATCTATGTGTGTTTTTTGGTAATCTGCACTTACCTGAGTCCTCCTTCTGTTCCTGACCTTCCTAATAGTACATATAGCATCTAAACTTCCCTTTGTTGGAGATGGTTCCATGGGTAGATCAGTCCCAAGCCTTGCTTCTCAGCCTCAGTGTGATAGTTGGAGGTAACAAAGGGATTCCACATAAGGTTTCTAATTAAGAATATCGTCCTGGTCGACTAGGATTTCCACTTGGACTCTTCAGAGGTTGGTGAGAGGTGATGCCAGATTCATGAGAAGTGTTCAGGTCTTAGAGATAGCTAAATATTTGGTCTTCTTCCTTTTCAGTCTTTTTAACGGAATTGCATGTGTTTTGTATGTTTCTGCCAGATGACAGTTCTAGATGTCTTTACCTGTATTTTAAAATTCAGCTCAGAGAGACTTCTACTGTGGCTCTGACCTTACTGAAATTCTTGTGTGAGCCAATACATAGTAAATGTCACAGTTAAGAATAAGAGTGACTTTTACTACAAATTGCTGCCACGGTTTATCAAGTATGAAGTCAGCACTTTTTCTTAAGCTAGAATTTCATTTAGCTGTCTCAATTAAGAAAGAACAGCATGTACTGAAAAAACTTTTTCAGTCCCTCAAAATATGAGTGTGGAGTGTAAAAAAGTAATTACAGAGTTGAGTCTTACTTGCAAGGGGATCTACATATTAAAGCTTCAGTGCTCGAGCAACAAAGATTGATCAGTATTTGGCAAATAGTAAATGTCCCAACACATTTCTCAGGGGTAGAAGTACTCCTTTAAGAATGTGCATGATGAGAGATAAATCGCTATAGAAGGCTGGAGTTGCTATTGGATTAATCTGTTTAAAACTGAGATGGGTATGTGCATGTTGGTCTTGACTGACCTAAGAAAGCATATAAACAGTATATTTTCAGCAAGTACTGTGACCCAGTTATTTGACTGGTTATCTTGGTTGGACATGCCATTAGTTTATTTGTAATTTAAAACTGACGTATTTATTCTAAATAAAACAGGAGGACGATGTAAATGCCAATACATTTTGTGATAAAATTAAGACAAAAAGAAGAAGGAATCAGGAACTAAAATAATCCTTAGAAATGTCAGATTTTTTTGGAGGTGAGGGATTGGAGAAAAGGAGAGTTACACCTAACAACTAATTATCTCTAACTGCCTTTTTGCATGTTCCTGAGCACATGGAGGTATGGTTCTGAACAAATGACACAGTTCTCAATTGCACCCTGTTGATACACAATTTTAATTGTGTCAGGGTTTAGTTGGCAGATTAACACACAGAGCCATGTTTTAAAAGCTCAGGATTTGTATCTCTTTAGTTACCTGTTACAACTGAATTCTGAACATATTTTGTCACTGTTAAAATTTCCTAATCTGTAAAATTACTTTTTTGTAAAAATGTTATTTTTAGTGTGTGTGTTTGAAAATTACGAAATCGAAAAAAAGCCACATTGCTCCTTGACTTCAAAGAGTTCATTTGACCCTTTTGACTCAAGCCCTTGGCTCTAAGAAGCATCAAATTAAGCTGCTGTTGTTTTGCTTCCCCCCTCCCTCCATTAGCAATCATTCTGTTGCACACAGTACGTGATAAATCAACGGCAGGAGCTTTAGAGTTGCCATAACATGACATTACCTATCAGCTCGTCAAGTCTGTGTTGACTCTGCGCCTTTTAGGCTGTATATTTCTTCAAAGTCTAGTGCCAGTTACTTAGTCAGCTCTAACTAATTTCAGACTGGAAGGGAAACTTTACTGGAGTGCTGTTTGGGATCTGCTTTTTAATCCTGGTCTGTTTAATGTTTGCCTCCTGACATTCTAGGCCAGACATCATTTTAATGGTATGTGTGGTGATAAAGCCAATAAACTGTCAAGATGATTGATAATCTAAGCATTATAGCAATATGACTTTCCTGTTCTCCTCTGTGCTTTAGATGATGGTTTCCAAATTGAATTCTTACAGTGTGCTGTATGCTTGTTGGAGAGTCTCTGAACAAACAGTTGGAAGGAGCTAGCACTCACTAATGCAGGCTTCTAGATTTAAATTTCTGTTATTATTGGAAGGACTTTTAATTTGGGAAATGTTAAGTGGGAATTCTAACACTGTAATAGGCTTAGTCTCTAAATTTTTGAAATTCTGTTATTTTTATGGCCACCTGGGATGAGTCTTAAAATTTCATGTGGCAGATTTCTTTATCTGTACTGTCTTTCAACTAGAGATAACAAAGAGCAGTGCAGTGTGTGCGGAGCTTCTGTGTTCCCTTAAGCAAATTCAGCAGCCGTTTTTCATCATCTTAATGGAAAGTCATTGATCAGACTTGCTCACTTTTTATTTTGGGGAGCTTGGAGGCAATTGATTTGGATTATTTTTGCATGATGTCTAAAATTAATGGTTTTCATCTTGTACTTTTATGCTGGCCCCTGGACAGTGACAGGACCAGGACAAAAGAATGATAGTTATTTGTGTTTTGGAGCTGCTCTGCATGAGCTTTTTTTTTTTTTTTTTTAAGTTTGCCAGTACATCAGTTTCCTGTTTGTATCCATTTCTTTTTCTTTGAGCAGAAGGTAGCCCTCCTGCACTGGCTGAAGAAATTTTACACAGGTAATCCTCATTAACATGCATCAGTTGATAAATTTTGCATACTTTTGTGATCCCTTCTGGAGTGAGGTCAAAGCCAATTGATATATTTACTTAAGCTGTGTAAATTTTCTTTTCACCCCAATTCACTGTCTGGCCATCACAGCCATACCCCGGATTCTGGAGATTTGAGTACAAATATTTCTTGAGTGATATTTAAACTTTGGGCAGTAAGTGCTGTTTTCTGCCCAGTTTTGCTATAAACATTTCCCCACTGAAATTAATTGTGTTATATAGGTGAATGTAAACTGGTACTGTATTAGCAAAAAAATTCTTTATTCAGTAGGTTTTTTTCACTGTACAGTCAGCATGAATGATTTGGGCTTTGGGTTAACCTGTTTTTGTTGGGAACAATCTGGGAACAAACTGAAAAATCATGTGTGAATTGATGCACCCACAGCAGTGATGCCCTCACTGCTCCCTACATGTGCTGGAAGATGTCTCCCTCAGTTCTTGGCTGCTGGGGATAGAGTCCCCTGACTCTGCCTTTCCCATGGAACTGCTGGTGAACTGTTTCTTGGAGCACTGAGTATGAGACTGTGGAAAGGCACTAGGAGTTCCCAGTAAAAGCTGTTGACCCATGTGGAAAGTCAGTGGTTTAACCAGACTGGTGAAAGGCTTTTTGTGTTGATAGAACTAGATTAGAGGTGGTACATGCTGGAGAACTTCGTTAATTCTACAGTTGGTGCATATTTTAGAGCAGTCAGGGCTGAGAAAATAATTTATCCCTGTTTATGCCTCTTGGGTAGCTCTCCAAAAGGAGTCTTTTGCTTTTAGCTTTGTCTTTGTTCTTTCACCTTCTCTCCTCTTCCTACAGCCGACCAATCTTTTTTCCACTGACAGTTCGCCAGTTTAAGTTGTGCTTCTTTTATGTTGCCAGGATGATCTAGTGTGTTGCTGTGTTCACAAAATTGCATGAAAGCACTCTGTTGTATAACGGGGATAGACCAGGAATGACTTTGAGAGATATTCCAGAGAATGGAGTGGTAAGGAACTTGGGAGTTTATTGCATCGTTTTGGGAGTTATAGCGAGAAAACTTCCGGATTTAATCCAAACCTAGAAACAGACCTCATGTATGGTGAATCTTTTAGGTGGGCTTTGCCCAATTTTCTTGAGAAATTTGTCTGTGTTTTAGGGGTCTTTCTGAGGTGTCTTGTTCTGCCTCTCTACTTTTTGGAGTGCTTGGTTTTTATTCCAAGAAGAACTGGAATAAAGTAGTGTTTGCTGGTACTAAAGCCCTTGTTTTTTGGGGGAATGGCCAGGTTTAAGCCAGAATAAATAGAAGCTTCTATAAAGATTCAGTCAGGTGGAGAATGGGTGTTGACAGCTATGATGGCCAGATTAGATTGATTGTGTACTCCTTGGAATTATGTTTTTTAGAATTTTTGAGTCAAATTCTAGTTGTATCACTCTCCTGAAAAAAAATGAAGCTGAACTGGCCATTTTTTCTTTGCAACTCAAAGACTTCCCAGTGCATCACTGAACTTGTTCTCATCCACAAGCATAAAAGGCTGAAGCCTAATTTACCTCTTAAAAATTAAAGCTTGTGTTTTGCAAAAACGACTGGGGAACAGTGAACTAAGTATAAACTGTGCTATTCCAATTTTATTTTGTCAGCTTTTTAAAGACCCTTACAGTCATTTTAATCAGTACTGGCTGAAAGCAGGTAAAAGGTTTCACAGTCAACTTCTTTACTCCTATTGGCATCATTCACTTTTTTTCTTTTCTTCTTTCTTTTTTCTTTCTTTTTCTTTTTTTTTTTTTTTGTAACAGTCATTATTAAAAACCAGAAGTTTAATAATGGCTTGTCTACTGAAGCAAGTGAAAACTGTTCCAGAACACATTTGGTTGTGTTTGAACAGATTTCTCTTCTCCCTAGATGTTCCTAGGGTAGATTGACCTTTTCTTTTTTTTTCATTTTATTCCCTCCCAAGGGAAGAGTGGTGGAGGCCAACTGTACAGTGATAGAAGCAAACCATGAATTTATAATGTGAGCAAAGAATCTTAGACATGCAGGGAAAGGATGCATCTATTTGATTGGTTCCCCCCACCTTCTCTGTCCCAGTAGCATCTGAGATGGTGTACACAGCTTCCTGGTGTCAATAAAAGTTTTGTCTCCTTTTTAAACTGACTTAACTTTGCTAGCATGTGATGCGTTCATAAGGAAAAAAAAGTCTGTAGTAACATCGTTTGCTATTGTTCACCTGTTGTGTCTGGCACGTATGTTGCAGTAATTGGGAGGCATTACCTTTTTATTATTTATTAGCTTTAAAATCTGTATTTCTTTGGCCCGTAGTTCTTATATGTCTGCTATAATCAAATGATTACTAGGTTCACTTAAAGGGATGCATTTGTACTGTACCTGATTTTGTTATATGATTTGAAAAAAGCAAGAGATCTTCAGCTGAGGTTTTTGTATAACTGGACATCATTTTATGTGAAAGGGAAAAAAATGCAACATTTTTCTTTCTTCCTAGCCATACATCATATTCTTACTTTTCTTGGCTGTCTATAAAACGATGTAGGCAGCTACTTTGTAACTGTTCTAGAAGTAGCACATTAGGTGTTCAGCTGTGTAGGTAATGATGATTGTGCAGAATTGAGCACTGCTTGTGTATTCATTGCTAATAGCTCCCCATCGCTGGGTCGATTTGTGCTGTGTTTTTTTTTTTCCTCTTTGGATGAAAGTTGGTTTTGTGTAGATATTATTTCATCCATTTCGCCCCAGGAAAGACATTAGTAATTTATATATAAAATACATATAAAAATAGGAGAAATCAAATGGTAGATTTTTTACAACAAAGACACTGCTAATTTCAGTACTGTGAGGTGAAGTTGAAATAGTTTTACTTACTGACTTATCAACTGTTGAATTTTAGGACATAGGAAAGTTGATTAATTAATGTGATTTGTGTAGAGGAGGAGTCCTGGCTTGGGTCTCTGATCTGTTATAAAAGGGAGCAATATATTTTTTTGAGCTTTGGATTGTATCTCCAAGTGGTAGTACTCAGCCAGCAAATTTAGCATGTGCTTTATGTGATGGGGAGCTCAGCTGGGACTCCATATAGCTGTGTGGAAGTGAGAGCTTGCAGAAAATGGATGTGGTCTTCTTAAAATTTATTTTATTTCCTTATTTCTTTCTTTATTTTATTTCTTTATTAATTGTTAATTATTTTATTTATATGTTAACAGGTGGGATTTGGCAAGAATTTTCCTTTTTTTCCCCTACTCTCTGGGGTGGGGATGAAGCTGGGTGAGCTCACTAGGGTCTTACTGTCTATCCCAAATAGTGGATATGAAAATCAGAATTTTTTACAAGATCTTTCTAATTCTGTATCTGATTGTCCATTAGGTTTTAATCCTGTAACTTAGTGTGTTATCTTCTGATTGTTTATAGATCCCTACTTAAATGTAGCATTTTTTTCTTAATTATTTTTTTCTTTTTCTCCTTTAGGTGTTGTTTTATTGTTAGGCATTCCCCTGTTTCCCTTAGGATTTGTTTGCTTTGTTTGTAGATTCTCTGTTGTCTAGAGTTCAGAGAAGCTGACTACATTCTGTTTCTGCAATGTTTTCTGGAAAGTTATTTGTTTCCAGAGTGTTGTTTTATTTAAATGGTGAAGGATCTGCTGATAAACTAATAAATGGGGTGGAGTGGGATGGCAAATGTTGAATCATATCCTCAGCTGAAAGTCACCTTAGGGATTGGCTGAATAAAAACTCCAGCAAAAAGAGGAAAAAATGTTCAGTTCATCTTACCTTTTAAAATAAAACTTACAAACTAATGACCATTGATCAGAATAGTTTTCTACAAGTAGTTGTAGAAAGAGGACATAAAGTATGGTAAATCCTTGATCAAGTCTGTTCAGTGAGAAGGAAATACTGTGCAGTATTGTTTGATAGGGTCCAGATGTGGGTTCAGGAAGGGCCCAGGTCCTGCTCTGTGCCCCGCAGCGCTGTTCTGGAGCCCAGAACAAACCCCAGTGTTGGGATCTGTGTGATCTGTCCATGGTAGCACTGCTGTACTTTGCCATTGTCCTAGTCTCTGACTGTCCCGGTCTTGTTTCTTCCAGGCCTAAAGACATGGTTTGATTTCACAGTGGGGTGCACAGGTTCCTTTGAGAAGGTGATAAAGTGGAAGAACGTTTCTATTCTAGAGGAAATCCTGAAGGAAAGAACTTGGAAAACTCTCTACACTCTCCAAGTCAACTAGTTCATTTCTGGCTGTGGCCAGAAATAGGGCTGTGAACTTGGTCCTTAGAAAATGTATGACTGCTCTGTGGCTGTATATTTCTGCTGCAATTTTCTTCCATGCTCTTTAACAACAACTATTTGAGTATTGATCTGCTAGTGCCTAATAGCTTAGAAACACTGTGAATGTGATATGAGGATCAGAAAACTATGCCCCTAAACCCAAAAGCATTGAATACATATATATTCTTCTCCTTGTGATTTAGTTCTGATTGAAATTTATGATACTAGTCATGTGAGTAAAATTATAGGATGGTGACTCTGAGTGCTTTTTATATGTCTGGAAAAGCATGTGGGATACAGGAGCATGATTAAGTGAACTATAATAAATTGCTTACTTTGCAAAATTGGTCACCAATTATTAAGTAAGACTATCTAGACTGTTTAAACATACAAGGAAAACTGGATAGGGTTCAAAGTACACAAAAATGCTTTGTTTTGCTTAGCTGATCAATGGAAAAGAACAACTCTGTGTGGTTTTGCTTTACATTAAAAAAAATCAACCCTTACCATAAATTGTTAGGCATGGGGATTTTTTTGTGTCAGTCAAAATAATTTTTCAACAGAGCATGAAAATGGAAGACGGAGAATCTGAACGGTTCTGCTTTAGAATCACACTGAAAGTTTTTTATTTTATGTAAATAGAGATTGATGGAACATTTTACACAGAGTGCAGGTTTTTGACAAAAAGTATTGATGGTTGCTTTCAGTAAGTGTTACTGGAGATGACAGAACATTGCATTTTAAGATGAATTACAGTAGAAACTCCCTCTTTGGGAATGTCATACATTTTATTTCATCTGTTGTTTTGAGAAAGAATGACTAAAGTCATAAATACCACAGACTGATCTCTCTTTCCTTAACATCTTATAGACCTTGCATTCATTTGCAGTGCTTAGTAGAAGTATATTAAAAATAATTAGGAAGCTGCATGGTTTTTGCTAAGATCTACTTATTGTACTTTGTGGGTTTGTAAGTGTCAACTTGTTTTCATACTAATCCTAAAGGAATGGCCCTTTGATTTTTATATTGGCTTATATTTAAACCTGCAGAAAACCAAAATGCTTTGTCTGATGCATTTAGAGGCAAATTAAATTCAGAGGTCTGGTTTGAGTGATATGAGACTTCTTTTTTCAAAGGCAAGTTGATCAGCTTTACAGCACCCAATGCTAAATTTTCAATTAACATCCAAAAGCTTTGCAATGTCTATAAACAGAAGAGAGGTTTTCAAAATGTTTTGTCCTGCTACTGTGCATAGCTTTGCTGAAATCTCTCTTGAAGTGATAACGGACACCTGGGATGGCTGAATTCCTAGAACTGAAAATGCAAGTGGGATTTGGATAGTGAAATGACAGGATTTGGGTCAATGGGAATTGTAACCAGTGCTTACTGGAAGATCAGTTCTGTTATAAATGTATGTTTGCATTTTGTATTTTAAATTTTTTAAATTGTCCTGTGGTTAAATTAGTTTTAGCCTAAATGAGCGATGTAGTCTCTGCATTGTTTATGATTGTTGCTTTCAAATTCTGTGGAATTCGCCCTCCCACACCCCTGCAATTCCTTAAAAAGACAGAAGGGAGGTTTGAGAAAACATTGTGCAGCTGAGAATGCCAGCATTAAGGAAATTTCAAGGGAGGACACGATGTGAATTTGGACTCCTCTGCGAGTTTCATAGCTGGTAATGACAGCTTGAAAAGAAAGACTAGATGTCTTCTTGGAAGAGTGATAGGTTTAGCATAGATCAGCTTCTGGGTGTATTTTTCAAGCCTTTTAAAGAATGTTCTCTTTTCTGAATAATAAAAGAGCGATAGTGACATTTTAATGATGAATTTATGTGTAAAAGGGAATATAGCCAAAAGGGTATTGTCACCCTGAAGAAAAAAAGAAAAAAAAAAAAGCTCGAGTAGAGAAGGCTTGTGCTTCAGAAAGGAGCATGGAGAAGGTGACAAATCAAGTATCAACAGTAAAACTGAGCTTCTCCGAGATTGCCTCATTTCTGTGTTAGCATTCTAATACCACTTCTCACTGCTTACTGAAAATCAGCTATTTCTTGCCTGCAACTGGGTTATCTTCTGAGAAGAGGGTTGGATTTTTCTTTATTACTTCTGTGCTCTTGAAAATTATTCCTTGGAAAAGAAAGTTATTTTGGTTTATCATTCTTCCCACCATGAATATTTCTTATTGCTGCTTCGATGGAAAAACATTTCTATTTTTTTTTCTTTAAATGTAATAATTTTCCCTGTTCTTACAATATAATATTGCCCCAAATTATTTTGAAACCTAGATAGATATGGATCTATTTCATATATTGATTCTTTTCTTTCACCACTTAATGGCTTCTTTTAACACTATTATGGTCTCCTGGCTTGGATCTGTGCTCTAAGCTGAACTGAGGAACATGCCATTGAACCGTGGCTATTCAGTTGTTTAACAGACTAAGCCCATCCCTTCTCCCAAATCCTCTGTGGGGTTCCATATTTGAATGGTGAACACCAGCCAGGTAATTATTAGATAACAAGGCATAGGCATCTTTTTAACTATTGAGGAACTGGTTAAATATGCATAAGGTTTATTGTGGAATTTATCTTTTACTATGGACTGAAGCTTGTCACTCAATGTCTTGCAGTATTCAATAGCTTATCCTCTTTAGTTTATAGATCCTCAATTGACTTCTTGATGGTCTCATTTTCCCTGTATGTTGCTGACCAGAGATAGAATATATGGAAACTTCTCCCTGATTGCTTTGCTCAAGGACTGTCATTGTTTCTGCTGCATCAGTGTCCAGCAGCTGCGCCTGAAACAACTCTCTTTTCCACAGGTAGAGCACTGGTTTCCCAGCTCCTCCAACAAACTCTTCCTTTCTCTGTAAGAAAACATCTTGGCAGATTGTAGCAAGCTGTTGTTTTGTAGCAGGCTGCTGCATAGCAGGCAATGTTGTGAAATGAATCGTGCCTTTTTAAAAAATGTCAATTTATTAATATCTGGATAATCAACCTTAGTTGGTGGAAAGAAATTAATAATCTGCTGCTGTACTGAGAATGGTCCTCTACTGATGGCAGGCTTGAGGAAAATGTAAGCATTTTGTGGAAGAAAAAGGCATTTCCCTATTCTGTAAATGTCCTAAAAATTCCAAATGTATTAGAGTCAACTCCAGGACAAGATTTAAACAGACATTTCAAGGAGACCTTAACCCATGAAATCATCCTATCCTGCAGCCAAAACCCCACCTTCTAACTCCTGAATAAATAGATTCTCATGACAGAATAATTCATCTCCAGTCATGAAAGCATCAGCTTTAAACGACAGCTTGTAGAGACCCTGTGCTTGTTAGGGCCAGATCAGCAGCCCAGATGCCTTGAATGTAAACTCATGAAGGGAAGATTAATTTATCTGTCATCCTATGCTTTGACAGTTGTTGTAAATCTGATTTAGCTCTGAGCAAAAATAGGGGGACCTTTGAATTTATAAGGGTGATACTAAGGAAACCTAACCTAGGCTCTGTGAGCCTCGAAGAAACAAAATGTACTTAGACTCAGTGAGATCTTAAGTAGTCTTTAGGCATAAAAAACACCCCAAAAAGTGGTCAAGCCTCTCTTTCCACTGGCAGTGTGCGCTAGTGTAGTTGTCCACTGGAACTCTCTCTGGTGAATAGAAGCAGAAGTAAGACTGTGTTTATTGATCAGTGGTAGCAGACCAGTGCATGTGCTTTTATTGAAACTATGTTGGCACTGTTTTTAGGAGTTTTCCTTTTCTGACATTTTAAACGTCACAGAAGATATTTTTTACCTTTTTGGTAAAAAGATTTACCAAATCTGTCAGACTGATTTATTATGGAATGATGCTGTGTGCAGATTTTATACATTTATGATAGTACATTTTTAAAATCTGAATGAAAGTGTTGAGAGTCGTGAGTTCAGTGGAGATGGGCTATTGTCTTGTACTAGGAGCATTTGTCTGTGGAATCAAAACAGGTCATTAAAGCCAGGAAAAGTTTTTCTGGTTAGTGCTGCTCTGCCTCTATTTTGTGCACTGTGGAAACTGAACAATAGAGCGTCTTCTTCCTCATTCCACATGCTGCAAATTAAACATAATGTAATAGCTGTGGAAATTTGATTCTCACTTTCATATAAAAAAATTGAAAAGAAATATGTAACACCTCTTAAATCTAAGGGTATAATGGTGCTGTTTTGGGAGGTTAGTATAAGGGCATCTGCAAGTACTGTGGTATCTGCTGTGATTGTTTAGTGAGAAAAAAGCTTTAATCTCAATGGAAGCAAGTTGATTTATGCTGAATTCAGACTATATAAAACTTACAAAAACCTGCTTGTAGCATGTTACTTTACATATAGCTGAGGTCTCTAGATGCTTATCATTACATTAGATTGCAGTGAAGAACATGATTTCTGTCTGCCAGTAGGCTGGAAACTGTGCCACTTCTTGGTGATGAGGAGGTGACCTGGGTGTGAACTGCTGCTCTGTTGGGCTAGAAGTGAGCCATGGTGAAAAATCACTCTTCTTCCTCGATAAGATAGAATGCTAATGAGCTCCTTTCCCACTTCTTTACTTCCTACTGCGTCACCTGCTAATTTGGGATCTCACATCTGGTTTTGTAAAGCTGGCAGTGAGTCAGGGACATCACCCTGTTGCAAGCTTTCAGCAAAAGTTGGTCTGTTTTACTCCCTGCAAATTGCAGGGGTGTTAGCTCAGTCCAGGGCTACCATAAGAAAGCTGGTTGCCCGTTTCAGTGTGGTCTTTCCCTTCTGGATGAGTTGCAGTATCCATTTCAGTCGAGGGTCAACGAGCCTGCTGTTGCTTGCTTTACAAGTAGTTCAAGAGGGATCTACTCTGATTTTTAATGAAATAAAAAGGTGTGTATCCTCACACTGTTGATTAGGTTGCTGAATGAGTGAGTGTGTTAGCACAAAAAAAGTATAAAAACAATTTATGTCCTCATTTTAAAACTCCTGCAAAAAAAAAAAAAAAAAGTCAGGTAGAATTGTCCTGCTGTCTTCTCTAGCAGTGGAAATGGCTGTTAAGGTGGAAATGATTTAAATACCCAACCTCCCAGTTTTTCAGGTGTGAAAGTTAAAGTCCTTGTTGAAATATCAAAGTTTAGGTAGATTTATGACAAATTAGTTACTTGCATTCTATGGATTCTCAATGGGTTAGTGTTACACCCAAAGTTGGTTTTTAGGATTTCTTTTAAGGAAGTTTTGATTTTTTTTCCTCCAGTGATAAAGAGGTAGAGTAGCTTAGGTAGACGTCTGTAATTGAGGTTTGTTTTAGAGTGCGAGCATGAGTTTTTCAAGGTTTTATTACCACTACAGAAATAAAGATGAAGGTGAGTGAAGATGTCATTATGTAACTGAATTTAAGAGTCTGAGACCAAAATCATGAGGTAATTTATTCCTTTGAATACTTCAGCTTGATTCACAACAGATCTGATTTTAATTTCAGGTGTCGCCTCAGTTAGATTTGCAGAAATAAAAATGGCAGCATTTCAAAGTACCCTGAAATAATGTCTGCACTTTCTCTGGGAGTGTATAAAATTGTCACTGTTGCAGCAGGACGTTGTTTTGACAGTGCTTTGTGCAACTCAGAACAAAAAAATATCTTTGCTGCAAAGATTTTACAATCTAAGCAATAAGGCTGTAAATGCTTGCCAGTTTCCTAATCACATGAAGCTTTAAATCCTTCATTGATACTGTGTCAGGGTCAGAAATGTTCATAGTAACATAGAAAAAAAATAACAGTCTGTTCATAACTAACTGATTTTTTTTTTTTGTCTCTTCAGTGGACGCAGAAAACTATATTGTGTCTAATTCTTATAGTGACTAAAGTGAATAAAGACAGCTGTCCTAAGCTGAATCCTCTTACTACCATTTTTTTGCTGGCTTTATTTTTGGTGTTAATCTTGATATAGAAATACATGAGTGTTAACATTAGAGTCAGTTGTGCCAACTGCTATCTGAGTATATGGTTTATTTAGAAATGTAGTAGTAGTGAACTGAGTGGCCTGTAGTAAGTAACAGACTTGTTCTTACTGTGTGCACTCATCTTCTCTGAACGTTCTCCGGGGGTCAATAGTGGTGCAAGAAATGGAATTGGCTAAATTTTGCATAACTAGCTCATGAAATGTCTACGACGAAAGGTTATTATTTGTACACATGCAGTAATTGCACAAATGAAAGATTGGTATTAAAAAACTTGCCCCAGGATGTTCCTATTGCTTAAAGTAGGAGGCCAGGTTTTGTCCGTTTGCTCAGGCAGGGCACAGTATGGGATTGCGGTGTAGTGAGATTGTGAGTATTCGACAAAAGAGCACCAGTTGTGAGGTGATCATGAATACTGACAGTGTTTTCCAGTCAGCAAAAAGGGGGCATTTTGGTATTTTATATTCTCCTCTTGTCGGAACTGATATCAACTATACAGCTGAATGGAGAGGCCGAGGGGGTTATGCATACAGGCTTTAGTTCTGGACAGTGTGCGACAGGGCAGTGAACATGTCTTTGAAATTACCCTAATTTTTACTGGTAAAGTGGACAAGTTTTTGTGACATATGGGATCTCATTTAATTCTTCCCTAATTCTAATGGTTGAAGAACTTTAGTTATCTATCGGCAATCCACTGGTTTCTCTCTTGCAGATTATTTTTTGCCTGTAAAGCAGTGTCTGAAGTATATCTCAGATATCTCATTTTAATGGCAATGAACAGAGCAAAGTTATTTTGTAAATAGCTGAGGTGGATGGTCTGGGGACACAAAACAAATCAGTAGCAGGTGTTACAACTGTGGAGTGCCACTACGGAAACCTGTTACATTTCTGAAGCTGAAGGCATTGCATGAACTGACGGGATGAAGGATGGAACTGCTCTAAGAATCGAGTCCTAGGAAATATTTGGCTTTAATTTTTGTAACACTGGAGCAGTCCTTGTTACTGTACAAACTGACTGCACCATATAAATATTTCTCCAATTTTCATGAAATTTCACACTTTAGAGTTTTTTTTTTTTCACGTCCTTTGGGCAAAGTAGTTCTCTGTTCTGTGATGCTACAAGCAAACATTATTTCAGTGAAATATGGCTTGTAAACTATCACAGGATGGGAGTTTTTCAAAAGTAAATTAATTCTTCTGGAAGTCAATATACACTAGACATCCCTCTAGGGAAAATATATTTGCATAAAAGAATTTTTCCTACCATATAATTTAAGACATTTAATCAGGAGAAAATTTAACAAAACAAAACCAAAATTCAACTTTGCAAGATATTTCTAAACCTATCTTGCCTCCCACCCCCATTCACTTCTAACGGCACAGTAGGGAGCCATGGGAAATGTATTTTCATCTAGGGTTGTAGGAGGAATACATATTGTTTCTTTAAGGCATCAGGTATTGAGAAATGGCAGGGTGAAAAGTTTGACCTGAACTGCCAGATCTGATCTGCAAGGGGGTAATTGAGTTGCCATGTTTTTTTTCTCCTCAGTTTAAATCAAGTTTTGCTATAGCCCATTTAAGTGTCAGACTGGTAGCAAAACTTGACAACTTCAGGGTGCAAGCTTGCTTTTGATCGGGATTTACATGCAAATCATTTTTGCCTTCAACTGTCAACTCCTGTCTTGACACTCTGAGGGGAGATGCCCACATTTCTTGGAGTTTTTGCTTCTCAAGCCATGGGTATGTTGATCAATGCTCTTGGTGTGTGGAAGAAAATTATTCTTGTAATATGGTGGTTAAACTTTTTATATCTATCTATGTATTTTTTTCTGCTCCCTTTCCTGTCAGTCAGCTGTTGCAGCTGGGCTTCTAATCTCCTTTTTGCCTAGAAGAAAATCTAACAATAATCCTGAGTTTGATGTCAGAGAGAAACTAGAGAACTGGGGTAGAGGGTCACCAGTGTACTGGGGAATGGGTTTAAGCTGCAAAACAACACAAAGGATGCTGACAGTCCACATTTTCCTGGGCTTTAAACAAAGTCTTTGGTAAGTTTAAAGAATCTTCTCCTTGCATGACTAAACCTATTGATGGTTTAGAGAAAAAGCTGCCTTAGAAGGCTTAAGACTGAACCTTCTTTCCAATTCTACTGAAAACCTTAAGATGTTAAATTTTTTTACATTGTATAATTGGAGAAAAATTGCAGAGGGGCCCTTGAACTATGAATAAACTATGTGAATGAACGGTATGTCTTCTTTTTGTGGCCATATCCAGTAAAACTCATGTGTAGTATACCTTTTAGACGAGTTTAATTTCCATTTACACTTTGCATCTGGAGGTAATCTTTTTACAAAATCCCACACAGGAAAGTAAACCGATGAAAAAACCCTATAATTTAATACTTAAGGGTTTTTAAAAATAAAATCAACATCAGAAATAGACTGGTGAGAATTTCTAAAAACCCAACAAACCACAAAACAGCAAACAGAAAATTGCTATTATACCAAATTAAACAAATGATGCAAGTTTTAACTTCTTGCAAGTGATGCTGCTGTTTGGTTTTCTAGTTAAACAATTTTTTCTTTGTTCTATTAGTAGAGTAGGGACATCAAACACACTGTTTCACTGAGGTGGCAGGCAGTGTCATGTTTGATAATCTACATATGAAAGCATAACTTTTAAAGTCAAGATGTTGAGACAGAATCTGCTTTATCTGTCTTGGACCTTATTTTAGCAGACAAAAACCTGAATATGCTGACATGTGCTGTGAAATTTTAATTGAATTGTTAATGACACTTTGGAGTGACACAACATGTGAGAAACTTCCAAGAACTGATCATGGGAAGCCCTTTTTCTTACTGTTACAAAACAGAAGACACTGGGAACTTGACAAGTCCAAGTGTCTGAGGCCAGGGGAATAATTGATAGCAGGCTGCCTGTATCCAAGGTCCTTTAGCAGTAATTGCAAGCAGGATCTGACTCTCTGATCTCACCAGTGGTATTCACCATGCCAAAACGACCAGGCTTTGACAGATTGCTTTCCTACAGTAATAACTTAGGCATGTTCCCTTTCTCACATGAGGCCACACATCCCTCCCACTGGAGAAAATGAGTGGAAAATGAGTTGCTTCTTTTTTTTAACAGGGCACTGTTAAAATAACTCCCTTCTATTATATAAGCCCAGTAGTGCCAGGAGACTAAATTTATATGGTTATAAACAAGAGCTATTACTTTAGAATACCACAATGTAATGTTTCACAATTTCTGTAAAATATTTTGAAAATAACGTGGGGGGGGGGGTCCCCTCCTTCTTGCTCTTAAAAGAGACCCAAAATGCCACATTTTATGTTTAATTGCTTTCTTCTCTCCCTGATTTTTATAAAGCAAGTGCTGACTTGTACTCAGATTTATATCTTGGATGAATCCAAGTCCCCAAAGGGGAACTTAAAACTATTATTTATTCTGCATAGGTTGAAATGAGACCTATTTTATTTGATTTTTTTAAACTGCCTCATGTTTGGTTCCTGTTATATTTTGATACTTTCATGTGTTGTGTTTGTTCTTCCCTTTTTAAACTTTTTATTTCTTCTGGAATGTAATTTTTTTCTGTAGACTGTGATTGGGAGCTGTAATATTGTAGATGATATATATCAGTCCTAGATTTACACTCCTTTTGGTGACAGGATTTTACTAATTCTGATATAAGGACTCCTGTGTGCTACTCTACAGTGGTCTGTGTTCTCTGGCACAGTTAAAAGCCTGGCAGCTCCACCCTATAGCTGTCTAAACAAGGTTTCTCACCAGGCACTAACTTCAAAAGAGCTAGGGTAAGCTAAGACTATGGGAAATTGCAACCACAATATGAAGTTTATAAAAACTGAACTTCTACAATGACTGCCACTTCCACTAATGTGTGCTAATATTTAAGAGAGCTGAGGTATGTTTCTGAAAAAAGGGGGATGATTTTATAACTCTGAACTGCAAATATAAAGTGGTGAGAATGCAAGGTGCTTAGCTGTGAAAATAGATGGTGTGCACATGGTAAAATGCTTGCAGTGCCTGTATGGCGCCTGGTTAGTTACTCTGTGCTACTTCAGAATAAAGTACTCTACGGGTAGACTCAGAATCTTTAGCAAAGGTGAGAAGATTGGAAGGTGAAGTCATGTGGTTATTGCTCATTAACCTCCAAGTCTGTGAGAGAGTGCAGAAAAATTGAGGTGATCTGCCCATAAGTGCCATTGGTACCAGTGAAGAGGTTCTTGTGCAGAGTCATCCTGTGGTCTTGGCATAGCCTGGCAAGACCTAATTTTTTTTTACCTAGGAAATATTGGGCCATATAAATGTTCTTCTTTTTTATTTTTTTTTTTTATTCCTTTGTCTCCCTTGAGTTGAGTTAGTTTTACATTTTTTTGGAACTGTATAGAACAGCTTGAAAATGAGTAACGGAAAACTTCAATCTGTGAGCATACTGCTGTAGCTGTCAAGAAATAACTTAAAGTATGTAGCTTTAAAATGATACGAGTCATTCACTGTATACCTGATGGGTCATGTAGCTTACTCATAAGCTTTTATAAACTTTAGGGATCATGTGAACACTTTTAGAGGATATTGCTAGAGCTTTGACTTGCTTTGCTTGTCGCAAATAAATCTTTATTTGTAATAAGGTGGAAAAATACGGGACAAAAATGAAGCTAGGATATTTAAAGTAACTGATTTTGGGGTCAAGCCCAATGTATTAAAATGAAAGAAACAGAAGGGAAAGTGAAGCTTGGCACTGGTTTTGCAATAATGATTTATCTGCACCTTGAGCCCATCCTTTGGACAGACCTTTGTTTGAACTGCAGCTGGCTTGGTTTATGTATGACCTGCTGGGAACTGAGGTTGTAATGAAAAACGGTTATTCTTTCAAATTACTCACAAGAAGTGGTGCCTATTTTATCAAGTGCTCTTCTTAATTTGGCACATGGTAAGACTTTTAATATTTATTTTTTCTCCATTAATCACACTGTATCTCATAAGAAGTCTAAACACAGTGAAGAAATACTGTATGCTTTCCTTAAAGCATTCTGACGACAAATGCTTCTCTAGAGAGCAGCTGTCATGAGCTCTTACCTTTAATTAATGAAATTATTTGTTGAGGTTTTGTGTGTGTGTGTTGCCATATTATGAACTTCCCAAAATTCTTCTCAGATCAGACTTTTTGCAGACTAGCTAGTGATTACAGGTTTACAGGACAATAAAGAATGAGGAAAGAGTAACTGTTTTAACAAAAGTAGAAATGCAAAACTTATAGCTCTTCCATTGTTAAAAAAAAATTAAGGTGACAATTTACTTATGAAAGTGAGATTGATTTGGAGTTTTCGTTTTTTTTTTTTTTTTTTTTTTTTTTTTTTTTTTTTTTGTTTTGTTTTGTTTTGTTTTGTTTTGTTTTGTTTTGGGTACAACCCTCTTTAGATGTAAACTATGTGTTCTGAACTGTACAAAGTAAACATAGCTCTCCCCTTAATCTGAACATCTAAAGGTTAAATAATAGCAGTTTGGAGAAACCTGAAGATGATGATAACTTACACTGTATCTTTGTGTGTCTGCTACCAAATAAGAGCGCTCAAATGCTTGAGGTACATGGGTGTGCTAAATTAAGGTGAATTCATGTATAAACACTTTTTAAAATTTCTGGGTTCTGTGGAGGCAAAGTAGTTGTTTTACATATAGAGACCTTCAGAGACCAGAAATAGATATTACCTGAAAATCAAAAAATGGATGTGTAATAAGTACTTCTTCTTCCTAATGTTCTTAAAGGTGCTGACAATACTCTCTTTCCCCGCTTTTTCTAGTATTGTTGTTGTCATACAAATGCGGTACCAGTCTATTTGCTAAATTGTTATGCGTTTTCTGTTGTTGCTTTAATCCAGAATTAAATAGCCTTTTTATAGTAACCTCTTCCCACAAAGGGAAGAAATTTCATCTGCTGCTGAAGACGACATTAGATTAAGAGCTATTATTGTTCCCTTTAGTTTTATGTAAGCTGGAGAGTTTGGGCAAGTAGGATATGACACTGAAATAGTAATTTTTTTTTTTTATATGTTGGCTCTTAGAATTTGGCACTAATTCTCAGTGTTGATATTCCCCTCAGTGGTACACACAGAATATCACTGTTTTTAATATGGGTCACTTTGTTAGGAGATAGAGTTGAGATCAGTATATTGATCAGAATTATCCATATATTGATATATTAATCAATAAATTTTTAGTGAGAACACTAATAACATTAGTTGCCTTATGTCTGTGGAATTATTTGTTTCCCTTGATGTTTCTGAACAGTGTCGACTCTAAGATGCTGGTTAAAAATATACTTGGCAATTTCCTTTATCTTGTGTTAGGGAAGTTTGTGCAGTTTTTGGCATAAATAATTTTTCAGTTTCATTCTTATGTAATGTCCATCAAATAATAAAGATGACATGCTTTGAGCAAAATGTATGTGAGGTTCTTGGGACTCCTTGTCTCCTGAATCATGACTGTTATGTAACTAGTAACAGGGCCCACAGCTACTTCATCTTACACTGTATTTCAGTATCAAGTGACTAAGTAAAATTAGCAATGAGCTCTGAAGGCCTGCTCAGTTCCATTGTTTGAGTTGAATTTTCTTGTTTGAATGGTTTCCCACTGCAAGATTTCTGTATTTGGACTTTTTACATCATCTTTTGTCTCCTGGAAGTGCTGAAAAGATGGCAGTGTTTGCTTAAAGAATTTTTTTTTCTTCTGAGAAGTGAAAGCAGAGCAGTATATTCTTTCAGTCAGGCACAAAGTGGCTGTTATAGTATATTTTGCATTAATTCATGGAGGGACACTTGCCTAAATCACTTTCTGTCTCTTGTGGAAGTCTTTGATCCCAGTGACAGTTTGACTGCATTAGTGAGAGTGTATTGGTTAATCCTTTGCTTAACTTGTTCTTTTTGGCACAGCCAGGGGCCTTTCCAAAGATAATCTGTCAGCATAGGCTAAATCCTAATCAAACAGGGCAAAAGAGGAGCTGGGAGATGGGTTGTAGGCTGAGGAAGTCCTTTTGGGTCTATTTTTTTTTAATATGGTACTTTCTTGTGTACTCTGAAAATGTAAATTTTTATATAAACTTTACCTAGTTGTGAGGGCTTGCATTCTCTTTGAACACATTGGTTAAAAATGCATTTCAAAGGCTATAAATGCAGTACATCTAGTTTGCTATCAGCAGCTGCTTTTGATAGGTGTCTGGATCTGTTCAATCCCCTTAGTCATTTAGTACTGAATAATATATCTGAATTTCTAGTTTCATAAGGTAAAAACTGATGAAGATGAAAATCTTCCTCACTGAAAAATGTGGTATCTGAAAAACCTGGTCACATGTAGATGGTTAAGACTCTAAGCCAAAACCCTTCTTTTTCACTGGGCAGGTGAATGTAAAAGCAAACTACCATCCAAATTGGGAGAATCCTAGGTTGCTTTTAACCTGATTAATGAATTATCACTGATAAAGCCTACGTGAGACAGAAAAGTTATAGTCAGTATCCTTGGCTGCCTAGCATAAAATCAACTGGTGTACATTGATCTACTTCTGCAAAATAAATTGGAATTAGAAAAGATCAGGAGAGGTCTTTTCTTCCTCCAAAATAAAATATATCTTGATATTATTCATTATTAGTAGCGGTAATGTCAAAGCTGGTCTTTCAGAATTGAAGTATTTAGGTTTCTTTGTAGCATGGTGCTTAAAAAGTGCTTATTAATGTACAAGTGGAGGGAAACCTGAGATACATTTTTTCCCTTGTCAGTTCAGCAATCAACTGTAATAAGAGCTGATGTAAAATTTTCATACACTTTAAGGCATTCTTTAATGTCTTTATGCTACTTGAAACACTTTCCATTTTCATTTCACTTAACAGGCATATTGGGATATTCTTTATGCAGATAAAACAAGCTTAAATAAAGTTGTTAAAAATGCCTGCAAGTAAATTGCTTGTATATTCCTTTTGCTCTACTTTTTCCTTCCCTTACACTTAGCATGATTAAACTGAATGTTAGAATATCGTTCATGGTAAATGGTTCTGTGATTTTTATCAACCTTATCACTGTCAGCTCAGCCAAAACAATTTCACTTGTGCCATTCAACTATATAGTGGTGTTGTGGCAAACATGGGATGTCTGGATTGTTATGCAACTGTGTTTCAACTTTCTCAATAACATTTTTTCCCTTTTTCCACATAGCCTGTTTTTCAGTTGGTTTTTCATGTAGATTTGGTGGAGGCCTTAGGACTGTGACAAAATATTCTACTGATGTTCAATAGAAAAAGTGCATAACCTTGCACATTATTTAGTCCTAAATAATGGGCAAAAAGAGATTTTAGTAGGGAAAAACACACCCAAACCCCAAAACCTTGCTATATGCTTTGCTTTTGTGATGTATAAACAGATCATGCTGATTGTCTAGTTGAAATTGTCTAAACTAATAGAGAGAGGAAACTGATGAAAGCCATCTCTGACAGAGGTTCTGATACTGGATGGCCGGTGGCATTTTGTGATCCACAGAGGATTTGTTTCTGCCTCTGCTGCCATATTCTTTGTATGCTGATCTAGTTGGGAATAAGCTGTGAAGGTGCTTACAAGCTATTTTAGATATCCATGTTCCCGAGAGCCTTTCCCATGAATCATATTGTAGAGAAGGCTTTGCAAGGGTATTGATATTCCTTTCAGCTGGCTTGGGAGCCAATAGCATGAATAGCGCCTGAATTTGTATCATCCACGTAGATGATGTCTCACACCTCTGTTAGAGATGCGGTGATTTCTTGGTTCCTAGGGTGGCAGTTTTAAAGGATGTTGATCTCTCAAACATAGTATTATCTTTTTGTAGTGTCTGCTGCATGGTGCAAGGAAAAATTCAGATCGCAGAAGTGGAATTATGCAGTCAGAAGACACAGATGAGTTTTTGTTAATATGTTTGGCACAGCTGCTAGAGCTACCTTCCAGTCTCAATCAGTTGGGAAACTGGATACCTCACCTTCTCTTGTTCAAACCCATCTTAAGTCTGTTTTATGGCTTTTTGTTGCTATGTATTTATTTGAAGAGTAGTATATGGCTTTTGGAAAGAACAAAGAGTTCTGATCTGTTTTGAGTAGAACAAATCACTGACTGATCTGTTTCTTTGAATCTTTGATCTGGGCTGCTTTTTTTGCCTTTTCTACCCCAAATTATTTTCCTTGTGTAGAGAGCAAATTTCAGTCTCAGAGCATTAACGTTTCCCTTTCTAAGACTCACACAGGATGGTTGGAGCCACAAGGTCTTTGGGTGATTCTATTTGGATAGTTTCATAGATTTTAAAGAATTAGTCTAGACAGTTCTACTGAAAAGCTGTTACTGAGTGGACACAGTAAGGGATATTTTGAGTTTTCTATTCTAATGGTAACATGCTGTGCTGATCTAGGACTGATCTATTAAAATGATGTTGCATATCTAATTTTTAGGCTGTTTTTGAAAACTGTGGTAAATAAGTATTCCTAGTAAGACAGGGATATGTTTGACAGGTTGTTTTTCTATCCTTTGGCATGCTATCTTGATTCTTCCTCCCACCTACTTTGTCTGCATTTTTTATTTTCATTGCCTTTTTTTTGTTGCTATTTATTGTTTATCTTTATCTTCCTTTAATTGGAAATACTATCATCATTAATATGAATTTCATATATCAACCTACTCCTAAGGTTTGATAAATAATTAGATTTTTTAAAATACACCAATCTGAGAGGAGTTTTGAATGATCATTGATATCTGTCTCTGAAATTCCTGTCAGCACATAGTGAGAAAAGTGTTTTGGGGATATACAAACTCTTGAGTTAGGTTCACAATGTATATTGTCGAATAAATTATGCCTACTGTTTGAAGTAGTAGGAATAAATATGCACTCTTCAGTTAGAACAGTGAGTGGCAGTTTTCTGCCTGGGCATAGGAATCCTCTTGGGGTTTTTCATATGGTGGCAATTATTTCCCTGGCTGCGTTAGCATGACTGTAAAGTAAACCAAGTAATAAATTAGGAAGGTGGAGTAGAAGACGTAGAGCCTCAGCCTAGCTGAACTGTTTTGAGCTATGCAATCATACATGTGATGCTATAGAGGAAGGTAAATAATTGCTTCCATAGCATGGTGCTAGACAGTGTAGTGCATTGTGACACTTTGGTTAGCTGCTATCCTCGCAGGTAAAACAATAACCATGTTGGGGGAGTGGAGGCAGGATCCTGATTGACTGCAGCAGCAGGCGATTAATGGGCAGCAACGCTCTGACAGGAACTGCTGACAAGGCGATAATGAGATTAGCACCTTCTGATTCTTTTATTAACAAGTAGCCGAAGAATCATTTGGGCATGTCAGTAGATAATGATGGAAATTAAGGGACACTCTGGAACCTTTGGGTAGCACATCATACACCTAGTGCTCTGAAGGGTAACTTGCAGATTAACTGAATCATCTCCAATTGCAAATGTAATCACTGAATATGATGGTATTAGTTAAATATAAAAAGAGTGGATGTATTACTGCATTTCTTTATGTATGTAAGTTATTCAGGCATGTTATGATGCAACAGTTTGCTTTATACATGGAGCACTTGATCACTTTGAAAATATATGGTAACCAGTTGTTGTACCATATGAAAAATTTCTTTTTTTAATGGAGCTTTCATGGAGTTATGACAGATGACATGGAGTTGCTGTTTCTCAGTTAGCATTTTTCCTTATTGTGGTGCTTGTCTTGGTGTTGCTGTGTGAAAACAATGGCTTTTGGGGTAAGAGAGGGGGAAATTATTATGACTGGAAGGAGGCATTTGAGAGTTATGGAGAGGAGTGGGAATAAGAAAATGGAGAAAGCTATAGATAATTTCAGTATGTGAATACTTGAGAGAACTAGAGAGTGACAAGAAGTACAAAACTGTAAGAGTAAGCAGATGTGAAAGAGAATGAACACGAACATATTGAAGATTTTATTTTGGGTCTGGGAGGCAGTGCATTTGTTTCTGGGAAAAACCTGTATTTACACCGTTAAAGGAAGTGGATCTGTAGGTGTGATTGTAGTGGAGTATGAGAAAGAAGACAAAGGTCTAAGGAGAGGAAAAATTTAAAAATAAGAAAAGAAAAATATAACCATGAACATGTTGAGTTAGGCTGTTTTTAGTAGACGGTTTGGCATTTTTCTTATTTTGCTGTTCTTCCAGATAATATCACTGCATAGAAGTTTAATTTTCTTGATGGGTGGGAGAAGAAAATTAATTGATATTTTCAAATATTCATAGCTACAAAAGTATTTTATGAATGCATTTAATTGACTGTTTCATCAACATTTATTTAATTTGACATGGAAATCTGATAAGAATGTTGCCATGATTTTGCATTTGACCAAGTTAAAACAACTGAGTATTTATCATCCTACTCTAAGTTGCCTTGGAGGCTCTTTACTGGGGGCTTCCGTTGGTGCAGTTGCTCAGCTTGTACAAATGGGAAGGGAAGCACAGATGTGCAGATTGGCTTGATTTAACCCTCTTTTAGATCAAATTAATATAAAGATATAACTGATACAAACACTTTTTATGTTTAATTACAGTCAGGATAACTGGTCTCCACAGTAAACAATTCATTAGTGTTCAGGTTCAGGTCACCTAAGCACTCTTGAAAAAGCTACTCAAACTTCTATGGAATCAAAGAAGGTTTTGTAAGTTTGGAACTTCCCACCCTGAGGATATTGTAAGTGCTTCACGTGTTGGATCCCAGAACTTGGCTGCCATCACTTTCTTCTTTTTTGAAGACAACATGGGCTTTAATTGTGTTCATGTGCTTGTTAAAGATCAGCGATGCATGCCACTGTCATCCTCTTAAAACTCTCTTTTGTGTGTGGCTTTGAGAGTCTCAGAGTACCCTCCTCAAACTTAAAATAGTCTTGAAATCTCCATTATTTGGATGTTCTGTTTTCTTGAGCAGCTGATAGCTCAGTGTTAGAAGGAAATCAACAGTGCCAACACAGCAGAGAGAAGGCTGTCTGCTTACCTTTATATTAATACATCTCTAATCATTAAGAAAATGGAAAGAAGAAAAAAGGGAGGAATTCTGAAGTCAAGAATAATGGCTTGCTTTACAGCAGTGTTTTCTTGACATGGCAGAGCTTGCTCATTTGTGTCTCAGACTTTCCTGTTATTCAACCAAGTAAAAGGGTTGTCAATCTGTTTTAAGCAAAGAAAATTGAACTGGGTTTTTCAGGAGTATTGGTCGGCTTAGTTATGCCAAGCTGTTTCTTTGGATGGTAATAATAGATTTGTGCTTCAGCAGTATCTCTGGCACAGTTGACTAGTTTTTAAGTTTACTTCTCCCCCCCCCCCCCCCCCCTTCTCTGGAAAGCAAGTTGCCACCTGTACCTGGAATGGAAAGATGAGATCCAGTTTTTCCTTTTAAAAAGTGTTTTTTAAAGAGAAGGTATCTGATTTGGATTAGTTGAATTATATTTCACTCCTGTCTTTCTTTGCTAATTTCTCTCTTAGAGGCACATTAGAGTAGTTTGGAATATTTTATCAGTAACAGTATATTAACAGGGAAAACGATAAACCTGAGGCACTGGTTCTCATAATTCCTTTTTAGTTCACTTATTTTTTTTAACCAGTTTTTACAAACCAAATGTTAATGCATATGCTTGATTGCTAACCACCTCTGGGCATCAAACCTGTTTTTTCTTGAGTGCAATAAGTGATTATCCAACTCATGCTGCTCAGAAAAAGAGGTTTTGTTTTAATAAGCAGTTTGCAGTTTGGCACACAATGCTGAGGAAAGCAACATTATCTCCAGCAGTAAACTCTGCAGTCATTGCAAAGCTTGACAAGAAAATGATTGAGTCTGTTTGTTATACCTTTGTGGTGCTGCCACTGCTGCTGATGGAAATGTTGCTGTTTATTCAGCAATGCAATAACACTTTCTGTAATTTATGGATGCACATTCCCCAGATTACTAAAGGTAATATTGTTGACTAAAGGAAAGTATACGAATGGATAGTTTCGGTTGTTCCTGTCCTTATAAAAGTGATTGACTGTTCACTTTGCACCGGGAAGAATTTGCACAGGCTCTTTCCCTCTTAACAATTACAGATTTCCGTTCCACTGACAGTTACAAATAACACAGAGGGTTCTAAGTGGCAAAAATGTACTGACTTCCACAGGTTCAAGGGACAAAATCCTAGAAATTCTAGAACTTGCCCCTCACAGGTGGTATGCTATTTTGCAGTCGTTTTCCATCAGTAACAAGCTCTGTCCCTATTTGCAAGAAAGTTAAGATAACACCTTTGTTGTATTTCTGCACATAAGAAGGATTGAGAAGTTGAGGACAGTGTGTGTATATCTGTCTCTCTTCTCCAACATATTTTTGGAGAAATAATATTTATTTACTTGGGGGCTGTGGCTGTGTATGTTAAGCAAGGCTTCTATATGCTGTGTTATTGGCATAGGAAAAAAAAAAATCAATGTGGCAGAAGTTATGGTTACCAAATCTTGGGAAGAGGCAACTCCAGCAAGGCTAAAATTTAAGCCTTTGCTCTTCCAGCATAAGAAATTTTCTTTCAGTGTTTAACAGACAAGTTCTTTGTTTTGTCCCTCGGTGATGGCCCAGGTGTTTTTGAAGTGCTTCAGCTGCTTAGAGCTCCTCTTCCAGGGCTTGGAATTTTACAAGAAGTTTTTTCTAAACCCACTTACTACTTGTATTATGTCACATTTGACTATAGAGGTGGTGTTGATCTATGTTTGGAAATGTTAGGACTAAAGGAAGATTTGATGAAACAGATTAAAAAAATATTCCCAAGACTGAAAAAGGAAACTGTACCTCCTTTGTATCCCAGCGAAGGTGGTTAAACCAGAATTCTCCCTTGCTGCCCATAACATTTAGTTAACTGTTGGCTTTCTTCAGGTCATTAGGCCTTTTTCTCAAGGGTGATGGTGACCACAGGTACTATGAAAGTCATTTGTCTTTTCCTCCTTCATAAGGCTGGGATTTTCAATGAGCCAGTGAAAGTCCTTTTGAGACACGTCTCTGTGCCAGAAGTATTTTACCTTGGGTGATGTTTTCAAGGAGCAGTGTGAGAGCCTTTGGCACCTGTTTGATGGTACTTCTTTTGAAGATACCGTGATCTCAGATAATTGTTTTATGTAGGTGTAGGTTTCTATGCCTCAATGGAAAGTCTTCAGCAGTCTGCTTAAACTTTCTTTCCTGAAATTTTGTGCTATCAGGGCTATACAGAAACAGGAGTTGCGACTGCACTGGAAACAACAGTGGAGCTAGGTTGTTAGTTTTCTTGAAAAGTTGCCTGTTAGGGAAAAAAAAATTGAATATTACTTGGTAATTCAAACACTTTCTACATGCTAGATATTGCTCAC
Organism: Chamaea fasciata; assembly: GCF_029207755.1. NCBI lineage: Eukaryota > Metazoa > Chordata > Aves > Passeriformes > Sylviidae > Chamaea > Chamaea fasciata. Next base: position 21,901,828 of record NW_027094094.1, read on the forward strand.
ACATCCTGTGTATTTCTTTTACTGTAAAATAATATTTACTTTCCTTTTTTTTCCCCTTCCTCTACTTAAGTAAATGTAAGGCAGCCCTTAAATGTCCACATGAATTGTAAGAGACTATAGGGCTGTGCTGCTGTTTTTGGACTTTTTTTTTGTTGTTGAACATTTTGCATAAGGGTATTCCTATTTTCCTACTTTCTGCACTAAATTATCACAGAAAGGAAATGAGGGACTTGTCAGTCAAGCTTGAATACAGAAAAACTTGAATTTTCAGTACCTTAGGTTATGTATCAAGTATAGAGACAGCACTATAGCTACAAATGTGAAATAGCACTAACTACTAGCACTCAAGCAGTGCTGTTACTTGCACAGGTCATCAGCTTACTACATATGCAAAGTGAGTTGGACAGTTAAGTTTTCCAGTAATAACTGAGTTAAAAGGATATAAAGCCATTTCTTTGAAGTCTCATTGGCTGAATTTAGAGTTTATACACATTATACATGTATAACTAATTGCTCTTATTATCCAACAGCTTTGTAGAAAGCTCTTACTTTTGAATCTTTATCAACTATCATTGCAAGCCACTTTTATTTTTAACTAAAACACGCAAAAAACTTTTTCTGTCCTTAATCATGTGTAATTTAATGAACTTTTTTCCAGGCTTAAAGGCAGGCTTAATTTGATACCTCCTGTAGCATGTCCTGTTGTACTTAAAAAGTGATCTTGTGGGGAGTTCCCGGAATGATTTAAAATTGCATGATTTTAAACATTATATCACTTTCATCATCTTTGTGGAGTCTTCTTGCCAACTTCCAAAATCTTTTGGTATAAGCTCCTTTCAGAAAGATCTTTTTGAAATTACTGTGTTCCCTTTAGATCCCTTTGTAAGGGTTAGCATTAAGTGCTGTGCTTTTCACTTGCATAATGCTGCTTATGGAAACACTGAACACTTAGCTAATGTCTGTGTGGATTTCCTCTAGAGCTGGACAGCAAAATGTAGCTTGAAAAACCTCGCTGGTTTCTCAGATTGCAATTTTGTTTTTTTAACAACTCAGCGACCAAAAACATGAAACAAAGCAACCTCCCAAAGTAAAACAAAAAAACTCTTGAACTTCTATCAGCAAGAGTGGCATTGACTAACAGCTCCAATATAATGGATGCATAACAGCATTGCAATCTGGGATATTGTTTAAATACCGTAAAAAGCCTTGTTCATTTACTCTGTCTGAGCACTGTAGAGAAAAATGGTGTGGTAATCCTACCATAGCAGGTGGTACTACTTTCATATCAGTATAAAATGAAATTCTGTGGATGGCTTTTTTTTTCTTATTCACTCTTTTTAATCTTTAAATAAGACGATTGGTAGCCTGTTGGCAAGAAAATGGGCCCTGAATTTTTATTCAAAGTTATACAAGGATGATAGTTGGAATTTTTGGCAGGAGGCAAGCCATTGCTTTTCAGAAAATGCTGTCAGGGGAAGCTTTTTCTGAGTTACCTGCTGGGTCCAAGCTCTTTTATGTTGTTGTTGTGACAGGTAGATTTATAAGGCTTGAAATTTGTACAAATCAGTTGTCATTCAGTGCAAGCTGTCAATGTGTCAAGCTGTCATGCCTGCTGTGAGGGGATGCCTGAGGGGGTGTACAAGGGGGCAACCATGGAGAAAGGAAATGAGTTCAAACAGACCTGAAATGGAGCTCACTTCTTTGGGTTTTCTGCCCCTGTAGAGCTGGCATTGATTTTTCTTGATGTTGAGCAACAGCAAACCTTAAATGACATGTTGTTAGCAATCTAAAGTTGCTGTTTATTGTCTTTTAAATGGCAGCAAATCATGCAGAAGAGAATATAGTGTGCGTTTCTGCGTTGTGCATGTTTAGCAGCATCCTGTTCGTGTCACTTTCCTGGCCTGGCTGGTTTCAGCTGGGAGAGCTGCTGCTGCTGAACTGGTGAACACAGCTTTAAGAAGAATTTTGCAGACACGATCAGAAAAGAAGTGCTACAGTCTTGGTTTTAAGGACTGAAGATCATTAGTGACCATGAAGTTTAAATGGGAAAATATCTGAGGTGTTTATGTGGTAGAAATGGACATTTGATGTACTTGCGTTTAATAGAAGATACAATATGTTAAGTTTGGTTTATTGATCACATTCTCTGGTCTTTGGATTCAGTAAAAGGATGCCTTATAGGCAAGATCAGTTGTTGTACTAGAGCCACCCTACCCTACCATATCACTGCTGAGCAGTGCTAATTTGATCGTATCATCATCTTCCAACCATTTATTGAGTAAACCAGAATAAAACCTGAGCGTTATAATATCTATGCAGCTCCTAAATCTGAAGTGTTTACATTTGATGAAGACTGTGCACTTGCTTTGACTGCAAGCTGTGATGGTAAAGTCTTGACATAGCACAGCTCGTGTCACTTTATTCTTCAGGGTGGCAGGATCAGTATATGTTAACTCTATCCTGGTAAATATCATTAGGAGCTGCATCTCTTGAATGATGGAGCATTTCCTATGTGTGACCTGGCCTCTCTCCAGACTTTGTGTTCTCTCCACATCTGGACAGGCTGTATTTGCTTTAATTAGTCATAAGATTTTTGGCCCATTCAGTTGATTCTTCATCCATCAAGCAGTACTGGGAGGGGGGGGAAATACTGGCTAGGGATGAAAACTGGGAAGGTGACATTTGAGCAACAGTCAGCGTCTAGAGGTAAAAAAATTAATCAAAGATTTCCATATAGCCGTTACCAGCTGGCATTCATGGCCTCTGAGCCGTTGAGCTAAAAAGTCTACAGAGAGGCACATGGCGCAGCTGAGTTTGTCTTGTAAAAGCGCAGCTGTCCAAAACATGACAGCTACAGCATTAGCAGGGCCATTAAGAGGTGTAGAACATTTCCAGGGAAATGATTTGAAAAATGACAATGCTGGCTCCTGTGTGATATTAATTATACCCTGTGCTCATGGCAAATAAGCTAAAATAGTTGGCAAGAAAGACAAAATGAGGTGTCTTGTTTCTGATAGTCATTTTGATCAGTCATAGTACAAACTGGTATAGCTTTTTAAAGAAACAACAGCACTAATGGACAGGTAACGTTTCTAGACAAGTTCATTTTGAATTCTTCAAAATAAAAAGGCAAAGCTTCGGCCTGTAGGAAAAGGTAATGCATGAACCTTGAAAGCCAAAACAATGACAGCACTTTTGACATCTAAGTTCTGGACCATATGTCAGAGAATACTTCCTGCACAGCTCCTAAAAAGCTTCTAAAGAACAGCATAAAGCCCATAGTGTGAAACAGTCACATACAAACCCAGGAAAATTTGGCACTGCATGAATCAAATACCTTGAGTTGTATAGTGAAGAATGAAAGACATTCTGATAGCATGTGAGTGGTGTTGAAATAAGACAAAAAACTACATTGTGTGAATATAGACAGAACCAGGTATAAGCTAGATGCTATTTTAATGGTCCTCTAGGATGCAATGTTATATCTCTTCCTGATAAAATGTATTTGTATACATACCCTGTCTATGTATTCATGGATGCAAAAACTTAGGCAGCACAGGTTTATGCTAATTAGTAGGGTCTTTGTAAGACTCATTATTATTTTCAGTATTTAGTATTTTGCATCTTAATTCCTTTGAAGGTATGCATGTTTCTTGTAAAAAAAGATTTACAGCCACAACTGCCTCGATTTCACCTGGAAATAATTTGCAAGGTTTTGTTTTTGTGTTGGTAATGCACTGTCTGGTGATGTCTGTTCTTGCTATTAGGCTCACACAGATGTCTAAGCATGATGCCAGCTCCTTGACCATCAAACAGCTGATGAAGTTGTGTGTTTCCAATAGCATCCATTGTGCCCCCTTTCCTGGAAAAGGATTGGAGTAGGATATTTGAGGGGAGCGTACCTGCTTAGAACGACCAAAGCACCACAGTCTGAAGTGCACACAGGCTGCATTGGTCTTGGTCTTCTTTTTACTTTCTTGCAAAACTGTTGATACTGTGGCATGATAAGTCAGTTGAGGGGAATGCTCTAACTGAAAAATGATCCTCTTTTCTTCTTTATTTCTTGGAATTTTTGGTTTTCTGCTGGATGACTTTTTCTAAATAATTTTAGCATGCTATTGACTAAACAGAAACTTTAAAAAGTAAGCATTTCTGTAACTAGCTACATAAAGCTTCATGCTTTGCTTGGGTGCACAGGAGACGGCCAACTTTTCTTTGTCTGCATGTTGCTATAGAGTCAAGTTTTTTGACTTTGTGCTTGAAGTAGCTAATGCTACCTGTTGTTCATTCCAAGGAATGATGAACAAATGGTCCTCTCTTTGTATGAAATACAGTATTGAGTTTGGCTATTCAGCTTTGGTTTATGAAAGAGCCAAGTTGCTTGGATTTTCCAACTCTTCTGTCAAGCTGATTTGGTAGGAAAAAACCCCCCCGAACATCATACCTTTACATTGCTGCGTTTACAGTGGGAAACCTACTAGTGTTATGTAGACTTGAAAGGGGGAGACAGGTGACTGAGAGGTATCTAATATAATTGGTCTTAAATTTTATTGCTTCCGGACTTTTTTGAACTGATAATGCTAAGTTTAAATTCTAACTTTGTACTAGGGATTAGAATAGAACTTTTCTGGGAAACAGTTCACTGTGCTGCCACAGTGCACTTTTTCCTCTTCTGTGAGACTCACTGCTGCCAGTCAACATGCAAACTTTAGGTGGTCCACAGTTCTGATCCTGCTAAATTAATCTCATAAAGAGGTTCATAATAAATTGCAGTTTGCAAATAGCCTGTCATAAATGAAAACACAAGTGTAATGATGATAAACTAAACATAGTTGGTGATTCTAAATACTTTGTGTTGCAAGAGATTTCCCCCTGTGTAGCAAATTCTATTGAATAATGTTGAATTTATGTAAATAAGTACTGCCTTTCTCCCCCAAGATAATGGAACTTTAAAACTTCAGAATTGCAGCAGGGCAGGGCTTTAACACCCTGTGGAGACAGAGACCCAGGATCATTCCTGAATTCGTTTTTTTCTATGCCTATACATGAAAAGAACTCCAATTTGCTGGCTTGCCCCAGGAAAACTATTCAATAGGCTTTTCTCTAACACTGGTGAGCAGAGCTTTTTTCTTGGTCTGTGGATCAAATACATCACACTGCTCCCTGCACTGATCCTGTAGTTAAATTACCCTATATAAACAACTCTTTGTTATTCCTGCCTGTGAAAAATGTTGTGTTCTTTTGGTAAAGAAGAAAATAGACCTGGAAATAGAAGGTCACAAGCAGGTCAAAGTGTTTAGCTGAAAGGCTGGCAGAGTTTCAAGCAGTGAAGTTTTGAGATCTAAGATTGAGATTTGAGATGGAAGTTAATTTTTTTTTTTTTTTTTTTTTTTTTTTTTTTTTTTTTAAATGTCTGGTCACAAGATTAAAGGGGGAAAATCTACTAAGGTCAGTGTAGACTATTTGAAGAGATGTTTAAATGTTTTAGCTCTATTATCTGCTAATCCTTACTAAATATGTTGTACGTAAGAAATAGTACGTACTGTTAAACCACCAAGTGCAGAGAAAATGTCTTAAAATTACAGTGTGTAGCAAATTAGAGTCTACTTGCTATTTTCTTTTTCCAGAGCTGAGGCAGTCTGTTTTTCTTTTACCTTGTTTACCTTGAAAACATGCTTTAATGCCTGTGGTGTTTCTGTTAACCTCCTTGAACTCTTGTGATTTCATTCATGTGATTTGTTATTGAATGACCTTTCCAGGATTTTACAAAACACGACCTTTTCTTGTCAAACATTCAAAGGTTTGTAAAGAAAGGCTGTCATGGGGACAATACTTGTTTTGCTAATTATAACAAATGTTTCCAAACATCCTTGAAAACGTAGATTCATATTTCTGCAGCCATTGATAGAACTTTGTTAAATTTCTTTTTAAAGTGTTTTTTGAGTAAACCACTAGTGCACAGTATTTTAAGAATAAATGGTAATGAAGTATTGCATGTCCCAATGGGCTTTAATTACAAACCTTGTCAAATGGGGTAAATGTAATGAAGATACTACTACAGTTGTGAATCCTTACAGCTGTTTGCAGGTGACTTGGAATTGTTTGTCTTACTTTCAGAAATTTTCTAATACTGGCTAGGGCATTCTGAGATCAGACTATACAGAAGCTTTTTTTTTTTTTTTTTTTCCCAATGCTATTAAATTAAGGTGAGAAAAAATCTCCTCCTTTTTTAAGAGCAATTAAGTGGCGTAAGAGGAACTCCTAAAGTATTTCCATTGTGAGTGCAACTAAAGGAAAAGTAGTTGAGCAGTAGATACGAATTGCTTTATAAGACATGGAAGAAATATGCATTAATACAGAACTGTGCAATACTAATGGATACAATACAAAATGCATTCTTAAAATAAAAGCACGATTTCTCTGTTATTTTTAAATGAAGGAAATGCGTAGACATAAGGTGGCTATGAAAATACTATAAAAAAGAAATGCAAATATTTTGCTTTCAGAAGTATATTTTGGAGTTTCTGGGGGTTTTATGATTGTTGGGTTGTTGTTGTTTTTTTATTTATTTTTGCAAACATGTCTTTGGTCAAATATAGGTCCACTAATGTATTGACCTGATATCAGAGTTTCTTAACCTGTCAGTGTCCAAAAATAACACTTTTATAAATTTATAGAAACAGGACTGCAATACCAGGTGGAACACCTGGAGGGGAAAAACTAGGTTGAATCTTTTTGCAGAATGGTCATCCTTTTACAAAAATATGCATTTGTTTGTATTTTTGTATGTATGTGCACTTTGTTTTGACACTGAAGAAAGTCACTGTAGGTGGTAGCTGGTGACATTTTTTTGAGACTGAGTTGTCTGGTAATTCAGAGTCTTATTTTGTCTTTTTTTAAAACTTAACTAGAGGTAGCATAGAAGCCTCTCCTTTTCTGTGAAAATGTTGGCTTTTCTCTTTCCAGCTCTTCCATCTTTCCCTTGCTGAGGAATTGCTTTGATTTTTTTTTCTTCCCTGTTGACATAAGGCACAGTATTGCTCTGAATTACCTGTTTACAAAGTGAGGTGTGGTTAAAATGACATGTAATTAAGTCTGTTGTATAGTCCTGACATTTACTGCTTATGTTATGCTGGCTAGTTTGATTTGTGAGGAGCAGGAAGTGGTCAGCAAATAATAAAGCAAACAGGAAAACTGAAACATAAAGACCACTCATAGAGGTGCTTAAGAATTGCTAACTTGCCTTCAGCAGAGAGATGTGGTAACCTGCACACCTCTACTGTTCAGTTTTATTGAAACTGCCATAAATAAGTCTCTCTGTCGGCATATGCCCTCCATCCTCCCAATCCAAGATAATTCCTGTCTAAGTTTCTGAAAAGCTGAGGAAGAGGTAATCAAAAGCAATGCTTTCTAGGCCCCTCAGTTTAGGAAGGACATTGAGACACTTGAGCGTGTCCAGAGGTGGCAACAAGGCTGGTGAGGGGCTTGGAACACAAACCCTGTGAGGAATAGCTGTGGGAGCCGGGGTTGTTTAGCCTGGAGAAAAGGAGACACAGAGGTGACCTTATCACTCTTTACAATCTCCTGAAAGGTGGCTGTAGTCAGGTGGGGATTGGTCTCTTTCTCCAGGCAGGAACTGACAAAATGAGAAGACAGAGTCTTAAGCTGCTCCAAGTGAAATATAGGTTGGACATTTAGAAAAGTTTTTTATGCAAAGAGTGATAACATACTAGAATAGCCTGCCTAGGGAAGTGATGGAGTCGCCATCTCTGGATGTGTTTAAAAAAAGACTGGATGTGACTCAGTGCCGTGGTTTAGTTGAGGTGTTAGGACATGGGTTGGACTCGATCTTGAAGGTCTCTTCCAACCTGGTGATTCTGTGAATTCTGTGAATCATGTTTTCAAGAAGTCAGACAATTCATTAGAAAATGCATTCAAGGAAAATTGGAAATTCCATGATTAACAAGGTTTATCTTTTCATGGATTTTCTGATGCCTGGAATTCAGAATCCATGTTTTAAATCTATGTCATTTGCAATCAGATCATTCTCTGGCCTTAATATAAAACATAAAGATTTCAAGAATATCTGATGTATGAGCAAGTTTTTTGTTTGAAGAAGTTAACTCTCAATTGTTAGTTATTTAAGCCCATGAAACTGTAATTAATCTTCTGAAATACTGTCACACTGCAGCCTCCACCCCCAGCAGTTGCGTCTTCTCAGCTTGTTGCTCTTAAAGGGCTGCACTTCAGTTTTCAGATATTTTATTTTAAACCCAGTCTCTACTTCCCTTAAGTGAATGCTAGACAATGTTTTTGTGTGTTCTGATGCAGCACAATGTGGTATTTAGTCTACCTCATTTAAGAGGACGAAGACTTTTTGTGTCTTGGCTGTCTACACACTGATTTATCTGCCTGTATTTTTCCTGGCTCCTGTTTAAGGCAACCTGTCCAAAACAGACCTGTGGCTCCTTTACCTCGCACTCTATTATTCCAGAAATAGAGCTCTTTCCATTTAGTGGAGAACAGAAGCTCTGTCCTGCCTTCCATGGTACAGCGATGCATCTATGGAAGCTCAGAGAAAATACATTTTTATTGTATATAGGGTAAAAAATCTTGTTGTGAGTATCAGCCAGCTGTGGAATGGGAGGAGAAAGAGTTGTGTTCCCCTTCCTTTTCTTTCTGTCCGTCGTGCTGCCGGTCCCAGCGGCGGTATGCCCAGGGCAGCAGCAGAAGGCTCTCCCCGGGCCTCCCAGGCCACTGGGATGAAGAATGGCAGTGGTGGCAAAAGCTGCCATTAGCTTTTAAGATTAAGTATGGCCAACCTTTGTTCTGGCTAGCTGCCTTTTCCTTTTGTAATTGAAATTCTGTTAGACTTAGAAGGGAATTGATAATGACAAAAGCAACTATATTTTAGTTCCTACAGTTCATTATATTTTAGCCTGTATAACATCCAAGGTCTTAGTCGGCCACAGAACCAACACCATCTGGAAAATGTCTTTACTGGAGAGCCCTCTGTTTATTCAAAAGCTTACAACCAAAGGAAGGTTTCCATCAAATAATTATCTTCTGTTTGTTTCTGTGCTGTCTTCGACCATTTAGTATAAATAGGTATATGAAGAGAAATTCAGACTAGTACTACTCATAAAATTCTAGAAGTATTTAAGCTTATATTTTCAGAATTGTTTTCAACTTCTTTTTTGAAGTCTTTAGAAGACTTGGAGTAGAAGTGCTTTTTCACTCTTTTTACAAGAGTGTTCTTGAGAGTCAGGCAATTTGTTGTAAAAAGCAGAAGAGATACTGAAAATGAGAAAAGTTAACCATTCTGGACAGGATGTACCTCTTAATACTTATCCACTACAGTCTTTGATCTTTGTTAAATAGGCAAAGGATGTCAGTATGTGAACAATGTTGTCCAATAGGTTATTTCAAGCATGTGAAGGTGTTTATGATGGGTAGTTAGATTTCAACTAAGTCTAAGACTCTAAGTCTTCACAAAAGAGTGTGCCACTCCGTGTGCCATAGAGCTTAATAACAAGTTTATGGAATCAAAATTTATGCAATTAAAATTTGTAAAAGCATTAAAAGATTACTAAATACATATTTTGGTGTGCCTGGTAGCCGATTTTAAATGTGAGTGTAAGATAGCTTGAATACAGTACTATAATAAGTGGTTGGATTTATGTAAGGTGTTTGTATGAGAAAGGCATTTGGACTTATATTTGTTCATTTGTTCATTCCAAAATCAAAATATGAAGGGGCAGGCATGAAATTAAATGGCTAGTGATTAAAAGAATGATACTTAAAGTATCACGAAAACACAGACTGTCAAAAGCTCAAAATTTAAATGAAGACAGTCTCTTACTGCTTTCCCATTTTCCAAATCCCCTTTGGTTGTTTTCAGCGTTTTAAATTATGCAATAAGAACCACATACTGGTTATGGTTCTGTGTAATAGAAATAAGTTTGTCCAATCCATTCCATTCCATCTCTACTTTAAAATCTTGATCTCTGTGCTGGTGTGTGGTTCCTTCTCTGTAGATGGTCTCCGTTATAGATTCTGTGCTTTGGGCAGTGGATGTGCCCCAAATACCAGAGCCAAAGTCATAATCTTTGTGGAGGCTTCTTTTCATGACTGTAATATTTTTGGGTATATCTGTAATCATGTATGTTATGGTAAGTTGAGAATGAAGGGGAGAAAGAGTATTACATGCTTTAAGTAAATATAAACAGTTAGGAAAAGTGTATTTTGTATTTATAGTTGAGCTGTGGGGAAACAACCACTGAATGAAAAATGTGAAGAACTTTGTGCACTTACTGGCTAATGGATGTCAGGCAGCGTGGTGATTTGCCTGCTTTATGGTTATTGAAAAATAATATACAGTGATTATGCAGATTTGACACCCAAACAGTCTATGGGGAATAAGCACAAATGTATGTGGGGGGAGAAAGCTATAATTCAGTTTCAGCATAATTCTGATTCAAAGTGGAGCTGAAGCAAGCTGTTCTCTAACAGTGGTGAAGGGACCACTTGCAGCCTGGGCATTGTGTTCTCTTCCACCTGACCTGACAGAACAGGCTCATAGATAAGTTCATAGGACTTACAGCATCCATGATGGGTTATACAGCTGTTGCCATGAGCTTAGTTGCTCTGAAACGTGGTATGTGGTATTGTAAGGAAAAATAAATTTAATCAACATCTAAAGTGCGGGCACTTAAATGAGTGGCATCCATTTCCAGGAAACTCTCCCCCTTCCACCCTTGACTACAGGTGCTGTGAAGAAACAGAGATGGGCTCTTAGTGATGTGGTATTGGGGAATTTCTGCCTACGTTTGAGCTCCTCTTTCTAGTGGCTAGACACACAGTAAAAATACAATTCCACTGTCTGAAGAGTGTTCAGTGTAGACACAGGAGTTTTCACACTTAACTATAAAACTCTTATTGTCCTGGAGATCATTGCAGTGCAGCTCATTGTGGATTTTTTTTTTTTTTGAGGGGAGTAAAGAGAAAACTGTGGGGTGTTTTTAAAAAAAGAAGACAAAACATTTTGTGTATGAACAGTTGCAGCTGATGGTTATTACCCTGGCACCAATTTATATCTAATAGTCTGGCATACATTTTCTCTCTTAATACTTTCAGGAAAAATCCAGAGTATCAGCAGAGGACAGCCAAATGAAAATGATTGTTGGCTAAAAAAGTTGGAGTACATTTCTTAAGAAGTCCATAAAACTGACTTATGAAAAGGCTATGACAGAAAGTTATTTCATTCCCAGATAAATCTGCTCCCTAGGTCAGTGTGTGTGACTGGTGGGAGCTGTGTCCTGGGTGGGATAAAGGACAGGGTCAGTTAGGAAACTGCCCTGAGAAGAAAGTCATGTGGAGACACCTGTTGGGCTCTTTCAGATGGACAGAATATGGGTGAAGAGACGGATGGGTTTATCCTGAGGATGAAAGTCCTTGAATTTAAAGCTGTGCTGAAGAGCTTGTCAGTGAAAGACATACCAGTCTTCACTCTGAGTCTCCAAAACTTTACATTGGTGTATATTTACCAGCATTTTCCTGCTAATCAGAACAGTTGGAGCTGTACCTGTTTTTATGGGGGAGGGAAATAGAGAAGAGCCTTTGCAAGACTATATAGGATGGGTTATTTTAATATTGAGATTTTTCAGGTCCAATTTTCTTTATTCCCTCCCCAGCTAAAAAGGTTTACTAAAATACTTTTTCTTTTCATAACAGTCTTCTGTGGTGGAGAAGTGAGAGAAGAACAAAAATGCTCAATCTGCAGTAAGCTGTTTTATATTATGGTTTCCACCAAGGATTTCAAAATGTGGAGTTTGGTGGTTGCTGAGGTGTTAAATTGAGAAAAAAAATGCATATGCATTCATTTGGGCATTCTTTCCTTAAGAAATTTTTCAATTGCAAGAAAGAAGGTGCTTGGTAATTCAGAAAATGTTTCTTACTAATTAGAGTCTGTCATTTTGGATGTTTTGCACATTGGTCATGACAAAGTGCCCTGTCACTTTGGAGTCAGGCTTTGTGAAAGAGCCTGACCCAGCCTGGAGTGGCTTTCTCTCCAGCCCTGGAGTGGCTCATTCTGCTTGCCATGGGCCTCTTGCCATGGCCCTTGCACCATGGCATTTACTTACTTACGTGGAAAGCCTTATTCGAGCAACTCTAGTCAAAGGTTAAAAACCCATGAAGAAAGCCAGTCTTTTAACTGCTCAGCTCCTTAACCACGTTGTGCTCCATGCCCCCAAGGACTCCAGTCTTGTGTTTGCAGTTGGACATCTGCCAAGAACTCTTCATTGACACCATGGGTTTATGGTTATAATAAAAAGGACATGTGTGTACCAATAACATGTTATGTATCTGAGTTAAAGGTGGATGTCGAGGGCAGGACTTTCAGTAGTTTGCTCTCTGGAAGCTACCAGTGAAGTATCGAGGTGAATATAAGGCTTTTTAAAGCATGCAGGTGACCTTTTGAAAGAGTGGAACTTTTGCTTCAGACTTACACAGTTGTTGGAATTAAGTATATAATGAAATTGAAATTATTGAATTCCTAATATATGCTTTTGCATAGCTTTAGGGAAAAAAACTCCACAGGACACAGTGTCTGGAGCCAAAAACTCACCATGCGTGTTCTTGCTAATCTTGATATTCATACCAAATGATGCAGGGGGTGCACGAGTTGGTTTGCTGGTTGGTTTTTATAAGGGGAGAAGACGGGGCCTATATGTGTGAGGAGCAGTCTTGTCATTCTTGATTAGTTCTGAGTCATTTACATTTTTCATAGAGGATGAATAATAAAGATTTCATTTTGCCTTTGTGGTTATAACTGTGGTTATGAGCAGTTATCTTCTGCAGTTCTTAATTTTTGTTTGGGTGTCTTAAGTGCCTTGGATTGTGGGCCTGATACAAGTAACAATCAATGTGTGAGATAGAAAAGGAATTGCAGTATGTTCTTTTAAATTAAAGCCTTAGGAAAAAAAAAAGACAAACAGATACACAAAATAAATTTCAAGAGTTATGGGTTTTGAGTTAAAGCCAAAGTGTCAGTTTATTAATTTTTCTGAAATCTTTGATGGAACAGTAAACACTGCTTTTTGCCTCTATAAACTGCCATTTTTAAAGCTTCTTTTTTTCCAAGATTTCCCAAAGTGATTTTGAGGATCCACTCTTATATCGTTAAAGCTTATACTGCTGAAACAATTATTCTTATTTTTGAAAAATTATTATTCTTATTTTTGATAGGTTTTATTTTTTTGTTTTGAACATAGACAGTTAACATGGTGTAATGGTTTGTGGATATGCAAGTTGTCACCGATGTTTTTTTTTTTTTTAAGTTTTAAAACATAAGTGCATCTTTTAGATTACAAAAAATAGTCATTAAATGGAAACTGTTTATTTGGCTACAAGCCCTGAGTGTGCAGGAGACATGTTAGTAAGTCACTGACATATGGATGTGATCGCTGTTTCTTTGACCAGATTTGGTTTCTGCAGAGTGCGTGAGAAGGGAAGATAAATTTTGCCCTAGTAATACTGTAGTGACTCATAAATAAATGGTTACCCTTTGGTGCTTACAGTTTTCATTAAAGCGGCCTGAGCTTTGTTATTGACACCATAGGTTGCCTATTCAGGGAAATGCAGTAAAATTTATCAGTGTGCTTTCTACACCTAATAAATCATCCAAACAGGGAACCATATGGCAGATAAGACCTTGAAAATGTGGCTTCAGCATGTGAAGAGTCAAGTTGCTGAAATCTTGAATGATTACAGCTCGTGCATTTTCCCCTGGAATATCTTATAGTTATTTTACATGCCATTTTCTTGTTCATCCTATTGCCTTTTTGTCTCTCTCTCTCTCTCTCTCTTCCCCCTCTTCTTTTTCAGCAGTACTGTGATTTCAGAAAAAAGTCGAAAGCAGATAAGACATTTTTATAATGCCTTGCTGGTAGGAGGAAGAGGGGCAGGGAGGAGCAGAGACTGATGGGAAAGGATGATATATGTGGCGGCTGTGTCCCAACTCTCCTCTAGCCCATTGTCATTAATCATGGCTATTAGTTTTTTCAGAGCTGCCTTGTCTGCACAGTGCCTCAGAAAAGCCATTGTTTTTTCATACCACAGCCCAGGGAAAGCAGCGGGGGGTGTGTGGGGGTACGGATGGGACCTTCTATAGTACTCCTTTCTCCTGTCTGCCTGAATCCTTTTTTTTCCTCTCTCTTTCTTTCCTTCTTTTTTCTTTTCTTTTTTTTTTTTTTTTTTTTTTTTTCTTTTCCTGCCCCTTTCTTGAAGGGAAACAAAACCTCAGCTGGCTGTTTGTACCTGTGTGTAGGCACTTATCTGGTGACATAAACATAGGTCAGGCATTTGTAATACATATTCACTTACTAGTAGCTTTGGTATGCACGCTGCCATCCTAAGGTGATTTGTTTGAAAAAAGAGAAAGACTTGTACTTGGGCACTTTCTAATCGAAGGGCATTGGCAAGATGTGAAGACCTATCTATGATATATTTTAAAAGAGGCATTTTAAAATCTCAGTGTTCTTTCTCCCTCAATTAAAAAGACAGTTTTTGTCTAAAGTTGGTAGGATTCTGCAGCTGCTATGTCTTTGGCTGCTTCTTGGGAAGATAGAAATGAAAATCTTCCCTTAAAAGTGCCCTTCCAAAAAAATCAAAAGCAAGTGGAGGAAAAACTACAAACTTTCATAGTGGCAGAAGGATTTAAATGTAGTCAATCAAGCATCTGTCTAGAGTATGCTTTCAAAACATTATGATGGAGTTTGTTGTTCTAAAAATCTTCACAACTTTGTACTGTGTAAAATACATAAACAGCATGACTGATAATAGCATTTATACATTCACAGATTGGCAGCCAAGGTTCAGCGAGGATTTGTATTTTGAAAACTCAGGCATGTTATTGTAATGGCAAAGGAAAACTTGCAAAGATACAAATTTCAGTTACATTTTATTACAGAGAAAAATATCATATTGGAAAATTGTTAAATTTTGGCTTTTAGAACATTTACAATATGAACATAAGTGCATGATCTAATTACACTTCTGCAGATTAAAAGGAACGAAATGTTAAAGCATGTTGTCTTCCTGTTTACGGTTTCTACTCTATAATAAAGCAGTAATGGCTTGAAAGTTACCACAAACTGGTTGGAGAGAAAGGTACTAATTCTTTAAAATATTCAATATTATAAATACATCTCTCTTTGAATCAAATGACATGTGTTGATCCTTATGATTATAAAAGTACAAGTGCTTTGATGTCTCTGGAATCAAGACACATCTTCAGGAAATGGATAAGAAAAAGACTGTGATTTTTTCCATCATTGTTTTAGAGAGCTTTAGTGACTGAAACTTTAAACCAAGCACTTCCAATCTGCAGGTGAAGATGAAACTCCTGCTACAGGATGGCAAGAAAAATATTCTTGTAACCATAATGCATCCCTGATGAAAAGCTTTTTTTTTTTTTTTTTTTTTTTTTTTTTTTTTTTGGCAAAATTGTTTTTATTATCAACAAGATTCTTGGAGTTTTAGGGCAACTGTGCTTCTGGTAGACTCGCTCTGTAGCAAACTGGGGTACAGTTGTTTTTGAAACTTCTGCTATACATAAGTGGTTTGATGTCTCTTTATTTTCCCCTCCTATTTTGCTAATATCACTGTGATAATATATTTCTGCAGGAAGCCCAAATAACTTAGTTTTCTCCATCTGCATGTGAATACAGAAGGGGAAGTTGGGATCTTGAGCAGCTTTTCATGTAGTTTGAGCCTTGTAAAGCTGTTAATATTGTACACTAGGAATACAGTCTCTAGGGAGATTGGTTTTAAAATGTGGTTTCTGTGGTTGCTTAGTTATGCTAACATGGGATGATTAAAATTCCTCCTCAGGAAAAAACCCAACTTTTTCCAGTATGCTTTAAGAAATCCTATCACTAATGGTGTGGGCTGGTGGTTACCAAGCCCTTGAATTACTAGGAAATTTATGTAAATGATTTTACTAGAGAAATGAGAAGAATGACTATTTTACTTTAGTTGTTATTAGTGGAAATTTTGCTAAGTTGAAGCTTCCACTGAAAGTACTAGGCTGTGGGTAGGATCACTCTGTGTGCCTTCATTGGAGCCAAAAAATGGGCATACAGAGGCATTCTCCATGATTAGATGAGCTCTGGTTTCTGATCTGTTTTCTGTGTTTCATTTTATTTTTATTTGTCTAGTAAAAAAATGCATGTATTGGTTGAGATTGTAGTCAGGTATCAATATGGGATTTTGAGAAAAGCTTTGGAATGCTACACTTAGTCCTAAGGTGCATGTGTCACTAGTCTGTCCATACCTGAAATAGGGTTTGGTGAGTGAGGTGACCTGTTGGATCAAAATTTGCACTTTTGACGTAAGAGTTTGTGTTTCCTTCCTGCAAGTGTGGTGTAGAATGAACAGGCAGTTGCAAACTTTCCAGTATGCTGAGTATTTCTCTTCAGATCTGTGTGAGTGATCTCCTCTCAGTTTTGTTGCATGCTCAACTATTACAGCTTGTCAAGATGAGACTTTAGTTTTTCTGTAGGTAACTGTGAGATGAAAATTGTTGCAATATTCCTGGGAAGACCTTTACTTACATGCCTGTAAAACACAAATCCACTGACTGTATTGCAAGTATCTATAGTATAAATTGCTATATCCCCTGTATTGCATAGTGTTTACCTCCAAACTTTGTTCTTGAGTGCTGTGATGCACTTTTAAATCTTCATCTCCCTCTAGTTCTGTTTCTTTTCCTCTCCAAGCCTTGCTTATTTTTTCCCTCTTTTTTTCCCCCCCTCCTGTTGTCTTCTCCAGACTCTTGTCTCTACCTTCCTGTATCATAAGGAGATTACCCCAGACACAACAGTATGTACTCTACGCTCTTAGTCTTTCCTGGAGTTAATCTTCTCATTTTCAACATCAGGAAGGAAAAATCCCTGAAACATGACTATTACCAGATTTGCTTCTATCCTTGTGACTATCAGTGAACATCTGTCATCTGGCATGAAAGATATATTCTTTTAAATTCCCAGGCTGGTTTATCAGGGATTTTTAGAGAGAAAACTCTGTTTATATGTCCCTAATTCCTTATTTTGACGTTGGCCCTCCGCCTTCTTAACACCTGGGCACAGGTATGCTGTATGGTATGCTGAACAGGTGTGTTCAGGAAGACCAATTTAAAATGTATTTTGGATTATCTTGAAATATCAGTAAAGATGGGTGGGGGAAAAAGAACCAAGTATCTTTTTCTCTTTAGAGACAAATTATCTCTGTGTGATGAAAGAAGTGTATATGCATGGCAGTGCAAGATACAGTAATCAAAATAATGTGGAAAAAAAAGGAGCTGAATGTGTAATTTGTTCTAATGCATTTGCTTTAATGTATCACCTATTTAATTACATTGTAATCACTGAGTAAGGAAGTATGTTCTGTGAGGAAAAAAAACCCAGTGAAAGTGATTTCTGTGTAGTACTTTGAAAAAATCCAAAACAACCAAACATCCACCTTGTTTGCGGATTATCATTCTATTGGCTTAATCGACTCTTTTTTTGCAGAAATCTTTAGTAATGAGCACTGAAGTAATAATAATAATAATCAAAAAAATTAAATCAAGAAAAAAAAGCCTAAAAAAGATTTTCCCTTACATATCTGAGAAACTGGAAGCCTGAAACAGCATAAATAAGTAATGTTATTCTGTGGTATGTCTGCACAGCATCGTGTGCAGCCTTTTCTACAATTTTTATTTTCTGCAAAGTCATACGTTTTTAGCTGTGATTGTGGCCTGTGCCAAATGGTTCACCTTGTCTTGCGTAATGAGTATAAACAACTGGTCACTGCACTGACCAATGAAACTAATAAAGATGTATGGCACTGTGCTTGCTTAGGGAGTCACATACACACTCTTAAACTATATGTGACATTTATACTAAAGTAACATGGTTCCAAACTCTCTCACTCTTTGCTTACAAATTCTGAAGAAGAACAAACTATTTGACTGATGGTTTACTAAATTTAATATGCTTAGCAAGTGAAATTATTGCCTACTCTAATGCTGTGTAATTATTAAGATACACTGCTTTTAAAAATACCAAGTGAATAATATTGATTTAGTGAACTGCTATTTAGAAAAATGCCAGCAAAGGAGGAATATTTTATTTTAGCTGCCTTAGAGCTGTAATGGGTCTGTACTGAGATATGCATGTGGAAATAAATTATGCACAAGGTAAACTATTTCGTTATACAGTACCCATAATATTAATTAAGCTGTAATTTTACCAACAAAGCTTTAATTTAACAAATAAACAGGAATCATCTGTACTGTTCTTTGAAATATACAACTTTGGGGCTGTAATAAAACATTCAGGAGCACCTGCAATTAATTTTAAAGCAAATAGTGGGACTAGCAACTTTAAAGGGTAATTGTAATTTATAATTTATTTATTTGACTTATACTGGATATAATTACAGTTATAATGCATTATTATTTTCATTCAAATGTTAGATCTATCTAGTTTACATTTAAAGTGGGCAAATCGGCGTAATAATAGCATATACATTTTCTACTCTTCACAACAACATGCAAAGTAATAGGTACAGATGGATCATTGTCATCCAGAGCAGTTCCAAAGACACTTTAGCTTACATTAAAATAGATGTGTGTATTTTCTCTTGATCAAGACGTTTATGCTATGTTCGGAAGTTCTGTGAATGCCACATTTGTACAGTAAATCTTCTTAAGTATTGGTATGGGTGGTATTTGTATTGGAGTATCATGTCTGACGATTTTGCTGGAAATGCTAAAAGTGGCTGATTGTGGCTGCCCTATTTGCCTTTTTTTTTAAAGAAAATTTTCAAGACCATTACACTTTTCAAATTCTATTTATGATTTTTATTTGTATTTCTGTGTGGAGAAATAGAACTGAGAGAAATACTGGTGCAGAAAAAAGGAAGCAATTATATGGGCCTGTTGTGTTTGTGGCTAAGAGAATGCTGAAGTGGCAGATTTGCAAATTTGTAAGCGAGGAAAGCTTAGTGTTCATCTTTATCAGCCAAAGTGGTTTCTTGTTAGCTGAGCAGCAAGCTAGAAAGCGACCGATTTTGACAACATAATTTACATCTTTGTATAAAACTATTGCTGGCAGCCGAACTAATTTGCGCTGGATTAGGTTGTTTGTCTCTGCTGCTGACTAACCATGCAATCTATCAGGGACCGTTTTCAAATATCACTTTTCAACTGTGCCCTTGAGAGGAGGAATTGATCGGGAATATACAGAGTAAAATTACTCCAATAACTTTATAGAAAAAACAATTACTGAATCATACAGATGTGAATAATTCTGAAGAGCTGAAATAAATGTAATGAATTTAGCTCTTTGCCTATCTTTAACATACACATGCCTGATGTATTAACATAAACCAGTCTTTTGTTTGTTATTTTCCTGTTACTTTGAACATTAAGGAAGGTTCATGGTGCACTATAGATACTATACTAACATTCTGAAATTCAGTCTGAGTTGTGTTTGTGAGATGATCTTTCCTTTCAACCACGCTTTGCTGCAGTTCCTTCCCACAGAATGCATAGGAACGTTCTCTGTTGTGTAAGTGCAGAATACCTTTGCCAGCTTTTCCAACGGAATTGTTTGTTTGAGTTTGATGGCATATAGTGAAAAGAAGTGCCACCAACACAAATCCATACATAACTTATCGTGTATTCTACATACAAACATACCATCAGTTTTTTAACAGGAAAAAATACTATGATTCTGTTTTTTTATTATGAACGTGGCAGTGTTCACTTCCTCTCCTCTAAGATTATGGGTAATAGAACAGTGTAAAGGAGGAAAACCTGGTTTTGCAACTGATAACCCATCCTTAGTTGTTTATAAGATGCTCTAGATTAGCTAGCAAACAAAAAAACCATTAAGCACCTATTATTTTAAAGCAGTGGGTACATTTTTCATCACATTTCTCTGATGAATTTTCACTTGTGCATCCTGCTGGAGGTAATTAATTGCTTTCAGTTCAGAGGAGTAATAATGCAATAAATTATGCTGGTATTTCTTGTCAGGGAAGAATCATATTGCTGCTTCCTTACTAAAGCAGGACTAATAATGTAGCTGATGCCACAGTCTCAGAAAGTACCTATACCATTAAAATTTATGTAAGGAATCAGAAGACTAACTACTCCCTAGAATTACATTAAAAATCTGATTCTTCTGTGTAAAAGTGGCTTCTTGTGATGACAGCGCAAGAAATGGGAGACTGATGCTGGGTCTTCATATATATTCCGGTTTTTTTTTGACCTTGGGCTTGTTACTTAACCTGCCTATGCTTCAGTTCCCTAGCTATGAAACAAGGATGATGGTTCTGGAATTCACATTGACCTTGGGGCTTTACTAAATTAACATTAAAGTTGCTTGATAGTGTAAGGAACAGGAATCCAGGTCAATTTATTATTTCATGGTTCTCGATGAGTACATCTGGTGACATTATTTCTTTGGATTACAGTACTCTAAAGAGAATTATTTTAGGTAACATTGTCATATCAAAATAGTTACTCATAATGAAACATAAGTTAAATTATACTGTTGTTTTGAGTTATGTTTTAGTTGGGAAAGAATGGAGAAATGTGTTAATGCCTAGAGAAAGGGTGTTCCAGGTGATAGCTAATGCAGAGCTGGCGTGCAGAGTGGCCAATGCTTAGTGGTAATAATACCCTGTTATCATTAAAGTAGCTTTTAGCCAGTGGTTTCTCAGTTGGCATCTGAGTGGACAGGTAATATGTAACATGGAGTGATGTTGCAGCATCTCTCTGATGGCCGGGCTCTCCAGAAAGCAGTGTAGATATGACAGATTATCATGCTTGGAAATAATTCCCATTCTGAAGTTGCAAACAACTATAATGTTGGTAAGCTAAGCAGTTACAAGAACTATCAAACTTACATCTCTGTAAATGTAACCTACAGTAATGAAAAAACCCCAGCCTTTTGAATATTTGTTTCTAATTGGAAATCTTCCGTGTGGTTTAACCAAAACCGTCATTCTGACTTTGCAGCCACTGTTGCAAACACATATATCGGTCAATTTGTTAACAGCAGATAAAAACTTGGACTCTTCTGTCAGAATCTTGAATGGAGTTTAATGTAGTAGGCACAGTGAAGCAGAAAACTTTTATTTCTCCTTTTACACTTCACCTCTCTACCTTCCTTCCTTCCTCTAACCTTTCTTCACCATTCCCTCTCCCTGGGTTCTTATTGAAGTCACCCTGGTTCCCCACCTCCACGTCAGGTTAGTTTCTGTTGCCTCCTGTCTTCCTCTTCATTGGTTTATAAAGAAATAATTTCTTGGTTTCTTTTTTTGATTAATCCTGTTCTCATTACTGGTTCCTTACTCAAGCTTTCTGAAAGGTCACTGCTTTGTCTGAGCAGGGGAAGCAGAATTTTGTCATTAGGGAAGAATGAGCTTGGCAAGTTAATTTTGAATGTTTTTCAGATTTCACGAGATTGTGGATGAGTCTTCATTGATTTCTTCTAAAGTCTTTGATGTGATGAGACTATAACAAGGGTAGGAAGCATGCTAAGCAATTGATATTTAGTGAAGTTTTAGAAAACACCCATGAATACTGAAGCAATTCAATGTTTCTATTTAAAATTACTTGGACAAATTTTAGGAGTTCAAAAATAATGCCTTAAATTCTGACAGTTTTACTGGCTGGTGGATGATCTCTCTTTCTGAGCTGTCTTTTCAGACATTCTGCTCTCTGTTTTACAGACTCATCATCACAGCATATGGTAGTTGGGCATTGAAACATTTTAAAGTGTATTGATTCAGTTTGAGATAATAAAACGAAGTTAGATGCTTTTCTGTGTCATTCTAAGTGGATTGCAAGTATCAGTTTTTCACTTGGGAGACACTCTATGAGTGAAAACTTGCAAGCAACCTAGACCAGAGGTATTGAGAAGGTATTATTGCCATGTTTGGCCTCAGCTCCGCCAATACTTCACTGTCAGCCTAAGTGTACTCGATTTGTTCCAGTTTTGGGCCTTTTATTTGCCAAGAATTTCAGATAAGCTGAATTATTATTCAAAGAATGGTAGTCTTATAATGAAACCTGAATGATAGGAAGAGATCTGGCATTTCATTATGTCGTTTGACCTAAGCAGGGTTTCAGCTTGACCTTCTAGTCTACAGAAGCTTTTGTACTAAAACTCTTTCACTTGTCTTGGATCTGCTGTTGTGTGCAGAAGTGAGAGCTGGTTGAATGGGATGCTTAGGGGTTGAACAGCACAGCTCTGCAGTCCTTTGGGGTTTTTTTGTTTGCCTTTTCTGGATTTGGTTTTTGTGGGTTTTTTCTGTGGTTTGGGTTTTTTTTGGTTATTGTTTGGGTTTTTTTCTGTTTGTTCCTTTTTTTTTTTCCCCTTGGGTTTTTTGGGTGGGGGCAGAGGTATGAACTGAGTGGGGCATTATTAACAAATCCCCCCAAACCTGTAGTGTTTCTTTCCACGTATGATTGCTGCACTCTGTGTACCCTGCTGTTTTTTCAATGCAAAATTACATACCTGCTTTTTCCACCAAGCTATTGCTTACTGGTTTTAGAAATGGGGACTTGCAAGATTAACACCTTCAGAACTAAAAATGTAAGTTTTCATTTTGTGTGGAGATTACAACATTCCCTATGCCAGTATTCTGTGAGAAAGAAGTCTTGAATGAAGGGAGCCCAAAGAAAAACATTTCCACCTTCTTCTGCCTTGAAGGTGGGAGAAGGAAACAATTGCAGGGAGATTCTTACAGTAGGTGTTGGCAATCTACTGTGTTTTCCTTCACTTTTCTGTCTTTTGCACTGTTAAGGGAAATGAATGTTTCACTTTTAAATGAAACACAGAATTTTGGGGAAGATATTCTCCATCCTTGCCAACATTTTTTCCCTCTAGGCTGGAGTGGCACAACTTTTAATTGCAGACCAGTCTTCAAATTTTTTGTGTTTAGAAGTCCTTCCCCCGCCCCCTTCACGCCCTTTTTCATCCTTATCTTTGGCTCCCTAGCAATGGTTGCAGTTCAGAGCTCTTCTGCTTTGCCAGATCTCCCTACCCCAGTTACTGAAAAAAGAGCCTTGGGTCTCAACTAACAATTGTAGTGCCTAGCATCAGCCTTTCTGGTGACAAAGTGTTCCCGCCTCTTGAGCTGCTACGTGGCACTAGACAGCTGATGGCAATAAAATATTTTTCACAGAAGAGCTATCACCTGACTGTCTCTGGTTTAGGATTGATGGCATTTTTATAGGTAGATAAGACTTTGCCCAGCTGTTCCAGTTCTTTGTATGGTGCAAAGCTTTCCCCTTTTAATAATTTTTACTTTTGAGATGCTAATAACTATACTCTCAGAGTGGTGACAAGGTGTGAATTTTAAAAAAGTTGTTTGTTCCCATTCCACACCAGAGGTAAAGCCAACAAATATTTAAACTCACAGCTTTTCTGGGGGCTTTTGCAGATGCAGAACTGCTTTTGGGAATGCCTTGTTAGGGTCTCATTAAAACCAGATAATTTTGAAAACCCAGATAATCAACAGGTAAAATGCTCCAATTACATTGTATAAAAATGGCCATTGCCCAGAGTGCTTTGTGTGCTCAGAGGAGCTCTGCTAGATTGTTTCCCCTTTTTCCTGTCTGTCGTCCACCCTTCCACCTGATCAAGGTTATCAGACAGTTTGATTGGTGTGTGATGGACTTCTTATTCAGTGTTGTTGAACAGGAGAGGAAAAAAGGTTGGTGAGCAGTTTTTTAAGCTTGTGTGTGCCCTCCAGACATGCAGTTTGGGTATTTAATGCCTAAAGTGCATGTTTTGAGACAGGGTGCAGAAAGTGATTCATCACAGCATGACATATTCTGTTTTTGCAGTACAGCCAGTGCAAAAAAAGAGAACTTCTTTTCCAATTAGAATTGAAAGTTAGTCATCTGGCCAAGTACAAAATTCTCTTGTATATTGGCCAGAGTTAACTCCTCTGTGTAGAGCGTTAACTCACCTGTCTTCAGTTCAGTGGTCTAAATTTTCTTTTGGCTACTAGCAAGGCTTCTTGGTAATCATCAAGTGAGTCAGGAAGAATTGTAGAGATGAGACTTCAGTTTTACCCTTATCTTTGACAGAATGTGGCTGCCCTCACTTTATTGACTGATGCCAGACAATTCAGCAAACCTACTATTTTCACTTACCTAGATATCGAGTTAGTTCATGTAGTGATAGGAATCTTGCAAGTTGGCTTTTTCTAATAATTTTCATGGAATTTTAACTTTTTGCCTGTATGTATTGTTTTTTCATTAGTGATTAATAGTTTTGAGCAATGAGATTTGAGT
This sequence comes from Chamaea fasciata, assembly GCF_029207755.1. Classification (NCBI taxonomy): domain Eukaryota; kingdom Metazoa; phylum Chordata; class Aves; order Passeriformes; family Sylviidae; genus Chamaea; species Chamaea fasciata. Next base: position 21,926,192 of record NW_027094094.1, read on the forward strand.
TACCTTACTCTGTAAATAGTTGGTTACCTCTCTGACCCAGTGTCTTAGCACCCTAAGAATGTTACCTCATCCTCTAAGTCCTACTTTGACAGAGTGGGCAAAAGATCCTTTTTGCCCAGCAAATAAATCTGTTCTGTGGCTTCTTGTTTTAAGACTTAGGCTGAGCTTTGTCCCTGAAGTATGGAGTGTACTGAAAGGAGAAGTCTTCCTGCACTGCCAAAGCTTTCATTTTGTGACCATGATAAATTTCGACACTGCTCTAAGTAAGAAGTCTGTCACTTCCCCTCCTGCAGTCTTAGGAAGTTCCATATTAAGCTTCAAGCCCAATGAAGTGTATAAAGCAGGCAGGGGTGCAGGCTCAACATCTGTGAGAATAATCTAGGTAAACATCCCATAATTTTGAAAAACATGGTGGTTTGATGGATATTCACAATGACTAGGGAAGACCCACATTTTATTAGTCTTCTGCAGTGCAGACTGCATACAACTTGTGAGATCCCGGGCTGCTGGGAGCCCTGTTAAAGTCTCCTGTGGATAAAGTGAAGGACAGCCCCTGGCACCCACACAAAAAGCTCCTGTGCTTAATGCACAAGTTCAAAGATCAAAGATGCATGAGATCAAAAGACTCCTGGGTCTTTGTCCTTTTTTCTTTATCAGCCACCTTTGCGTGGCCTCTTGATGAGGGTTTCTTAGAGATGCTCTGTTTGCATGGTGCTGGAGGGGTGGCCTAGAACCTGATCTTAAGTGGCCAGTGTGGTTAGCCAAGGGCCAGCTGTTGGTAGCCAGCTCGGCCTCAGCTCTGACCTCGGCGGAGACTCTTTAATCTGTCAGGCTGTCATCTCCAATGGCATCAGCCAGGAGCCCTCTGCCAGTCTGCTGGCTGCTGATTCTCTCCTAGCAACTGAATCAAATCTTATTCTGCCGGGGAAGGTTCTTTAATGATGTTGTTTATGCAGACAAATAGTTAAAATTTCACATCTAAAAGATTAAATATTGTAATCACATAATTAGAAAAAATGTTACATGATTTAACATAGCATTTTTCTATTTATGTAAGTGACAACTAATGGTTTCTTTTTTCTCCTAGCTTTAGGAAAGATTCTTCAACTTTGTAATTTTAAAACATTTTCTCCTACACATGTCATTGTTCTTTTTAATAGGATCTGCCAGAACAACTCTGAGCAAAAGCTCTGCATTTTCACATTATTATCTCATTGTCTATCCCTAGTGTTATAGCCTTACTGTGACTTCCTAACTAATCAGCTATTTCAACTTTCATTCCATAAGCTTTATGTCTGAGTGTAATTAAATGAGCATTAAGTCCTTTTTTTACTAGCAAAGCCTGAAAGTTCTGATATTACAGTAATAAGTGTGAAGTGAATTTTGAATGGCATTTATATCCTTTCATGGGCTCTAAATGTTTGATTTGCATAACTAGTTAAAATGATATCAGAGCAGCATATTGATTTAATTCCATCTCAGAAAACTGTTAATTAATAATGATAATAAATGTGTCAGTCCTTTATTATCTGCTTTGAATTGGTGATGATGTCTATATTAATACTACTTCAGTAATAGACCTCTGCTGGCTATTGTTGGCAAAGCTTTGACGGCTTGAATAACTAGCAATCAGAATTTATAAAATTTATTGCAGAGCAGATTTTTAAAAAATAGTCATTTTATCACATGTGTGATTTTAACACCTACTACTTAACATTTTTTTAAATAAATCACTAAGAACAGAAACTGGCAAGGCTTTTGAACAAAGAAGAGGTTTGAATTTCTTAAAATTTTTTTGTCCTTGCAAGTTAGAGCATAAAGAGTGAACACACTCCCTTCATGTAAAGGAGATAATGGAAAGAACTATGTACATTTCAGGTCCCTTAACACTTTTACAGCAATATCTTTTAAAAAATCCCTACATATGCTAGGCGTATTTTGTGGAAAAGAGATGCTTGGTCAGTAGAGGTTTTCTTTTTATTGCAGTTGTTTTTTAAATGTGTTTTTATTAATTTTGTGACATGTATTACTTCGACTCCTTATTTCAGAACAAAATTAGATTATCACCTATTCATTTTTTTGCTATCACTCTTTAGTGTTTAAACCGAACTAGTTTAAGATCTTACTTTCCTTTTTCCCTTTTGGACACTGGCAAAAGAGTGCTTTGTCTTTGCTATTTAAGACTGGATTTTGGTTCCGTTTTCAGTAAGGAACATTAACTGTCCTAATATTCAGCACCACACTACCTTACGAAACTGCATTACAAGTGTCTAGAAAGGAAAGCACTCAGCTTTTGTTAGCAGGTAATGTTCTGTACATTCCTTTCTAGATGAGGAAATATTTAGGAAACTGACTTTGGAGGCACTGGATTTAGTTTGCACGTAGGTCTTGAATCAAATTTTTTTTTTTTAAGAAGTATCTTCTCTCTTAATGTTTTTTACTTTCTCTGCAGCTGAATACTTGGGCCCTTCACTTTTTATATATGTGTTGTTTGTGCTAAAAACTAGAGCAGCAATTCAACTGCTGATAAAACTTAATGTCAGCAGTACCCAATTGAAAACTCGCCTGCCAATTTAATGCTCTGATGGCAATTTCAATCAAAAACTTAAATTCTTAAGTGTCTGAAATGTTTGTTTTCTTATAATCCCTAGGAAAAATCAGGACCTTAAAATTAATGGCCTTCTCCTATAGAGAAATACTGCTGATTAGTATGAGTAGCTCTATGGACAGAAAAGAAGGGAGCGGCAATATACTATCATACTTCTTGTTTTTTAAGCACACCTCTTTTCTAAGTCACTAAGTTCATGCAGTAATGCATGGACAGCAGTGAAGTTTTCTGGTCTGATGTGAACAAACACCATAGAAAAATGGCTCTGTAGCACCAAACTTGAGCTTAAACATTCTATTAGGAGGGAGTTAAAAGCACAGTAAAGAGAAACAAATCTGAATTTTACAAGTAGCATCAAATGTCTGAGGACTTCTCTTTGCACAACTGTGGTGATACCTGTTACAGGAAAACAATATTTTTTTTTTGTTTTCTTACAGCGATAGTTTATTGTTACCAAAAATTCCATATAAACAAAGGATGTGGGGGTTTTTTGTTGTTGTTTTGTTTGTTTGTTTGTTTGTAGTGTTAAAATGTTGAATTTAACCAGTAAAACTCTTTGTGTTTCTGGGAAAAAGCTACTGGAAGTGCATTGCTTTCTGACAATTCTTTCTTGCCAATTGAGCCACATTTAGCAAAGTTTTGTTCTGATTTTACACCATGGTAGACTAAGGCTCTGGTTCACGCTTGTGCTATGATCTTTAACCAGCACTGTGGTGCATGGTGATGATGACTCAAATGAAAATACTGTCTCTCTCTTTAAAAGGATGGGGAGGAAAGCATGATTTGAATGGTGAGTGTTCTGAATACCTACTAATAAGTGCATGTTTTAGAAGAACTCCTAAACTCCTACACTGTTCTAAATATTGCAATCCAAATTTATCCCCATGCCCGTGTGGACAGATAGAGAGTGCATCTTGCTTGGATGTTGTGTTCTCCCTCCCAAGAAGGTCTGATCTGTTCTTTGGAGTTCCTGGAAGGCAACATTGTATGTCCAGCTTTGTCAGATCACAGTCACTCACCCCCAGTACTCTGCTGAGTCAAAGTTTCTCACTCTCCAAACAATGGGAATTTGGTCCGCTTCCACTAAGTGCTTTGGCCACCTGGTTTGCATGGAGTTAGTAATTTTAATTTATTTCCTTTTCTGAAAGCCTCCTTCAAAAGTTTGTTAGCCTTTGAAGCTGGGAGAGAGACAGTATGGAAGTCTAAGTACAGAGGCAAAATGCTGTATTATGTTTCCTTTGTCAGTGGGTTGCCCTTTTATGTATTTTCTGAAGTTCCTGACAAGATGATGCATGTTGAGATGAATAGCCGTCAGTTACATTTAAAAATGCCTTTTCTCTTTCTGTTGTGATTTTCTAAATTACTGTGATCTTAAGCTATAATGTGGTGTCCATATAGAAATTCTAACTAGTTTTTCAGAATTAATCTTTGCTGCATTTGAGACAGTGTTAAGCACTTTGCAGTAGCCTGCAATGTTAAGACACAGACAATATTACTGGGGCTTTGAAACTTCATAAAGGTAATAAAGGGATATTAACCATCCCTGCTGGAATTCTTCCAGAACTTTGGAGTTAAAATCCCTACTGGTAGTTTGGTTTGGTCTTGGTTTTGTTTGCTTGTATTGTTTTAGGATTTCTATGTGGGTGTTTGTTTCTTTTTTAATGCCAATATTAGACATTTTTTAGCTACAAGCATCAAGATTCTTGATTTATTGAATTGTTTGGGGTTTTTTTTTTCTTCTTTTTTCCTCTCTGCTAAATTTAGTGACTCTACTCTCACAATGTTGGGTGAGGAGGCATAGCAAAGATAATGCTGTTAAATGATTTTAATTTGCACTTTAAAAAACAAAAAGCTGCATAAAGCACATTCACCCCTCACCCCTCTGCCCCATGTCTCCCTCCTACCCCCACATTGTCTTTTGTGTCGTCCCCCCACCCCCCCCCCCAAATTTTATGTGAGCAGTGAAATATATTTATGGTTTTCTCCACTGGCATAAATCAGATGTAGGTGACAATATATCCAAATAACCTCTTTGATGCATGGTTTTTGTTAATAATTATGTGCTGCTAATAATTAACAGGTGTGTGAAAAAATGAATTAGTAATGAGGAGAGAGTTTGTAAGCCGTCTGTTATCATCCCTTGACAAATGCAAGCAAGGGTATAAGCTGAATACAAAGGCCCTTGATTATAATTTAATGGTATTTGGTAAGTTAACCCCTTTTGTCACATGATGATGCTGAGCTTTTATTGTGGAAAGTTTGCTGTCTTATAGTGGCAGCATCTTTTTCCTTAACCCAGACTTTTTAACAAGAAAGTAGTCAATAAAAAATCCAGGGTATCTAGGATTTAAGATTTTGAACTCCTTTTTCAAAGTAACTTGAAAAATTTTTAAAATTTCATTCAGTATTTGTGCAGTGGTTATTGAAAAAGAAATGTTCATGGGCTCTTCCTCAAATTAGGGGAGCAAAACTGCCCGTATTCCCTGAATTTCAGTCCTTCAGACAAGGAACACTTTCAACCATCTGCAAGAGAGACTATTGTGCCAGGGAAACACAAGGTTTCACTAGTGGCAGTTTTATTCTCTTAAGCATGAAAAATATGCTTAATGGTTTTCATGAAAGTAAGATTTTGATTCTGGTGTGGCCTCCTAAAAATGCTCAGAAAATTCTTGTTTTCAATAGCTGAGGTCCTGGTTTAACTGTGTGCTTCTAACCAGTTGCTGTTTGTGGATAAAGGTAACAGACAAATGATTTTAAATTTGTCTCTAAAAAGAAAAAAGGCTGTTTGTTTTTGCCCAGATAATTTTGTCAGACCTTTATATTGTTATGGTTTATCTGGTATTTGGTATTTATTTTTGATTGATTTATAATGGCTTAGTCCACTTTTTTCCCTGAGGTCATTTTCTACTGTTATATTCATTTCATTTTTCAGAAGGCCTCTTTGTCTTTAAGTGTGTAGTGTATGTCTGTAAATAGCTATTTAACTTCAGAACTTGAAATTAAGATACTAAATTTGAGAGAGAAGAATATCTGAAAAGACATTATACTGTACTCCTGACCATTGAATAGCTTGAAAAATATAATATACTTTACCTAAAAAGAGATATGGATCTGCAAAGCAGGATCGCTGCAGGCATTTCTATTTAGTATTTGAAATGTGTTTACTTTTGTGTTGAGAGACAATCAAAAAAAGCTACCGCCTTGTTGCTGTCATTACTATATTGTCATCTTTGCTGGCAATAATAAATATATAAAACATTGGGGATGTGATTTGTTAAGAGAGGAAGAAAAACTTAGAGGGTTTGGGACTTGAATATGTAGAGACAGCTGAAGTCTGCCAAAACTTCATTTTCTACTGTTGTTTTTGAGACATGGTTTTAGGAGAGTTCAGTCAGTTTTCTGTGCAGTAGTTTTGTGTTGAGTCAATAGTATCTTTCAAGAGGACTGTGGAGAAAAAAGATCTTGTATTATTTAAATGTTCAGAAGAAAACTACTCCTGAAAACTCTCAAATGCTGATTCATTTTTCCATATTTCCATATTTCATTGGCAGATTTTCCTATTTCCTTCATAAACTCTAGCAGAAGGTCTCCTGTGATTTGAAAGACACACAGTGTTTTCAGGTCAGTGGTCATTCGTGGCATGGCAGTCAATGGAATATTACTATTTCATTCTAAAGTATTCTAAATATACTTAGGTACTGCAGGGTATTAGACAAGATCAGCATAGTACCTGAAATCAGTGACTGCAGTTCTCGAAGGGAGGAGCTGATACTTCTGTGTGAATTCTTGTGAACTTTGGGGAGCCTTGCTAGCTGATGTAGCTCACAGGTTTAGCACTGACCCATCTTTGAACACAGCCTTTGGAATCCTTCTGTAACATGGAAGTAATTTCTTTAATGTATTATATTATCATTCCACTTTTTTTAAAGAGATGACTTTCTGGAAAAGTAAGTTTTCTTAAATACTCTCAGATTTGCAAGGCTTTTTCCTTTGTTATTTGAAGGTGGCATCTGACTGTCTTGCAGTTTGGTGTTCCTACATTCCTGTTAGTTAAATGAAGGGAGTTCCCAGCTGCTTAGGTTGAAACTCGTGCTTGTTTGTCATCTTTGTTCCTTTTTTGCAGTACTGTTTTCAGTGATCCTTTTGGGGAAGTGGTATTGCCTTACTCATTTGCCTCCCAGAAGTGAGAGACATAACGCTGCCTAAGACTGCACGAGGAGCTGTTGGAAACAGTCACTCGGAGTTTGTTTCATTCAAGTGACCTGATCTGCAGAGAGCAATAACAGCTCCTACTCTGACCTTGAGGAGGGCCTGCAGGCTCACCCTGCCCCTTGGGGAACTCAGTCAGTCGCCACAGTGGCTTGCTGCAGACTCACCCCTGGGGTTTTTTATCAACAAATTGGTTTGGGTTGGTTGCAGCCAGGTGGCTGTTTTGGCTGGCAGGTCTATGAAGGGGTCATATTTTATAATTCTGAAATGGAGAAGTTAGTTGAGAAAGTGTGTGTTGCTAATCAGTTTGGATGAATGAATGCTCTCTGAGAACTCCCCATATATGTAATGAACCCAACCTGCTCAAACCTATGGGAGATCAGTATCAAAGCAAATGCTTGCAGTTTGTTTGCTGTGCTTGTATAATATACATGGAGAATGACTGGCCTTCAGCCTTTTATTGCCACTGCTTTTGCACAGTGAAGTAAAATACCCGTTGCTTCATCTTCAATTCTTCATTTCCTTTTTTTATAAGCGACTTCCCGAAGGGGAGCCTTGCATTTGTTAACTAGTGTTCAGTGACTGGTGCGTCAGCTCAGCTGTGCAACATGCCAACACTAACTGCTCCTAAATAACATCTATTTGCATAGTGCATTGAGAGCTGTGAACTCTCCTCTCATTAAGTGTGTGAGAACTCTTGCTCAACCAGAAACACTAAAAATTGAGCTGCACTCCGGTGGGGTTTTTCTACTCTGAGTCCTTCCAGTGTATTATACCGCTGTGACATTTGTGGGGTGACGTTGCGGTGAAGGAAAGGAATAACGCAGAGGGATCGTATGCCTTGGCTTCCCATGTAAACTGTTTCCTATGCTCTTTTCCCTCATCCTGCCCTCTTACACATTTCTAGATGTGGGAACTTAATGTTTTTGGTAATATTTCAACAATAGTCTTTTAATGGTGGAATGAGGAGGAAATGAATAATCTATTGAAAACACCCCATTGCCAAATTCAGCCCTCTTGAACTTTAGTTGTGCAGTTCTTTGTGTGAAATTATGTAGTGATGTCCAGCAATATTTTATTGCAAGTTATGTTTTGTAATACTTGAGCAATATATAACTGTGATCAATGTTGTGACCTCAGGGAAATTGCTTATATAATTACAGAAAGTTTACAGTAGTAAGACAAGGAATGGGGGAAAATATATCACTGTAAAATATAAATATGTTTAAATTACATTTAGGATTTGGAATAGTTCCTTGCTTGTGTTTTACAGAGTAATCTGTGATTTAAATCAGGTTTAGTTGTGGGTTTTTTTTCTAAATTGGGTATTATAAATCAAGAGTAGTTGCTGCATATAGCACACAAGAGGATTTCTTATACATTTTAATGTTGCATAAGTAAGAAATACCAGTAGTTCAGCAGTAAAATTGCAAATGTAAGCAAAAGCGAAGATTTTTCTAAATTTAACTAGGTTGCATTTGTTTAGTAAACTCTAGCAATAATTTACTGTTTTATTGCGTTTGCTGTTGAGAACTTGCTAGCTTTAAAAAGGGGAGGAGGTATAAAGGAAGGAGCTGTGTTATAATTGCTCTGGAACTGGGGGGAGCAGATAGAAGAGGGGAAAATACTTAACAGTCTGCATGCAATAGGTTATAGTAGAGAAAATAAATCTTGGCAAGATAATATATGTCTGAAGAAGACTAAGGAACTTCTGGTAATGTGCATTCTGTATTTGTGGGATAGAACAATTCCTCATAAAAACATCAAGCTCAAGATGTTGTAGTTATGCCTTAAGTCTTTGGAGACATGAAAGATAATACACAGCTTTCCTTATTAGTGAATTTCAATATGTAGAAAGTAGAAATTCTGGTAGTTATGCTTTAAAACAAAATAAACACCTTTGTTTTGTAAATAAGGAGGTTTGAAACTTGATTTGAATTTGCTCTACAGTTCTGCCTATGCATGCTTTATCTGTGGGTAGATTTCTGTATCTCTCGGTCTGTTAATATAAAACCTAGCTTAGTTTAACTGTGGTTTGAAAGAAGTGAACACTGGGATTGGTCTGGATGATGTTGATTAATAGGTGTGTGAGGGTGAAAGACTCCAGGGCCAAGCAGTAGGTCCATCTTGGTGGCATCTGATGTTGATTGGCTTTGTCCTGCGCGGCTGCGCTGGAAGAGCGGACATTAAGATTAAGTGATGCTGTCGTGTTGAGGAGCGCTGCACTGCATCATTCTGGGAAGAGACAGCTGTGGTGGTTAATCCTTCATCACCAAGGGAGTGCTGCCAGCAGAAAGATATACAGCCAAAGATAACCCTCCATAACTTGTGCTAAAGATCAGAAAACTTTGAATTCACATCCATCTGCTTAGTCTGGGGTGAAGATGAAAGATAGGCAGAGTAGGAAATAAAAAAACCTCCTGTGGGATTAATCTTAGACAGAACATGCAGCACACGCTGAAAAGGCAGCAGCTAAATTTTTACGTGTATCTTGAAAGAAATGGATCATTCTAAATCCAGAAATTTAATTTCATTTCAGCTGCTTTAATGTTGCTACTCATGATGCTCATTTAATATGTACACCACATCCTTCCTGGAAGCAGTTCAAAGATGCCACAGTTCATAGTGTAAGGTTTAAAAAAGACAAGCGTCTCTGCATTTCTAACTAAGTGATGCGCAGGAATGGATGACAATGGAGCTTTTAGCATAATTTGTGGTAGAGAACTTTGTTATTTACTTTTATATTTAGCAGGTCAATTCCAAATTGTTATACATCAGATGAGAATATATTCTGCCTTGAATGGTTGTGAACAGAGCTATATTGTTATGCATAATTTATTCATACAAAGTGAGAACCGTTACAAAGACTTGCTCAAGTTGTCATCTTTGGAAATTAATTGATATGAAAGAATAAGATAGCAAAAGGAAAGAGATATGAATGTATTGCTTTGGAGGGAGTCTTCTAAGCAATAACTAAATTAATAAAATACAGTTCAAAAGTAGTAGTTAGTGGTAATAAGTTGATACATTAATCCATTATTTTAATGTAGGCTGTTGTTTTAACATGCATTTTAAACCTTAAAGTAATATCTTAAAAAGTTCTGATCTGAATTGTGCAGAAAATAGTGGAAATGCATATTTAGTTACTATCATGGTGATAGTTATTGCTGCGAGGAAAATGGAGTATTTCTTTTGGCAGGCTGGTGTTTGGGTGGGGGTGGAAGTAGAAATGCTCCCTGTTGCAGCCTTGGTGCCCAGAGGAGTGGAGTGTCAGTGAAAGGCAGGAGCAGTGCTCACTCCTGGCCTCGGCTCTGCTTCAGCTGCGGTTTGGCAGTCAGTGGTTTGGTGAACCTCCTGTTGTCTGTTCACCATCCGTGTGCTACAGCGTGTCTGTAGAAACAGCTGAAAGAGAAATTCGTTATTTGGGTGATGTGAAGGCTTAGTTCTTGCCTTGGATCAAGAAAATCCAGAGTGAGGAGTGTAAATCTCCTCATGTCTTCTCAAATGTGAAACAAGATGGTGTTTTAGTTTCTGTTTTCTATTGATCTTAATCACTTTCCTATAATCATGAAAATGCCAGTTAAGAGAGAAGAGCATTTCATCATTTGCAGAGAAAGTTTCACTTTTAGTTGTACCACCAATGTCCCTCGAAGCAATCTGAATTTCCTGTCTCCCACACTTGTGTGCTCAAATGTAAAAAATCTTGTTCCTGTTACTCTTTTCAATCTTTTTTCCAGAAATGCTTGTGTTAATATTAACAATTGATGTTTCTAGATAAATTAATCCTACATTTAAATCTTAGGTTATGACATCTCTCATGTAAAGGTTTGATATCTATTAATGTGTCATTTGAATTTAATTAGAAATAATGAACCCAAAAGATACTAGTTGATATCATATGGGATAAGTATTTCTAAGCAGGCTAAGTGTGTTAGTGAGTTAATTTAACTTGGCAAAAATTCTAATTACTTGGATATCTACATTACGGTATTATCTTAGAAATTAAAATGGCGTTTTTGACTGCTAAAAGCAAATTGGAAAAAATTCAAATTAGGATAGGTGTTGGGAGGAAGAAGTGTATAAGCCTGCATGTATGTGAAAAATGGCCACTGCCTTTTCTTAGTAAGCAACTGTTCTGTAGTCTTTAGAGGAAGAATAACAAATAATGCTCACATGGTGGCAGAAGGAATATAGACTGAATATAAGGAGAAGTTTTCTCACAAGAAGTCGTGGTAAACATGAGAATGGGCAAATGAGTGCACCCTTGCGCAAGTGTTCTTTTTTTTTTTTTAATTTTGACTAAAAACTGCATACATTTGATTGTATCAACATGGGTGAGGTTGTATTTGAGCTCTGTTTTAGTCTAGTTTTCCTCTGATTTTAGATGTAATGATGGCTTAACATTGCATCTTAAAAGTACTGGCAGTTTGGAGGTTAACCAAAATGAGCCATTCTTTGTATAATCATATATTTGTCCAAATCCAAATACTTAGTAGAACACAGGTTGAAGTGAACAGACTTGTGCATGATGAAACCTAAAATGGCAACAGTTAGAAAGGAGTGGGTTAATACATTGACTAATGTTGTAGGTTTATAAGAACTGGCCCTTCCCTTTGTTCTTTTTTATCATATACATTTATCATGTTCAACCTGGCAACTGAAGCAAATAGCTATTTAAGTTGGAAAAAATGAATCACTGTGCAATTTCTTGAACTGTATGATATAACCAAGCTTAATAATAATATACAACAGAAGTTGTAAGCCTAGGGATATTTTTCCCCGGTTTAATTTTTTTTTTTTTCTAATGAGCCATGAGCATTTGCTTCTTTCTGTATGGAAAACCAAAGGGCATTGAGATGTGTTTAACAAAGCTGTAATTTCCTGTCCGCTGGTAAGGACTAATGGTGAGTGCTTACCTTCTGCTGCTGCATAAATAAAGTGTATTTAGAAATGGTTGAACTCTTGGATTGTGTGAAGATTTGGGATGCAGACTCTTTGACTTTAAACCTTGTTTAAAAGTGACAGAGAAAAATAAAAGTGTGAATTTACTCATTAAAAGGGAAAAGGTGCTGTGGGAAGAATCTTCCATCCTCTCTGCAACGTAGACCTAAAGGTGTTTGTTGTGTCAGCGTATTTTCACACTGCTGGATGTTGCATGTTTGCAGCTGGCTCTGATGCAGCTGTCAGGGTACAGTTGATGAGCATCATCATTTAAAGTGTAAAAGAAAGTATCTTGGCATAGAGGGACATGATAAAGTGCCATCTACCAGGCATTGTGGACATATCTAGTCACCATTTCTTTTTTCTCCTCATTCTGCATTTCGTTGCTGCCCTTGCCAGAATGTGCAGAAGCCATTGGGAACAGTTCAGCCCAGCCTCCAGCCTTCTAATATCACTTTGGTAGTTGTCAGATCATATGAAATGTCAAAATTCATGTGGCCTTCATGAAGAGATATATTTAGTACAGCTGCTGCATACCTACATAGTATCTCTGACATTGACATATTAGTTATGCTGTCTTTTGCAATCTGATATCTTTAAATTTGCCACCTTGTTAAGTTTTGATTAATGTGATTCCATTTCACTAAAGTAATTGGCTTGGCCTGTTGTAGAAAATAATCAGCCTTTCTACGGAACAAATGCTAGAACATGCTAATGAGGGAGTGAGTTCGTTAAATTGATGGCGTGGAGTGACAGTTATTAATGATTGTTATGATAAACAGACGAGTGCGAATTGGGATGAGTTGGGCAAAAGTGACAGTTTAAAAATAACGTATATTGGAAAGTACTAACGAAGTAATATACTGTTAGGAAAACAATCATGCAAGTTGTCAAGGGAAGAAGTGTAATTATACAGCTGCACAAGCTGCCTGGGAGGACAGGGACCTGGCTGATAATGGACACGTTTTTTGTTGGCAAGGGGAAAATATGTTATGGCAGAGAGGAGTACAGATTGATAAATTAATTGGCCTTTCTCATTGTTCCAAGAGCAAACTTGTCCAGCAATAGCCAAGCATATTAGGTAAATAAATGAAGTGACCAGCTATTCCTCTGCATCTGACCCGTTCTCTGCCCTTTCTTTTTAATCCACCTGTGCATGAACTGCCAAGTCCAACTGCCTGTGGTAGCAGTGTTTGCATAAATATAGCTCTCCTGAAAATATGTATGGCTTTTAAAAATGAGATGCTTTGTCTTACAAAGATTTTTGTCTTAAGATGAGGGTTAGTTTTAATGCCATCAGCCTTATGCAATGTGGTATGAAAGTATACTGATTTTTAAAGTGAATTTTAGACAGCTGTCCATCTGAAAGCTTGCTAGATAAAATAAAGATTGCTAGTAGGAGTGTTTGGAGTGTTTGGGAGTTAGAGGTATGGTGCTACTTCTGCTTATTGTTGCGTAAGCTTGGTGCTAAATGGATTCAGGTTGTTGGCTGTAGGAGAAAGACATTTGTATCTCTGAGACTGACAGCAGTGCCATACATAATTCAGCTGTCAGATTGCCCATGTGGTAGACTCACTGGAAAAGCAGAGGATAAATGTGGAATACTTTCCTAATAAGTATGAGGAGATACAAAGTAAGTAGGCCATTATATATATAAAAAAGAGAAGAAAATGTAAAACAGCTGTCAGAACAATTCAGTATAGACAGTGATACTTCAGCTGCTGTGGTTAATAAGAGTACTAGGTAGTACATTCTGGATCACTTCAGTCTCTGTTCTAATGCAGAGGACTGGGGATACATTTGGGCAGGCGTGGAACTAAGTGGTCAGTGCTATTGCCATTCTTTTGCTTGCTTGTTTGCACTGCCTTGCATTTAAATATTTATTTTCCTCTGTGGAAACATGAGCAAATATACCATATTTTTCATAAAGATGGAGGGAGTGATTCTGAAAAAGTTGGCTAAGAGAAAGCACTGTTATCACTGTCAAATTCCATCTGCTCAGGACACACCAATGAATAGAAGATGGAGAAGAGTTTAGATTCTGTATGACAGCCTGCAGCCATATCAGCACTGAATGGAGCCTGTAAAATGCTTACTTAACCATTTCGCTGGATGTTTTACTGGATTCAGCTTGGTCTTGGTCTTGCAAGGGCTCCAATAATCATGTTACCGATTCCTCGTGACAGCACTCAAGAACACAATCTGTTCACGAATCTTGCCATGTTTCCTTTGCTGCATAAGCACTAGTTTGTATAGTCTTAGACTCATGAACACTGATTCACTGGATACAATCTAACCAAAATGAGCAAGGATAATTTCCTATTTAATAATTAAGTCTAAGCCTTTTTCTAATAGTGTTACGGGTGAAATCTCTACAGTCTTTGGTTTTCACTGTTAGCTAAAGGAAGAAACATAAAAAGTTTGGTTTCCACAGAACTTATCATTTTCCTAATAGTGTCATAGATTCAATGTGTCAGGTATAGCTTAAGAAACTGCTAATTAGTAGCTTAATGCAATTTACTGTGTGTAGATTTTATCATACTGAACTTCATTGTTCTATTCAGAACATGTAAACCAGTGACTAAAAAGCCTTTTGTGAAAACAAAAATGTACCAATTACCAGATTACTTTGTAACAGAGTGAAAACAGGCAGTAAATTCTGAACTATACTACACTTCTCTGGATGAAGAAGTCCTGTTTTACCATCATGTTACTTCTTGAAAAGCTTAATGTACTAAGCCATTACCTAAGCCTAAATTAAATTATAAAAAGCAGCCTTAACAGTATCTTAATTTCAGCATGCACGATTTTGGTTCTGCTTCTCAACAAAGTATGTTGTTTATACTTTGCTTCCATGGCCAAACTGTTCATTTAGCCTTGTTCTGTCCAGAGAGCTAGTATTGCTCCTGTTCTCTCTGACTTCTAGCATTTGTCTGCATCTCCCATTTAGTCTGGATTAGGCTTGTGCTTTAGGGGCAACACTTCTGCTCTTCCAGGTGTTTGGATCTGCAGAGGCTGGATTCTTTTCAAACACAGTTGAACTGGAGGATGTTCCTCGGAGGTGCATCTGATATGCTCCATCTGCTGCTGAGTATCCAGTCTTTGGAAGCAGGTTACATCAAATAGCCATTAAAATCCTCTAAAAAGCATTGAATGTTGGACATTGGGTCCTTAGCATTCAGTGTTTTGCTCTGGAGGTCTGCTCAATCTGGACCTCACTGTTTGCTTGTATGGATATAGTCCTCATAATACTTTAAACTGAATCTTCATATGACATTACTGTTAATTTATCTTTTTACTGAATCCTATTTTTGTTCTTCATTTCTGCCTTGCTGCACTTCTTGCATCTGTCTGGTTCATGACATTGCTACTATTTTACTTCAGGACTGGGGTCTGGCCTTTGTACTGTTTTCAGTTGTGCTTTTTCAGTTTTTATTTTTCAATCACTTTTGAGAAATCTCTGTGATAGTCCTTTGGTAAATCTGACTTGACTTGTCTTTCTTGGAGACAGCATTAACAACAGCTATTTCCCTAAGCAGAGACGTTGAAAGAAAAATCTGCAACTGATCTAAAAGTTGTGAAGGGAGAGGCATTCATTTTGACCTTATTCTGAACTGTAGAGATGTAGAAGAGCCTAATTTCTTTTTGTCGTGGCGTAAGAAGGATTTAGTGAATAGGAGATTGTCTTGAGCTGTAGAAGGGAACATTAGGTGCCAAACAGTTCACAAGGTGAATCCAACCTGTGTCCAAATAATATGTATAAATAATTCACAGTATTAGCAGGAGTCACACATCTTTGAAGAACAGCACATTGCTGCTATGTGCAGATTTCTTCTTCTGACAATAGCTTTGCTTTGTGAATATAGGCACCTATTGTACTAACTCTTTTAAGATAATTATGGTGTACTTCTCTGAGGCTTTTCCTTTTTCCTTATGGGGAAATAAAGCATGTATTTTTAGATTGTTACCTATGGAGACGGAGTGCCAGTTGTATGGGTTGCATAATCTCCCCAAATAACTGTGGGTGAGTAAATTTCTGGGTGGGGGAGTGGATGAAGCTGGCAGAAGTGACCATGTTTGGCCAGCAGGAAGGGCCTGCCAACCTCGTGGCTGTGGAGGGGCTGCAGCATGATGACCCCATGCCACAGTGAAGAGAGAACTGGCTCAAAGAACAGGCAGTGTGAAGTCTGGTGGTGGCAGAGAGAGCGAGGCTGAGCTGCAAGGAAGAGCTGCTGATCTGTGGACACCAGGCAGGCAGGGTATGACTCCACAGGAAAACAGAAGTGATTAGTCCAGGTATGTGTAGTCACAGGATTGCAGTGAACCTGTCAGGACATACGGCCTCAAGGGGAGCTGCTTCAAAGAAACAAAACATTTTGTGTTCCTCAGCTGTACTGAGAGATGGTCATATTCCAGTTATCTTGTATTCAGTATTCTTTTATTTATGAATATTTGCTTTAAGTGTAGCAAATGGTAGCCACTACATGACAAGCCTTTGTTAGGCTGGAAGAGAAGCTGCAATTTGATAGCTGGGATGGGTCTTGCAGCTTATCAGCCTAAATTCTACCAGAATAACCACATCAGACACAGTCTTGACCCATCCTCTGCCTCAAGACAATCACAGGTGTTTCTACTCAGCATTTTCAAATGAAGGTGCTGGTTGGGATTTGATCACTTGCTCCTTCTCACTGCGCCTCTGATCCACTTTTATACTGTGCTAAGCCAGAAGGTTAGCTGTATTTACCAGCTTGGTGCTATAATGAACATTACCCACAATTAACTTAATTTTGAGTAGTGATAAATGCTGTGGAAGAAACCAAAAATCAACCAGTCCTCAAATAGTGACTGTAGTGACTCTACAGCACAGGAGAAAGCAAAGGTGGATGTGAGAGACAAGTGTTGTCTTTTTGAGCCCGTTGTCTTTTGGCTTTCAGTACATAGCACAATCTTGAGAGAAAGCAAATTACTGAAACAGATTGTCATTAATCCTTGCTTTTCAGTAGCAAGTAAGGACCCTTCACCCCATCCCTTGGCCACAGCTGAAATCACTTGAAAAGGGTGAAAGATTTTTCTGTCCCAAGTGTTTCAGTTTCTAAGTCTTATATAGCTTCCACCTGGGCCTCTCTTTTTAAGGTCACGTGTAGAGCCCATTGACTGCATTCAGTTGCAAGGACTTGGTAGAAAGAAGAAAGTATTCTTGCTCTGAAGTTCACCGTTTCCAAAAAAGAATTTAGAAAAAATATTTTTCAACCAAAACAGGGGTGTTCCACTGGTGGAAATAATCTTCAGTCCGTAAAAGGAAAGAGTTTTGGGAGCTTGTGACTGTGTGGTGCTATCAAAGGAGGTAATGCTGTGCTTTTTAGCTTTGATGTTACTCAAGTGTGATTTCTTTTGGCTAGGTATAGCCTTGCTGTTTCATTGTACTTGAAAAAAAATGTTTTGCATCAAGCTTATTTGCTAGGAGTGCTGTATCCTGAGTGTAAGAGATTCAAGGTTTTTGTTTTCTCTTTTGGATTATATTTGGACGCTGAATTTGCATGCATGGGGTTTTCTTGAAAATTTTAAGCCTTCGTGAGGGAGACTACATGGGATTCACTGGTTATGAGCTAGTGGTTGCTGCATAGTCAGTGTTTTAAATTGCTGCATGTTTTTTGTGTAATGCTTGCAGGTTCTGGAGAAATATTTGTTTATCTGAGAAAATTTGTCTTCCTATTGAGACTGAGTGTGTGAGAGCTTCAAGTGAAACTTATGTAGTTGTGAGCAGTAAGCTTCTTTGAGGCATGAAGATATCGTCTAAGAAAAATGATTCTTTGCCTTTATTAGCTAAACACATTCTTAATGTTTGCTGATATTCAAAGGCATATAATGGTGTATTTTGTGGAATTGAATAATTTAAGCTTTGTACAGCACCGGGGTCTCTTAATGATCAAGCCATACTAGTCCCTTTGTTTCATTATACAGTGTGACTGCAGAATTGTTCATGTGGTTGTTTTGAGGATGATATTATTTATTGATTCTAGTAGCAAGGGTGTTAAGGCTTGAAAGAGGAATACACACATAGGGTGGTGGAGAAGAGGTCCATTTTAGTTGCTAATCCAGGTGCCGATAAAAGAATGAGCTTTCAACTGAGCTTGACATGAGTTCAGAATCCATCAGATTACAGACTGTTTTTCAAGCTTTGCATGGGATAGTGAAGGGAGGAAACCTGCAGTATTTTCCCAGTGCTTTATTAGCTGTATCATATATTGCAGGAAGTACTAATTGTCAGTTGTATCGATTTGATATGAAGTATAAAACTTTGGTGAAAGTTCAATTCTCTTTGTAGTAAATACAAGGGGAAAAAACGTGAGCTAAAATCTTGGTGTTCTCTAGGGGTGCTATATGTGAAAAGCAGAGATAGCTTATAGAAATATATGGAGCAGTGCTTGATAATTCTTAATGAATATTTTAATGCATTAATAAAATAAAGTAGTAAATTCAAATATAAGAAGTTTCAACAAAATATTTTGAAATAATTACATCCACATTTACTTGTGAAATGAACACCAATACAGTCACAACTATTTAGCTGATAGAGTTTATAATTGTGAGACTGAATCCATCTTTCATAAAGTAGCATTACTGGTTCCATGGTGTGTTTTAGGAGCATGAAGCTTAAACTGTAAATGCAATTTTTTTTACTGTTGTCTACTGATATTTTTGCTATCAATGCTGAATACTTGTCATAGAACCCTGTTTCTATCAGAGCTTCTTAAAGCAAATGTAAAATAGCATGCGGAACCTTGGAACTTCAAGGAACATCCCAGTAAGACTAACTGATACTCCTTAATTTAGACTCATAAAAGAATGGAAAGCTGTAGGCATTATTTAGTCTAATAATAAATTTGAGCAATTGTATGTGAAAGGGTTTTGTTGCTTTGTTATTTGCTGTCTCAGCAATTTAACAGATGTGAATGTTCCTCTTTTCCAGATTGCAAAGGATTTTGATGAGATGCAATAAAGCCCTTCTTTTCCCCCCTATAATAATAATAATGATAGACTCATGGTGTGAATTTGAAATCTAATATTTTCAGGAGTTTTTTTTTTCTGTGCTTATTCTGCTAATGTTAGCTCAAGTGAGTTAGATAAGGAACAGAGAATACGAATGTGAATTATTCTCTCTGTGTTACGTGCATTTTGCTGTGTACTCATACATGACTTAGAGAGAAATAAATCCACTATAACACAGATGGACTCAAGTTTTGCAAGCATGAAAAAAAGCCAACTGAAAGAAAATTAATTTATTATTGTTAAGTAACACACCTCAGCTCAAGGTAACATGCTATATGATAAAATAGTTTAAAGTTTATCTTGTTTGCAAGATTAATATATTGATATTCACTTGACAACTTTTAGTATTAGAACCTTGCATACACACATTTTCACTTTGAGAATCTAGGTACTTCAGCAGGTGCATGTAACTGATAAATCTTTTTGTAGTTGTCAAAACAACTTTGTACTTTTTCTTTTACAACTAAAAGCACTTTGACAGTCTGAAACCTGGTATATCAATAGGGAAAGCAAACAGACTATTAATTTTAGTACCACATTTCACTGAGTTTTGACATTTTTGAAATATATCACTTCAAAACACCGAGACACAGATGATTAAAGGTTGTTACTGGCAAAAATGTTGTTGGTTATCAGTGTTACTGATATCACTAGTGACATCTTTGCATACTACTTGAGTCTTGTTTGAAAATCAGGGTATTTTGACCATATGGACTATATCTGCATATCTCATTGTAGTCTATGCACTAGTTTCTATGCCTTGGGGGTCTCCCCCTCCCTAAAAAAACAAGAGGCAACAAAAAACTTAAGCTAACCTTCTTGCTGCTTGGTGGCTGTCAGTTCTCAGTTTTGTTGACATGTGGAACAGCATTGTCCTGATGTCTGAAGTCACTCACAATTAGCTTGAACTAGAGATGCTGCCAGGTTAGGACTGTTTTAAAGATAAAACAGGCTTACAACAACCTGATATTTGTTTTTCAGTCTGAGGAAATTGCGGTGTGTTTGTCCATAGTGTGCACTGTAGTCTGAAATACGATCTTTGCAAAAACACTCTGTGGAGGCAGCTTCCCCAGTGCAGTCATAATGGCTTTTGGTTTTTGATTGTTTCTGTGTTCAACTGGATAATTTTGTCCTTTTAAGCTGTTGAGAAATCACAGACATTATTGAGGATGTCATTTCAGACACCAAAACTAGATAGAAATATACAGTTGTCCTTGTAAAGTTTCACAGCTGATGCAAGAGCACTCTCCAATGTGGTCTTGTAGAACATACTTCAAAAATAATGGCATAAGCATGGCTTTTAATAGCATTGCTAATATGGCGCTCAATCCATTAAGATAACATGAATACTCTGCTTTTTCTGCTGGAGAAACAAACAAGCATAAAGTGAGCATAAGGATTGTCTGGCTTGAATTTGAGGTGCTAAGGAGAAGACTTACAGGATGTGCTCTGTGTGGAGTCTGGATAATCTGTAACAGGGACGACTTCTTAACTTGTGTGCATGTAATGTGGTTTTGCTCGTTGTGTGAGCTTGGATTAGTTAATATGGGACAGTTAAAATCTTTCTCAAATTTCCCTTGAAAGATGAATCATCCTAGGCTTTTCTACAGTAAAGTTTGGGTTTATTGTTGATTTACTTCTGTTCACATATGAATACCTTTCTAAGTGGTAATGAAAATATATTCACGGGGTTTTTTTTTTCTTGTTTTAAGATTTTATTTTTAAGTTTTGGTATAGTTTTGTATTTCAGTGAAATTTTGGAGGCTTTTAGCTGAAATATTATGAAACAGTAGAGTCTGTGTATTTATTACATTTTCTCTTTCAGTTTTTGTAACTCCAAGCCTTCTGTGTAGTATATAAATTGTTCAGCATGCACTGTGGTTTAGAAAGAAAAGTAATTCAGGCAAAATGACTACTCAGTGTTGAATACATACGCTTGTTCTAAGAGATCAGTAATCAGACGCTGAAGCTCTCAATATGTGAAGTGTATTTAACACAAGTTTGTTTACTTATCAGCACTGGTGAGAAACATCCATGCCAGTTTGTCTTCTTACTTACTTTTTGTTCATACAATAGACGGAAAAAAACCCAGAAATACAATATGAGAATGATTGATTGTGGGATGGAACTATAGTCTGACTCCCCCCATATAAACTAATATCACAAATATTAACGGACACACATTTCACATGAGCTTGATTTTTTTTTTTTTCCCAGCATGATTGTTTGGACTCCTGAGACTTGTCCTAGCAATAGTTCTTGGCATAATCAATATTACTTTTTATTTCTTTTGCAAAGCGAATTTGAAAACTGTGTGAGACCGGGATGTCTGGAGATGAGCTGCTTTAATGGCTTTCCTGCCAAGCTCTTGGGAGCCCAATAGGATGGCTTTGAATTAATCCTATTTCTTAGCTATGGGTATCTAGGTCTAGAGGGGTGTCCTTTGCAGTGCTAGCCTGTCAGTGGTCATTCTTAACTTACTAATGGTCTCCTTTTAACAACTTCGAAGTTGAAACATGCTCAATCTGTATGTTGACTTTGTAACAGAATTTCATGATGACTGCCTGTCCAGGAAGCATTATTTAATGGGTGGTGGTAAAAGTCAGGGCTGATACAGGCTTGTCTTACTAGAAATTGAAGGATGTGCTCAGTGAAAAAGGGAAAGCAGTTACATACCATGATGCTTTTTCAGGTGCCAAAATTTACTCACATGTAACTGAAAAATGCTTTTCATCTGTCTGTGGTTAATTGATTGGAAGCTCCCATACTCTTGTATCTCTAGGTGAGTGCCCATCCTGTTCTTGGAATCACAAATCAGACATTAGGAAAACTTCTGAGTCACTTAACACTTGAGTACTGTATTGAGTTTCTAATCAAAATGTGTATTAGAATGTGTTACTTTCTCATAGAGGAAATATTTCTAGATTTAAGTTGGATAAGCATCAAGCTCTGCTGCTGAACAATGGGACATTGAGGTCCTGGTAGAGGGCCTTTCTTCTTTCACTTACCAAGTATTTATTCTCTGTATAGATGTCCTTGAAAGGATGTTCATTTACATGGAGGAAAAGGATTATTTGCACAACAGATGCTGTGTGCCTGTAACTTCTTGTGGGGGTGAAAATGAAGTGCCTAAGAAATCTGTACTTAGTAGAAAACATGCTGAAGTTTAAGATGTCTCCTAACATTATACATAACACAAAAGCAAATTTCCCAGTACTGGAGTCAGTAACACTACCACCAATGAAGATTAGCTGAGGCTTTACCAGATTATATACTCAAACTCTAAGAGGATTTGTCAGTGGGGAATGGGGAGTTGTGGTTTTGGGTTTTTTAATTTTTTTATAAACTAGATGAAGATGAGGTAAAGTTTACATATGGAGAATAAATATGTTGAACTGAGAGGAGTTTGAAATGTGCAAAATATTCCTTTTGTAATCTTTTATTATTATTTCTCAGAGATGAGCCTTGTAAGTGTAGATACTTTTGAGAGCACTGATTCTGTTGTTCCCACTGTTGCCTTAATATCCATTCCTTTGATGTTGCAATGAGATTTTACTTTTCTTTTCTCAGCAAAGTCATTTGTATGTACCAGAGTTTCAGCTCGAGAGACAACCAACCAATATTTTCCTAGCGCATAAGGATGTAACTATACATTTAAATTTATTGTAAAACACTATGCTCATCTGTAATTATATTACTTTAAAATAAAGCCTTCATCTTCTCTAAGATCTTTTGATGTCCCTTGCCTGCTGACTCTCTTTTTCTTGTTCCCGCTTACGTTAATGTGAAGAGACAGTTGAGTAAATGCACAATGAACTTCAAAACCTAGTAATTGTTTTTCAGAAAGAATGAAACTTGTGAATTAGATATGGATTGTAAAAGAACACCAGAGCTGATTAGTGTTCGTTCGGTTTGCCTGCTGGACCGTTCTGACACCTGTCTTCCCGCTTTCCCCATAAATGCCATTGCTGATCCCTCTATACTGCCAGTCACATGACAGCCAGGGAGAACTTGTGGGTGGGAGTTAAAAGACTCCCAGTGAACCTTGTCAGGCTTAGCAATTCATGAAACTCGACATAAAAGGCAACGTTAAACAAAGATGAGTTGAATCCATTTACATGCAAACTGTAGTTATCTGTATGAAAAAAGCCAGGAAAGGGGGAATGTTGAAGGGGTTACTATTTCTTTCTTCCCTTTAGGATGTGTAGATAATGAGTTGTGTAAGGCTTAGAGGGGGAAAAATAAGCCAACTTTCAAGGCATTGAAAAATTGCTTTTTAGGAAAAACCCTTTTCATCCTAACCATCTGGTTGCATCTTGTTTACAGCACAGTGTGCCAGTTTGTGCTTATTAATCATGCTTACACAAGTATCTTAATTACTCCCCATGTAGCTGCTCTGTTTTGAACTCAGAAGTTGACCTTTCTCTTTTTATTCCTTTAAACCATTAATCATACATAATCAACGCCAATGGGGCAGAGCCATGGAGAAGTCTACCCAGATTCCAAAAGCACATGCTAGTCCTGAGAAACCATGTAGACAGGAGTGACTGCACTGCTATCAGTCAGGCATATCTTAATTAATGACTGCCTTATGAGTGTGCATACTTACATGACTGTAACCAAATTCTGTTCCCTGCTTCTTCTTCTGTCGAGATAACAGTTGCCTTATGATACTGGAGATCATTTAAAAGTCTCTGTATATAAAAAAACTTCTAGAGACATCATATAAATGAAAAAGATCTGCTTCTCTTGTCTATGTGCTCCTGTTGCTTCTGTAATAATTAAATTTTAGAGAGGATGACCAGGAAATGGTCCGGGCTCTAGATTCTTCTAGAATAAATATGTTGGAAGAGGGTAAATTTTTCCAAAATAACTGGAGTAACAAATATATTCCTCTTCTCCCCTGCCTTCTCTATTAAAAAGGAAAGGCAACGGGCAAGGGAAAAATTGTTTTGAAAAAGCATGGATTTGAGAATACAGAGTGGAATTTCAGAAACAGCACTTCGGTTTCTAGTGTACTAGGCAAGCTGTAGTATGCAAAAGTAATTTAGCCTGCCCTGAAACTCTTCAGCATGATGAAAATTTTATCAGTAGTGTAAAAAAAAGACAACTATCCAGCCTACTCATTTAGTCAGCTTACATGTTTATACACAGGGAAGAAAAGAAATGGATTTGCAAGCATGACTTGCGTTTTCTCTCACTGCTTTTGTTTTTCTGTTTCGTTTTGCAATTTTCACTTACAGGAGCTTTAACAACAGTTAAGGCTGTTCTAAAAGCCTTATGAGCCACTATCATAATAAGAAATGTGTTTATTTTTATTGCCAGCATGGAAAAAGAAAATATTTCCCAGCAAACCACAACAGGAACAGAAAAAGATTATAAACCTGTATCAAAAAACTTGTATCATGAAAATTATTAATATTTAATTCAGGTAAAAGCTTTGCCGTTCCATATGTTGAATGCACCGCTGTGTCATCTTATCTTTAAAAAAATACTTATTCATAAACTGAGTATATAGTGTGTGAGCTGAAGTGTTTCATCCAGTCTAGTGAACAATTGTGCTGTTTTTCATTGGACAATTTCTTTCATTTGAGCTGAAAATTTTTTTCAGACTTTTTGCATAGTTTGGGTGTTTTGATGTCCTTGCACTTTTGATATTTCCTAGAAGGTTCCTTGAGTATTGTTAAACAATCTAGCACAAACAAGCAAAAATTTATTCAGAGAAAACTATTTTGAGAACCTAAAAGAATAGGTTTTGATTTAGATTTTGAATTGGGGAGCTCTTGCTGGCCTCAAACTATAGGTTTATCTCCCTTCCCATGTGGACAGCTAAAGATTATTTCCAAGTATAGACTGTAGGTCCTGTAAAACAGAAAAATGTTGCTGATGAGATGCAGTATTGACAAAATATAGTCACACAGCATGAATAGGTGAATAAGAGTAGCAGCCCTGAGAGGGCCAGGCTCGGCTGTGTCGCTGAGGTGCCTGGCTGCAGGATGAGCCCAGCCTCCCACTGCCAGAGAGGAGTCATGGGCAGCTCCTGCCTGCTGATTACACCAGCTGTGTGGCCTTGCCTTTATCTAGAGCTACAGCAACATACTCTCCTGTAAACATCCTTTTATTTGGCAGTAGAAATGAAATGTAGAGTTGTTTTCATTGCAGAAGATCTGGTAAGGGCTGAAGTGAGCAAAATGGTGTAGCCTTTCTAAGGATGGCATCTGCACGGTGGGCTGTGCCCTCACTGGATGCCCTATGCCATGCTGCACAGCTTGGGATTCCCAGCAGCTGAAGGGCTGTAAGATGGTCTGGATGATCCTAGTTTTCTTATGGTGTGAGCTCCCATAACTAGTACACTGCTGCACAGAGTCCAAGTGCTTTTCTTTCTGGGATCCTGCTGAGCCAATGCCTCCTGGTACAACGTGCAAAGCTCTTGACTGCCCAAAGTAGCTCACTGCTGTTTCCTTCCTGCATGGTTCTTTCTGCTGTCTGTTGTTTTCTAATTATATTGCATATCTTTGTTTTCTTTGAACATTTAAATTGCAACTCAGAGGACTGAGTCAGAGGATTCTATGCTGGAGGCGTGCATCTTGAAATGTTTCTTGTACTGCAGCACTTGCAAAGGAACTATGTTGAGGAGATAAATGATAAGAGTTTGCCTGTGTAAGGAGCAGGCAGAATGACAGGGTGTAGAGAGTGAGTGATGGTGGAGCAGAAAAATTGCCTTTCAGCAGAAGCAGATTTTAATACCTGAGTATTTTTCTAGTAGAAGCTCAGTTTCATAAGTTTTCATTGGTTCATTTGCCTGGGATTTTAATTTGATGTAAGTTGAAATGATGATGATATCCAGAAGGAATTCCTGTGATTTGTATAAATGAAGAGAGCATGGAAACAGTTGTTCTCATCAATGACTGTTAAAATGTTATGACCTACTGTACGTCTCATTTTACGTCTTCATTCTGCCTCGTTCTTCTGCTATATAACTGATAACTTTGTTATTAGATCTTCATGTACTTTACTGTTTCTCCTGCTCCAGATTATTTTATAGCCTAACACTGGAAATTTATCTCTGTAATCAGAAGTGAGGTTGTCTCCTGAAAAAATGCCTCAGTTTTCATCCCACATACTTCTAAGGGAAACATTTTGTTTCTAGTCATTATACCATTGAAGACAGTAGTGCTTTAATGCCCTCTTTCCTTTTTAATGGTTTTAATCATTGCTTTTACTTCATGCTTTTATTCAACTTTCTATTTATGTAGTTCATTCTTTAATTCTAGTGTCAAGTCCTGGGAAATGTGTATTTTGTCCTCTTGAAGTTGAAATAAGTCATGACTACCTCAAGTGAATTTTAATTGTCTTCTGTAAAAATTTTCATTAGTTTTTTCATTAGTGTGTTTGATGTTATGAGTCCACAGCAGATCTAAAAGGGGAAAATGCCTATGTGAAACCAACATTATAAAACTATAATTAATCATAAACACTTTGCTAAGAACAAAATAATCCAGGGATATGCTATTTGTTACAGCCGGAGGGAAGTGGAAAGATGGGAACACCTTAAACTGGAGTCATGGCTGAGGACAGCATGCTCACAAACTGCAGCCTCCGTTCTGGGGGGTTTCTTACTTGTTGCTGGGCTAGAAAGGCAGAGATGTGTTGCATATTTTGAGATTTTTTTCTTCCTAGCTCTTTTGGGCTTTCTGGTAGAAGTAGTCTTTGGAAACAAAAGTCCTGTTTGTTTCTGTTTTTCCCATGTCACCAGGAAATCCTCAGTATAAGCTTCATTTGTGTATCCATTCATATAACACCTGTAGTGAAGGTTGGATGAAGGGATAGTGTGTTAGAATAGAATACAGAATGTTTTGTATTATTGCTATATGTTTGGAAAACATTGTTTAAAGGCTTGAATTCCAGCCTAGGAAATTATTATAAAAGAAACAAAATGGATGAAAGTATTTTAATGAGCTTAAAGGAGTTGCACTACACCTAGCATTTCATATTGTATATTGAGGTATGGATGAAAAGGCATGTTTTCAAATGTTGTTTTGCATTCCTGTGTTACTTTCCACCAGTAAGGTCAGTAACACATTGAGGTTGGGAAGAAGCCCCTTACAGTTTAAATATGTACAAATCTTTTAAGAAATTGTGAGCCTGATGAAAGGGATTTTGTAACAGGTATTCTAATGAGCTCATTTTATATTTTGCTTTTTCTTTCTCTTTTTACTGTGCATGTATTAACTTGTTCATAATATGTATATTGTATTTTTGCCTAGTAGTTGTATATATGTCTTTGAAGATGTCAGGAATTATTCCTCTCAGAAGTAGGAAAACAAAACCAGCCCCAAAATCCTTACTTGAGTTCTAAATTAGGGATTACAAATATTTGCAGAGTCAATCAGTCCTTGATAATATGCTGTTGTCTGGATTAGAATCACCTGAGTTTCTTACTGCCTCACTTGCAGTTGTGTTGTGGTGATTTCTCTAAGCACCATACTGGTTCCTTCCTTTATAGTATGATATTAATGGGAATAAATTTTTCAGTATGTTTTGAATGAATTGTTAACATTGCAGAGTAGAATTAATACAAGAGGTCAAATTAATGCTATCCTTTACATACTGTGAAGCTGAATGTAAATCAGCCAGTTATACCTGTTTATATACTCTGAATCATTTTTTGGATTATCTCAGATGTTGATCTGTCCTTGACATCACTTTGGAGCCTGAGCTAAACCCGTGGAGATGATAGTATTAGTGCAGTGTCAGTTTTGTCATTTGGAAGCCTTCCTCAGTCAAATTGCAGCCTGAAGACAGTCCAATATAACTGTACATAGATGTCTTTTAAAATTGGCTTTACCCTTCAAAGATGACTGAAGGATAACAGAATAATATATTTTTTTAATTCAAAAATCAATTTAGATATTGATATATTTTTAAGTTTGAAAGTATAGACTATAGTAGCAAAGTACTTCTGTGGTTGTCAATCTTTTTCTCTCCCCTTTACATTATGGTTGCTAATTTAACTATTGCGGATGAAAATATCTTGTTAGGACTCACTTGATAGTATCATTAAGCAGCACAATATTTTAAAAATAAAATATAGCCACTTTTTTGCACATAGGATCTCTTAACATCAAACAGCATTTCATTAATTTAGAGTGTCTGCTTTTAGAATTAGAAAAATATTCTCTTCTTGATGAAGTAGTACTATTGTGTAACTTTGATAGTGAAAAAAATTCTGCAGTGGAAAAATGTGATAATGATTCAGGAGAAGGAAAGCAGTTGTATAGCTATACTGTATACCTAGTTTTAGTGTTAATTTTTGAAAATCTGAAGCGTACTTTGTACTGAAACTACAGCCTGTGGTTTTTTTTGGCTATCAGGTAATGATTATTCTCAGTCTTGAAATTGTTACATGAGAATTCTTTCTTTTCTGTTTTCCCTCCCTTGCTTCCCCCTCCCCAGCTTATTAGCCGTGACCTTTTTAAAGATGAAATGATCACAAATAGCTACTGGACAGCTAGCCCTTTAACTGGAAATTAATGGCAGTGTTTTTGCTGTGATAAATACAGTGAAGTCAGGTTACTGCAGTGGGGAAACCCTTCCTACAGTCTCCTTATCCTGCCTTCACCTAGGGTACTGGGATGATATAGTTTGATGACATATTGGGTGAAATACATAGTGGATTTGTAAAACTATGTTTCAGTGGTAAAATATGCATTCAGTCTTATGACCAGCACCAGATAGACTTCCATACTTCTGTTCCCAGTTGTACTGAACAACATCATCTTGCTGATTGACTGTGCAAGTGCCAAAGCGAAACTTCTCAAAGTTTTGGAAGAAACACTACCATATTTTTTTATCATCTTCTGCTCTTAAGCAAAACAAAAACGGATGATTCTTACTTCCAAGGATATTAGCATTAAATAGAAAAATGAAGTTGAGGAAGGAGGGGTAGGAAGAAAAAAGATAATATTGGCATGATAATATTGAGATGTTTTATTTCTGATTAAAAGTCTGAGAAAACAATTCTTGTTTAGATCCTTGCTAAACTCAGTGCATGAAATTAGCATGTTTGCTCTACTATGGTCTGCAAAGGACAAAAGGGGGCAGAGGGTTAGCATTTAAAACTTCCCATTTGCTACAGCATAGGGACTAGTCAAGTTTCATGGGAAAAGTCTGAGTCACACTATTCTGTGGCATCAGTTCTTGGTTTTATTCCATTTAACAACACAGCTGAAAAGGCCACGCATATTAATCTAGAAGGTAATTAATACAATCAGTCACTATTGATGTATTGTTGACTCTGCAGAATCTTTGAGTGGGTTTAACATGCAGACAGCACGATTTGCTTTAGTTAAGCCATGCAATGCCTGTTATTTTTTGCTAGATTCTTTGCTGAATAAAAACTACTGTTACAAAATTAAAGCACAAAAAAATAGCTGTGTGCTTGAACTTGTCTGTTTGCTCTGCATAGCCTTTC
The DNA here is from genome assembly GCF_029207755.1 of Chamaea fasciata. NCBI lineage: Eukaryota > Metazoa > Chordata > Aves > Passeriformes > Sylviidae > Chamaea > Chamaea fasciata. The sequence continues at coordinate 21,955,474 of NW_027094094.1, forward strand.
TGGAAATCCTTAGTTTGAAATGACCTTGCCTGTTGCTGGCTTTAAATTGTGCCTCTATGAGCTCTTCAGTTCAAGGTATATTCAGATAGATCAGCAGTACTATTCTGTCCTCTTCTGTTTCAGGATATCTTCTTGCTTCCCACTGTCCATGCTGTAAGCCAAGAGTACACCATGGTCTGTGGCACAGAGTGGGGAGGAAAGCAAATAGAGAATGGGACTGGGCAGAACTGTGGTTCTAATTCTAGCTCATTAATTCATTGTAGGTTTTTATATTTCTTTGCAGCAGTGCTTCTGTAGTTTGGCTTCCCTTTGTAGTGCTGAGTATTTAGCTGTACTTTTATGGGTTTGCCTTTGGGAATAAGAATCATAAAAGAACAGAGACCTCCAAAAAGGACTAACCCTCTGGTTTTCTTCCAAAGATTTTTTTTTTCCCTGTTCTTGTGTTAATGGGAGTTGTTTTGGTTTTTTCCTTGAACTTGTAAAATATTTAGGTTATTTTAAAATAGACATTGGCAGTACTAAATGTTGACTTAATGTTCTAAAACGCGTCGTAGCTGTGGCTTTTGTTTTGTCACTGAAAGTCTGTGGCAGCCATTGACTTTATTAAGAGCAGAAAAATGATATGTTACAGAGCCATTTCACCTCCATGCTGTCTCCTCTAATACATATATCTATGGAACTGTGGTAATTAAAGGCTCTTTATGTTTTATGATTTCAGTTGCATGAGTTGAGTCTTAGCCTAATTGTTTAATGAACAGCTGGAAAGTTTTCTTGATCTTAAGCCATTACTGTAGGCTGACCTAATTTTGAGTCTAAGCAGAAAGACCAGTTCGCGTTCTGTTTTGTGTAGTTGACACTTCAGAAGTATGTGGCGGAAATATATGGTCCAGGGCTGCCCGACCACTGATATGCCTGTCCTGAGAACAGAAATGTTTTTTAGGTTGTTGAGTGATTTCATTTACTATTCCCCCAACTGGAATCTCTTCTATGTCAGAAGGAACAGTCCACCTGCATTTAATTGATGTTGTGTCTTCAGCTCTTGCTGGAGGTAGCCATCTCTTCATATTCTAGAAAAGAAAAAGCTTGAGTAATACTTAGTGAGAAATAAAATCCATGTCAAATTTATGTGAGTTCATATAATGATAAAACAATTCCTTTTTAAATGAGTTGCTTGTAAAATGATGAGTTTGCTTTTTAACATGCAGAATTTTGAAGCATCAGCTCTATAGCAAGAATTCATCTGTTCGGAAAAATATCTTTGTACATCTCTGGGTTCTTAAAATAAGGCGTTGTAAAAAATAATTTTCTTTTTTTTTCTGAATGAAAATGGGAACTTACATAAACTTCTGGAAGGGAAATCTGAAATTCTCTTTTTTTGGTCATATTTCGCATAGCTTTCCATGTGCTTTCTGCTTTTCTCTTCAACACAATACATTATTCAGTACATAGTTATCTATGATATTCTTGTAGGTAAGATGACTTCAGAGAGTCTAAAGTACTGGCTGTTACTTACTGGGTGGGGCAATTCTGAAGTGGGCTATTTTGTTGTGATTTCAAATGCTTCCTCTTTGTCAGTGCCAGCTTAGTTCTTTGCTCCTTAGGAAGCAGTTTTCTCCTTTGATGTGTTTGCATCATAAACAGTTGTATTTAACAGCACGTGATGGTTTCTGGTTGGAGTTCAGGTCATATTTTAGTGTACATGGTCCAGTTCCCAGGCTGTAGGTGCTGTGTAAGGAATAACCTGACTCTTCCTCTTTACACAGCGCTGGTACTGCTGGTGTGGCAGCCCTGCTCCCTTCCCAGCTTTGCTCTGTGGCGGGGCCTCTGGGGTCTTACAGCTCCTGAATTCTCTACCTCTCATCTTCAGGACACAGGTGTTGCTTTTCTTGTGGGTTTCACCCATTCACAAACACTACAATATGTGACTTTTAGGTTCAAGAAGATTGACCCTTCCTTGTCTGAACCAATTTTTTGAATGCAAGTAATTTTTGCCCTGGGTAGGTACCCAGCTTCTCTGGGAGTGACTGGTTTTATGTAAATGTTTAGACAACCTTTATAAAGACGTTTTTGTTATGTGAAAGATTTGAGTTCTGGTGACATTATTGAGTTTGGTAGTCTGGGATTATTCAGATATAGTTTGGCAGTTTATGGTGCAGTGCTTGAAATAGTGAATACTTGGCTTCAGAGGAACCTCCCTGAGCTTTATCAAAAAGTATAAATATCCCAAATCCTCACTTGAGACTTGCTGATTTAAGTTCTGAGATGTTCACAAGGCCTCAACTGCATGTGTTACCTCTGAACTGTTCCCATGGCTATGTGAAGAGAGGATATTATACGTACGGCACCTTACACGGAACATGCATGTATAAAGTACATACCCAGAGTAAAATACAAAAATTGAATTTTCTTTTTGCAAGTTCATGCCTTTGCTTTATTCTCTTAAAGTGAATTTACCAAACCCCATGATTGCTTAGCTGAGTTATATAAGGAAGAATAATGAAAAGTTGAAATGATCATATATGCTGTCACTGTGAAGTGAAGGTTGCCGTTAATATTTTGTTAATCCATAATTCAGTTATTTGAAATACCTCCCATTTACAGAGGAGATATCCTCCTTTGATGTACTGAGTGTGATTGTAAGTATACTTTTCTACAAGTATTAATAAATATTTGCTTGTCATTTAATCTTATTGATCTTTAATCAGTTCTTAGTAGTTGTGATAACTGAAGTTACAAAGTTGAAATAACTTCCCTTCTGTATAAAAACAGGAATACTGCTTTCTTTTATTTGTATATGTTTTAAAGATACTCTGCCTTGTCATTTATTTCATTTGACTTAATCATTAGAGAAGATTAAAGGTGGCTTATTTCTTAGACATATGCTTAACAAAGAAGGATTTTACAAACATCTGTGCAAAAACATACAACATCTTCCTGCCTTCTTATCGGTAAATGCAGCTGTTCCTGTTTTTAAAAATCAGATGTGTGATAATGTGGAGTAGCAATGTTTGAAGGCTTCATTTTCTGATATCTAAGACATGCTTCTTTTTCCTGAGCTTGGACAGGTATAAATAAGAAAGATAAATTTACAGCTAATGTTGATTTTATTTTTTTTCCCATTTCCCCCAGCCCCCAACGTTATCACAAACTGTTGCCAATGTCATCTGCTAAGTGAATTGCAGGTTCTTATCACATGTATGCTGGGTTAAGGATAATTAGTCCATATACTGAATAGTGATAAATTATGCACAGTAATACAGCTTTTATACAATTTAAAATTTCTATCAAATTTATAAATTAAAGAGAAGTTGTTGATAAAAACTGTGAGTAACTTATGTCCTTTGCAGAAGGGACACTATCAAAAAATCCACACCCAAGTTGTCTTTTTAGTGGTTTTATTCTTGGTTTAAGAGTGTGGTTTGCTGTTTGTATTGACAGATCCATACAAGTGAAATAGGAAACAGAGTTGTTGAGATAAATAGATGGGCAAATCTGTTTGTAAGTCATTAAGTTACTATTTTCAGTAGCTAAATCACAATTCTACACCGTCATTATTACAACTTATTTCAGATTTGCTTTCTTTCTTTCTTTTGGAGCTAAGTGGGGTGATATGCCCATTAGTCTTCCAGAATGGGTAAACGTAGTCAAGCAAAACGGCCACAAACCATGTTTCATGGCAATCTCTCTCTGGCCAAAACCCCATAAAAAACCTACCATGTATGTCTTTTCATCTGGAAACCCACCCATATGTGTTAGTTGTGAAATGTTACGGGTAAAATGTAGTAGGGCATCTTAATAGTAGGGCAGAATCTTAACTGAGTTGGGTATTCCTCATCATCACTCCCATGAATACTTCTGTTCTATGAATTTTTATTTTTATACTTAGAGCTTCATAAAATTTTTAAAGATTACAGATGAACACTGCTTTTTAGAACCAGTCTTTTTCAGGCCATATTGAGATGTTGAATCACTTCTGTTGTTGTGTTAATGACAGTGTATAGAGCAATCTCCATGGTTTCTGGCTTCCTTTATTTGTTTATTGCTTAGGTGTCTCACTGAAGTCTCAGGTAAATCTTACCCTGCTCAGTGTGAGATCTGATTGGATCACACCTGGCAATTTTTCACCTGTCTCTAAATGGCCAATAAATTTTTCTCAATCAGATGGTGTTATAAGGAAATCTGGGAAATCACAAACTGGAAAAGAAAACACATGTGTGCACACTTTTATTTTTGAGAAAGAAAGGGCTTCACAAGCTTTGTTTTACTGGTTGGAAAGGTCTTTATATAGCTGTTGCCAAACCATGAGTAGATAGTCTTAGTGGAGGGGAAGTTTATTGTAGTCTATTATGAGTTGGTTAGAAAGTCGACCTAAGCTGAATCGGTTTGCATTGCCTTCAAATGAATAAGAATGCACGTTTGATTATTCTAGATAAATGGATGCAGAACCTCATATAATTTTGGTGGTGTAGTAGTGAGACTTTTGTATAAACTCAGTCTTTTTCTTCAGCCACTGAAATTACTATTTAGAAAACTTTGGGTATTTTGGCAACAAACAGTACCACGTCCTGCAATTGCAGGAAGTCTGTTTTACAAATACGGTGATATTAATCATGAGATACAACATATTCTTCTTGCTTCCTTCTAGGATCCTTTATATTATCTCCTTTATTGTTTCTTGTAGGAGCTCATTTTTTTTATTTTATATCTTGGAAAAACGACGTCTTACTCTGGTGGTTCACCTTGAGGTTTGATGAGAAGCAGGCTAGCTACTTTTTTTCTATCACCCATAAATTCTTGCTTTACCAAAGTCTGCTTGGTCCTGTGGGTCCGAAATCAGTGGCAAAATGAAAAAGTGCATTAAAAGACAATGATTTCTGATTCTAGCAGCTTTCTGACTGCTGTGTCAGATTTCATCACTATTAAAATATTACTGAAAGATTGGGTTTACCTTCCTATTCCCCAAAACAGATTTAACTCTTGGTTGTGTAGCTGGAGTTCAGTGTACAAAAGTGAAGAAACTTTCCTTCTAGCCTTCATATTTTTTATAATCATAGTTTTCAAAACTTGTATTGTTTATTTCAATACAAGAGAGAAATTTTCTGTTTTGCTTAAGTTTGGGTTATTTAGTGGCAGGTGTATTTTCATGATTTGCATAGAACTTTGTCCTGTAATGCAGATGAAAATCCTAGATAGAATAGCTGTATTTCAGATTTTCCTTTAGAATAGGGTGTTTTACGCAAAACTTGTTAAGTTGGATATAAAATGCGATAAGTCAACCCAAGACTCTAAGGAAATGTTGTTTTTCCTGCAGGGAGAGAGGAGGAAGGCATACCCTTTTGTCAGCACCTGTAAACTGACAGCTAAATAAAAATAGACTGACAATACATGTGCAAGAAAGGGGATGAAAATTGCCTCAGTCAAAATGTCTTTACAGCCAATCCTTGAGATGCCTTTTTGTGAAAGTATGCAACATCAGAAACTGAACAAGCTCCTCCTTCAGGAGCTAAAATGATTTAAGCTACTGCTGAATAACTAAAATATGTAAAGAATAAAACTTGTTTAGGTATAGGAAGCTAAATATTTGATAAGTCATAATTTGGTTGTGCATTCTAAGGCTTTCTATGTTTTTGGTCCATAAATAGCAATTCTAAATTAAATGCTGGATATTATGAGAATTATGGAGTTACTGAAGAGGCCTACATTCCATTTTTTAGCAGTGTTTGCTGTGGATGTGTTTCGCCAGTACTAATATGTTTACTTATATCACTTTATTTCAGAAGTCCATGTTGTTTATCTTATTTTTATGAAGTAATTTTATTATTATTAATAAAAGTAATAGGAGATTTTGGCAACTGGATACAAAACAGACGTGCTGTCTATTTTCTCTCTTCGTTTATTTTTCTCTTGTTAAAGTCATCAAAATGTTGACAGCTGCATAACTCTCTTTAAAGCTTTCATATCTTGACAGATATTACAGATATTTGTCATTTTACTTACAGTAAGTGACAGCTAAATTAGCTTTATGCTGTATTGGAGGATATCTCAGATGTAGTGAGTCCAGTCAAATTTATATTCCATTTCTTTAATGTGCAGCTGATTTTGGAGTGGTTATTAAGGAGTGAACAGTGAAGTGATACATGAAGAATGTGAAAATATTGAGCTAGCAGATATTCAAGGTTAACAGATGAGAAATATGTTCCCCTTTTATTACTTCTATCATGTTGGATAGTCTAGTTTTTCCTTCATTTTCACTTCTTATTTCAGCTAGATGTGGGGTTGAAGATCTATATCATCCTCCTTTAATAGATACCCCCTTCCCAGCTGATTATTTAAGGCTGCCGGGAGATACTGCAGGTGTTTTTAGGTCACAGTGGAAGATACTCAGTTGAACAACCTTGGTTCAGTATCACTGCACCTACCCACTGTGTGCTTAGTTAAGTACAGTTCATTCATTGTCTGACTGCCACATAGACGTATTTCAGAATGTATGTCTACATTTCTCTTCAAAAGTTTGGGCCGAATTAAGGATGGGAAGAGAACAAACAGAGCTACTGAATGGAAAAAAATATCTTTTTGCTGTCAAGTAACTTATTCAGTAATGTCACTGTATTTTGGGCCATGCATAAATACAAAGCATAATTAAAAAAATTGCAGTGGATCTTTACATTATTAAACTGAGAATGTCTGCAAAAATGTACTTGACACGAGGGGGAGATGAAGGAAGAAAAAAAGGAAAAAACTTGTTGTCTTTTATCTAGATAACTTAATTACACAATTGAGTGTTTCTCTCAGTTGTCTGTTTAAATTGCTGTCAGAAATGGAAAACTGCATAGTATGATATTTTCTCATTTTAGTATGTTCAATGTATTGCTAATGATAACCAGACTTTCAAATTACTACAAAGGTAAAAAGATGAGTTAGATATTTTCAGTGTTTTAATCTACTCTGTTCTGGTACTGCTGTTTTACTCCTGGGAATCCGTCTAGCATTTGAACAATTAGTATTTGGAACAAGCCATTATAAGATTGGTTCAGTGTTGTTCAAATCAAAGTAGAGGAAGTGAGACAAACCATCAGAATTTTAAGAGAATAACTGATTTTTTTAGTATACTTTAAATAACTCTTTTTAAAAACTTCAGAAATTTCAGAAAATAGTGTAATTGTGTCTCTTGATTATTTTTTTCCAGTGGTGTTTTAAGCCGGGTTTTGTTTATTTGTTTAGGGTTTTCTTTGGGGTGTTTTTTTATTATTTTATTTTTTAAATTTTTTTGTAGGTGCAGCCTTCTCTGAAAATAATTTATGCTTAGATGGGCTGAAGTTTGAGTTAAGCATAACAGTTTCTCCTAGAGGACCACCAAAGCAGGGGCACTGTGAGTTTGTGTATTAGCATGTGTATGTACCACTTTGCATTCCAAGGAGAGCAAACCCAGGAGTGTTGAGTGAGAAATTATTTTGGGGGATTATTTTGGATACTGGCCTGTATCAGGCACAGAGTTACATCTGTTCTAACTGCAACTGATGCTAAAACACCTACTGACCTCTCAGAAGAGAGGAAGGTTTACAGCAGTGTTACAGAGAATCACGGCTTAAGTGTAACATTGCCTTATGTTGTGTTTAAACGTATTTTCTTTTCTTTCAGTATTACTGACATAGCAGATATGTGGCAGGGAGTAATTATTGGTAGAGAATTTCTTGAGAAAGACTAAAGTGGAAAAAGTGCTGCAAATTGCAGAAGCTGGAATAGAGCTTTCACCTTCTCCCTGAAAAGAATGTTTGCTTTGTGAAGAAGAAAAAAAAAGGCATAATAATTTTGAAGAGATGAACATATGCTGTAAAGGTTTATCTGCTTTCCTTCACAGCCCTGAAGCTGGGTATTTCACATATTCCTGAAGGCCAGTAAACACAACTGGTGATACTGTTGGTACATTCTAGGATTTGATCAGCATTTTCATTCTGTTTCTTGAATGAGAGTTTTCCACAGTCCAGAAAAATTACATGGCTTGTTTAGAGCTCTTTAAACCTGTTAATTGGCCTCTCCAGATTTTATCTGTAACTTTACTTTGTGTTGAGCACTATTTGTAATGCTGTCATAAACGATGCTAAATCCCTGTTTCCTAGGCTTTAGCAATGGGATAAATATTCCCCAGGAACACACAGGCTGAACGTGCCGATTGTATAGCGTGGGTTAAACGCACCTACCTGAAACATAACCTTATTAATATTACATCTTTCAGATTTGTCAGGCACCTTAAGAGTGTAGTATTTCAGTAGTGGTTTTATAGAAACTTGCTGCAGAACTGGACGGGATTAATAATGTATGAGATATATCACACTTAGTAGGGTATTAAATTCTAGCAGTGGAAGGATGCAAACCAGTTCATAACCTCACAAGAACATTGTGCACTACAGTAATCTTGATAATAGTGTACAGTCAAATTAACAGTGAATAAATGCTGAACTCTGCTTTCTGTCAGAAATGGTACTCCTGCAGTCTCCTGTCGGTCTTTGTGCATGGTCTTTGAGCTGCTGTCCTGAGCAGCTCACTGGAAAAAAAACATAAGATAAAAAGATGTAATGAATTATTCCGGCTGCATAACACATTGTAGAGAAGGTGCTAAGGATCTTAGTAAGCATGGAAAAATTTGCATGTTTCAGTTTTTGGGTGAGCAGCAGTGTGTATATATGAAAAAGTAAGGAGTACCTCCCTCCAGAACAGCTCTTTATCAAAATTATATTAGAACAGAAGATTGGAATAAGTATTATTCTTAGATAGTAGGCAATTGATTCAGTATAATCTTGTTATTCCATATGTGACAGGAAGAGGAGGCAAGACCCTAGGGACAGACCTTATGGGCTACAGCTTTTACCCTAGAGCACATACGGGAATTATCCATCAGTGTATTTCCCTGTGCATGTTGTGCATTCTCTGTAGTGTTACACTGCATTATTGGAGGTTTCTGTCACCATTTTTCAGTTGGGTGGATACTGTCAGTCCCCACCTTCTTTATTCCAAGGGTTGCCAGCATCCCTTCTGAGGAACCCATATCACCTTCTTTTAAGGTGTTTGGTGATGCATTGGGAATAGATGGCTCTCCTATTTCTATACAAACTAATAGGTCTTCTGTCACTTCCAATTTAAACTCCTGGGGCATCAGAAACTGTTGCTTTACGATTTCTTCCCTGGAAAACAAAACAAAAATGAATGAGAATCTTTCAAGCTGCAGTGGAATGAATTTTGAGATTTAGAACACATACTTTTTGCTGAATAGAAAGGTTGAAATAAAAGACTTTGACCAATCAAGCTGCTGTTCTTGAGGAGGAGGTGTTAAAGACTTAAAAAGCTTACTGTAGAGCTTGCATCATTACAATACTTCATCTAGATGATTTTTTTTGAGATGATGGAAGGAATCAACCATAAGCACAGGGAACAACATATTTATCTCTTTGTAGGTGTGCGGGTGTGGGTAGCTTGTGCAGCATAGCTGTAGGAACGTAAAATGTCTCCAAAATAGCCCTGCTTTGGCCTTGGAAAGCCCTCCCTATAAGGCTGGCTGAAGTAAGGACAAGATGTGTCTTTTTGGAAATTCAAACTGAGGCCAAAGGAATGAAATGCTGTAAAACCTTGGTGTCCGGAAGACTAACGTGTATGGTTTTTCGATTCAGTCATTTCTGTAAGAAAATGTATTTGATTTTGAAAAGTAGATCAGCCTTCTTGAAGTGGAAAAATTATTTGAATAATGTAATAATTCTCAAAAATTGCATCTATTTGTATCTAACTGCTGTCTCAAAGTAGTGGTTTTGTGCTCAAGATTGCCAAGCTGGAACTGTGTGACAGGGACAAAGAGGTAAAATAGTCTTCAAAACAGGAGAACCTCCTGTAGGGTGATTGAAGGGATTTTTTACTGTTTCCTTCTTGCAGTGGGAATTGAAAACTTAGAAGAAAGTTGTATCCTCAGAGGTTTATATTAGGAGGGGAAAAAAAAATGTTGGAGTAAAAGTTTTAGCTTACTTCATTTCCTCCTTGATCAAAATGCAGACAAAGCTAGTAAATGCTTGAAATATGGTTGTTAGAGGCTCAGCTGAATTTTTACTAGGCATTATGAAATATTTGTTTTAACTTTGAAGAGTACATCAATTAAAAAGAGATGGTGCCTCAGAAATGTTTACAATAAATGCCAAATTACTGAGCTGGCCTCTTCTTACTTGAAGTGCTAGTTCTGAGGCCAAGTTATAAAGTATTTTGATGAGAAAATGGGCAAAAAGAATTGTTTGATTCTTGCTGTCTTTACAGGTAAAGCACTTATTTGCAGATTGTTGTTGCAGATTCTAATCAAGCTCAAAATAAAGTTTTAGGAAACACTGTATGTACTAAAAATGAACCTTTCTGAAAGTGATGCATAATGGGAATGACAAGTAAAATCCAGGGAAGGTATCAACATTTTCACCGTACATGGAGAAAGTTGTCAGTCGTGGGTTTTCCCAGCATTTTGAAATTCTGCCTGGACCCTGACTTGTGCTGCCAAACTGCCTCTCAGCAGTGATAGAATATTGCAAATTTCTTAAGAAGTCAATTTTTCTTTGTTTCAATTAATTCAAAACAGATCTGAATTTCACTGAAAGGATATTTGTATATATGTATACAAATATATATACACAAATATACAGACATGTATATATATGTATAAAATGGCAAAGTTCATTTTTGTTTGCCTCTACCATCTGAAAACTTTTAATGAATCAAACTACTCAATGAAATTTAGAAACTACTTAGAATAGTCTTGTTTACCAAAATTAACTTGTTCACCTGGTGTCATCCCCAAAACACTTTTTTGTTTTTAAAGCTATGGTAGCTTACCAAGTCAAGTTGCTAAAAGATGTCTTTTTATACTGAAATACTGTTTGCTCTGGGATGAAATGCGTGTGTTTTTATGGGTTTTTTAGTGTTAATAAATGAGAGTTTGTTTTGTAACCAGTAACCAAAGAGACGTCACTGATGTTCATATGGAATGATTGCCCTTGATAGTTTTTCTCTGAAGGAGGTCTAAAACACAATTGAGATCTTAACACAGAGATCATAATATCTGTCATTTTTAGTATTTAATTGTATTTTTAAATGTTTTTATGCTTTAGATTTTGTATTAGTTTATTTTGTTTCTTCTTTTTTTTTTCATACTAGTTAGGCTAGCCACTTCAATTTTCTTCTTTGTAGTCTCCTAGAGTTAAAAATAATGCATACTTATCTAGCTAAAAACTAGTTCAGCCCTGCCCTACTTCTGGGATCATTCTTGTACGTATAATGATACCAATAAATATTAGGAAATCCTCAGACACTTTTGCTCTCGGCTAAAGACAAATCTGCATGAAAGCATTTCTAGAGTCTATATTTTTCTTGTCAGAAGATGTAAAACCTTTCATGTTTGCTAGTTGGTTTGTATTAAGCGAGAGTCCCTTAGCCTGCCATGAGTCATGTAACTTCTTTTGTCCTGATAGCTGCGGGTGTTAAGGTAAATCCCGAGTTCACACTCCAGGCGCTGGCTCTGGTTTTCATGTGCTGGCAATGGCAAAGCTTTCCTTGCTGTTGGGGATATGAATGGAACTGGGTTAGGTCAGGAGCTCAGGGACTGGAACTGCAATGCTTTGAAGGGCATTCACCTGACAAAAGGTCTTGTGCAGTGCCTGTATAAAAAAGAATATTTCTGGAAAATTTTTTGCAGAATTGGAAAAAGAGTAAAGAACAAAGGCATCTTACAGAAACAGGAGTGCGATGATTTGAGTTGTGATTATTTTTAGCAGTAGCCAAACCAAGGGAAGAAGTTCTTAATAGAGTCCATTTTCTTGTTGGACTGTTCTGTTGCTTGTATTCAATATACTAATGGGAGGTGTCTTGCTTCTTTTCAAAACATGGAATGCTTGTATCTCTAGCTGGTCTTGGTCTGAGGTTTTGGTATCATTGTGTGTTCTCCAGAGTTATAGATCTTAACGGTAGTAGATCTCAATGGTCATAGGTAGGAGGTTTCTCAGCTACCTTTTTGTTCCTTAATTCTATATCTGTTTCACCTTTTCAAGTTCATTCCTTGAATTTCTACACTCAGAGATACCTGCAAACTCTTTGGGTGAAGTTTGATGCCTCAATTTAACCAATACAATATTGGTAGGTTAATCCCAGTACATTTTGTTTTAGCTGACTACAGATTTATGTTTTTGGGTTTCTTGTTTGGTTGATGATCAGAAGTTTGAATGAGAACATCACATCTGTGGAGCACAGAGTGCACAGCTGATAACTTGGCACACTTGAATTGTATTATAAAAGCATAAACTGCCACAGGAGTGCATTTCATTTTTGACTGAGGAATGGGATGAAGTAGATGATTGCTTCAGTTCATTTCCAGCTGTTAGTTTCTATATTTTCTATACAGTGATTTTTCTTTTGAAAATTCAACATAGCACTTTTTTGGTATTGTCGTGATCTTACATATTGTTTGTATTGTTAATTTTGAAGCTGTTTTTGTTAAGATGTTTTTATGAATGTGTTTTATGAATATTTTTAAAGCAAGTAAAATTTTATATGTAGATGGAATTTGTCACTTGAAATCAAAGACTAAAGAAATAAAGAGACCAGTAATACTTGCTGCTTTAGCCAAATCTTTCTGCTTTGAAATGAAATGAATGTTTGTCATTCAGGATATTAGTGTTTAAAAAAAAAAAAGGCATGTACATCAGTGCTTCCAGAAGACAAAAAAGAACACTGGCTTCCTGTTCAGTACCTTTGATTATGATTGATTTTGTATTGGACAAAATACCTAACCTAAGAGAATGGCACCTTCTTCTTAATACTTATGTGGAAAAATGGGACATTATAAAAATATACCTGGAAGTAAAATCTGTTTGGATAACTGTATTACATTGCTTTATTGTGTATTATGTGCGAGGGAAGTGTGTATCTTATCATACCAAAGACTTCTAAAATATTCTAGTTCATGTGAAATATAAATAAGCAACACAACTGCCACTGGTGACAGTGGGGTAGAACAATTTTTTTCATGCATTTTCAGTGTTAAAAGTGATTGCATAAAGGATTTACTAATTATAATAATTTGGAACAAGTGGGTGGAATGTTTTGTGGGTATTTTGTTTCCCGAGTGGCTTTATTCTCCTTTGAGGAGAGTAAAGAGCATGAAATTTGCTGTGAACTTTGGAAATCCATTTCCGTTGCTGCTTTATATTGGCTGGTTGTTTTTCTGGCTCTGCATGAGAAATCTTCTTTCTCCTTTTGTGTTGTTTGGGGGTTTTTGTTTGTTTGTTTTTTGTTTTTTTTCCTGTGCTGATGCTGTGACACCTTACTGCTTTGAGGAGCTATAATTCTTCCTCTTTCTGAAGTGGGGAAGGCTTTTCTATATTTTCTTTCTAGGCAAAAATAACCACATGTGAGACAGTACTACACATGAAATTAGTAAAATTTGGGATTTTTCTAGCAAGTGTACCAGAGTGGAAGCAAATTAGCTTTTCAAAACTGTTTTAAGGGAAAATGCCACTGCATCTTTGCAAGTGTCTATTGTCTTCAAATTTTTAACAATGACAGAAAACTATCTAGGTATTTGTAAAGGTAATGCAACATGTAGAATTCCGACTTCAGGCTTTTTTTTTTTTTTGCCTTTTTTAATATGTTATTGAGGTTTTTCCCTTGTATTTTGTGCTGTTCTTGTTGTGTCTGTTTTATCATTTATGTAATTTTGTTGAACCTATGAATGTCTGGGCACCTTAAGCAGTGAACTTAGCATAAAAAAAAAAGCCAAATGAAACCAGGTTGAATTAAGTACTCATTTTAGACTGTGCATTTGGATTTCAGCTGCCAATTACTTAGCTTACCATTGTTGCATCCAACTTGCATTTCATATGCTTGACTCTTCTAATGATAATAGTACCCTCAATCTTAAATTCCAGTGTGTCAAAAGGATTATCTCTGTTGTGTCTTCATATTAATCATGACTGTAGTTTTATACTTTATATAGGCAATGCACGGCTGTATGTTGCTTTAGTGCAAAACTTGCCATCTACAAAAATAATTTTTCTTTGCTGTGCAAAGAGTTGCTCCTAAAATATCTCTTGGGCTTGGATATAAATTTATTTAAATTAATTAGGAAATAGCGATTTTATTTTTCATATAAGGGCTAGTTTTTATCACAATAACGTATCATTGCAAAGGTGATTGTATTTATAATTTCCTCCCATAAGTTACAATTAAAGATCTCTTGCGATTGCTTTCTTTATAGATCTGAATTATCTACCCTTCTGTCAGTCCAGCTATTTCCATATGAATATCTAAGCTCATTAGAATAATATCCAAAGCATGGTACACTGCATTATTGTGCTGTTTAATAAGTGTCTTGGCTGCTTCTCACAGCACTGCTATGGGCTGCTTTTCTCTTTTTTTGCAGATCGCTGCCATTGTTTGCTGAGTGCCCATGAGGGAGCACTTTTTGTGATCTAGTGCTTTTGCTTGTATAATACTGATTCAGAAAAACAGCCTGCTTAGAGAGAAACATTAATTAGGTGCAAAGGTGGCGTCATTCCATGGTTTGGGGGTGGGGGGAAGTACAGCAAATAAATTATCTCCTATTTGTACAATGTTTTATGGTTGTCAGCTGTCTGTTGCCAAAGTACCCTGGTGGAGTTAAATGCTTGTGACACCTTGCCCAGTAAAGGTAGAGTAAAAGCCTGTTATGGAACCTGCTTTGTGACAACCTGTGCTAGTTTATATTAGCTTAACCAATCACTTTTTTCTGTGCTTGGCAAAATTTGTTAAATTAATTCAGTTGCAATTAGCAGATTTATGGGAAAGTACCCTGTTATCCTTTAATTGGAGAGCATAAAACTACAAACTGAATCTGCTGGTTCTATTTGTGTAATAGGCAATCTATCTACGACAAGGTTTGATCGATGGAGTCGTATGATGCCCTTGCCTTGTTTTATATTGGCTGTCAGCTCTTAACTGGGACTGAAGTATCTGGGTAACAAAAATTGATATAATGACTTAATGCGCCTTATTCTCTTTGAGCTACATCAGTTTAGAGCACTTCTGAGAGAAAAATGTCTGGAAAATATCAGGGAGTCATTTATCAACCTGTTTTCATTAGCATACTGCCTAGCACTGGCAAGGATTTGAATAAAAAAAAAAAGCAGGATGGTACAATTTATTTCAGGTCTCATATTTCTTGGATGAAAGGAGACTTCTAATAAATGGAAAATATAGAAAGAAGCATTTCTTGCTGATTTTTCCTAAATAAAAGCTGTGCAAAACCATACCTTCAATTTGATTGATAATAGCAGAGGAAGCATACATGTATGAAGATAATCCAAAAATTAGCAGAAGTATCCTCCCTTACTGTGTGTTGCTCATTTATTTGAGGTACACCACAGAATAAACCCCATGTCTTGTATGTATACATAGGAAAATTTCTGTGGGTGTGTGGTAGGGGGTTGTCACCATAGGGGACTTTACAGAAAATGTGAGATCTGATCTCTTTAAAGACAGAGCTGTTAAGCTATTCAAGAATCTGCTGAAAGTGAAATAGGTACCAATCAAAATGTTTGTATGGCGGGCAAAATGTGTGCACTGCATCAAGTCATTTGTCCTACCTATTCTATGATGGTAACCAGAATAGGTAATAATAACAACTGAAAAGTCGTTGTGTGCAAGTAAGTCTTTTTTTTGCATGAAATTTTTATGCATCAGTCAGGCTGCATACGGTGTGCCTAATGTATAAAATAAATTGGTGTATAAATCAGATTATGAGCAGGACGTAGGCACATCTCCATTTGCACTCAGGAATCAAATCCAGACATGGGAAATTCCTGTTTTAACTACTGGCATTTATCAGGGCTTTATCAGGTGGCAGTTCATGCTTAATTTTCTAATGATAAAAAAAAAAATTAAAAAAAAGTTCCTCCATTCCCAGCAAAACCTCAGTGCAATGGATTACAGAAAACCTGAAAATAAAGAGCTTGTTGTCATACACAGCATTATCTTGTGACCCATTCTATAGCTTCTAATTATGTCAAGGATTTGGAATGCCAATCAATAACAAGTGATTTATGATTGGTATTAGCAATTGCAGATAGCTTCACATTGATCAGTATGTAGATTCCTTGACATAAGAAGTTATTATCTATGACAGATACTTGTCTAACTGCTAATTGAATTGCACATTTTCCCCTCAGTGTTATCAAACTACCACCAAATATAGACCATAACTTTGTTGCTGTTTGCGTGTGAAAATAAAAGTATGATGAACAGCAAGAGTCAGTGTATAGGTTGTCTGACAGTAACCACTATTTATTGATGCAACTTGTGCTGGCTATGAGATGACAATATCACCAGGTGTTGCCATGACAATCACAATGAGTGTTGGGTCCACAATATTTTCCACAACTTGGTAGAAAATCTATTAAATCTAGGTGATCTGTTGCTTGTTACCTGGTAGACATCCACAAGAATGCCCCACTAGTGTCCCAGCGAGGAAGGGTTTGTACCACACAGATGTTTCTGTTCTTACTCCTGTTAATTTTTTTTTTTTTAATCATTCTGATTAGATGGTCTAACAGCAACAGTAGTTTTATGCCATGTGCGTTTCTCATTCCAGGAGGTTTTTTCCCAAAATTAAAATTAGTTCAATGTCCACTTGGTAAAATGCTTAGTGGAGTTGACTCATTTCACTGTTCAGAAATGCTACCTAAATAGCTAAAACCTATTTTACTGCACATTGCCTACTTTAGTCACAGCATCAGCCTAATTTATGCTGATCCTGTGACTTACCTACCTGTTGGTGCTTTCCCTAATGAGCCATGAGATCACTGAATAGGAGATATTCAATCCTGAGTTTAACAAAGCTTTTTACTTGATTGGTACTCATAGGAGAGCATACTTCGCTCTTGGGTTCTGTACTTTCCTGTCATCTTTTTTCTGATCTCTTACCCCAACCAAAGGACTATTTTGGGGTTTACCTATAGCAAGCCATTTTGCTTGACAATGGCAGACTCTGTTCTGCAGTTTATCTGAACATGTTCAGTAATTCCATTTTCCTGTAAAACTATATAATGTCCTTAAAACAAAAAAAATGTAGAACTGTGCAACCCCCAGGATAATTCTGTGTGACACCCAAGCTTGTTGTGAACAAACAGTGCAGACTCTGGCACAGCTGCAGGAAGAAAATTTGCAGTATCCTGCAGAAGACAATGCCCAAGAAAAACAGCAGGTCTGCTTTGGGCAGTCATCTGTGGGGTCAGAGTCTCTTTGCCGCCCCACTCCCCTCCCCTTTGGCCTTGGAGTAACAGGAGGAAAATCCTGCGAAACAAAAATGTAGGGAAATCTAATGTTTTGTACATGGCGCTTTTAAGAACTCTCGACCTAGACTTTCAGGATTCTTTAAATGTAATTTGATACAGGGTTTAGTTGTATCAGTGTTGAATAACGTCTTAGTTGCTTTCTTTTTAAGAGTTGTTACAGCTTTAAAGAAACACTACTGAGTTCTGAAACTCACATACCCATCATGTTTTAATGAAGTTTGTAGTCAGTTGCAGGATAAAATAGCAAATGAAATGTACCATTGAGTGTAAAATTTCAATAATTTTCTATCTAATTGCACTGCTATATAAACAATCTTTTTTTATAAATATATAATTTCTATAAAGTGAGCAGATGGTCTGTCTATTGTATCGCATTCAATTTTTTTGTTTTTAATTAAAAAACTTATTACAGTATTTTTGATAATGTGGCAACAAATTCAAGAGGAGAGACTTTTAGATGTCTCAGAATAACAGCAATTGGAATCTGAGTTTTTGTGTACTTGGTCTTTTCGCACATGAACAGCTAATTAAACAAGGGAGACTGGCCTTTGATATACAGCAAAAAATATCCGTGTGTGCTCTGAGAGGAAGTCAGCATGATGTACTTTGGATGTCATCTGGTGCATAGGTGTTCAGCTACACAGTGTACAGAACATAATGTTTTTCATTAAAATAATTTACTGTTGAAAAATTCTTTAGAGAAACCCTCTAAAATGCAACCCAAACAATACAGTCCTGTCCCAAAACTGCAAACGAATCAAACAAAAAACGACACCTAAAGCTCTTCTGAAATTATTTTTAGATGTCACTTTAATCTTATGTCAGCCTTTTTTTCCCCTTTTTTTCTTTTTTTTTTTTTAAATCAGCAAGTGTTGTCTAAAGCTTATAGTAAATCACAGGCCATGTTTGTTTGTTTTTTTATTCTGACTGACAATGTTTCAATAGTAGGCTCAGCATAAAGGATTGTGTACCTAAAATTATTGTAATTTTTTATGAAGGTTATGGAGTGCATAAAGATTGGACAAAATGCAAGAGATGAGCACAGAGGAATTGCTCTTTGGATTTAATGAAGCACTTCTTATCTGAAATTTTTCAAGTGAATGATGGATTAAGCTTTCAGACAACCTACCAGTTAGTAGAAATTATTATTGCACTGGTTTTTTGCCTGCCCCCCGCCAATATACTGTACAAACTGAGGTATTGAAATAAGAAACAGAGTAGGGATATAGTTCAGAGGTGCTGACTTTGGGTTAGGTATCAGTCACTGGAGAATCAGGTATATGGTTTCATATCTGAACTCCTGTGCACGGTATGGAGACCTAAACCTGATTTATAAATATATTCTTTAGTTCATGTATGTCTCTGCTTATTTGTTAAGCACATGTATTGTGTGAAGAGAAATGATGAAAACAACCTCGTTTTTAAAAATGGAAATATAAGGTGTAGAAGGAATTTTTGTTCTAACCATTGTATGCTCTACATTGAGCATTGCAATAGAGTATTTTGAGATCTCATTCTTTTTGTTGAGGTTTTTCTTTCTCCAGAGCATCTTTAGTCTTTTTATCAGATTAAATCTTCCCCCTTGCTAAATGGATGCATGGACTGGACACAGGAACATGTGAGGCTCTGCTTGTCATGATCAAGGATTGGGCATTGATGAGTATACAGTTTCTAAACGTAAAGACAATTGTGATTCCTGCCATCTGAAACAATTTAGAAAAGCTTTTTTTTCCTTTGATTATTTTTTCAGACTGCTTGTAGTTAAGTTTTTAAAAAGGACCATCCTAATGTAGGCATACATAATCTAAGAATAAATGTTATTTCCCAAAATACAATTTCTATTGGCACATGTTAAAACATTTTACCGCATTTTTAATCAAAGATATTGAGTCTCTTTCTGGTGTTATGGTGTGATTCCCCCCCCCCCCCCCCCCCCCCTTATTTTTTTTTGCACGTGTCAACAACTGAAGACAACAGAAAAGTTGAGAATACTCAGTCTGTGAATATGGAATTGCTAAATAAGGTAAAAATTTTCTAATTTGAAAGGTTGCTTTTTTGAAGGGGGTGATGAAGCAAAATGCTGAGGTATTTTAAAGGTGAAGTGCATGTGAGTTTGCTGCAGTGTATTCTTGACAACTAAATCCATGAGGAGCATGAAGCCTATCAGCGCCAGCTGGTGTTGATGAGCAGAGGGATTCAAAAGCCATAACCACTGTTCTTTGTGCATATTCTTTTTTTTTAGAAGAGGGAAGGGGTGTAATTAGTTTGCAGGTCCTTCAAATATATTTGAAAAGGGATCATGTGTGCACAGTGAGGATATAATGGAAGAGTCTGCTAGGCCTCTTGCAGAGTGGAGAGCAGTGGCAAGAGGGCTAGGATAGCAGATAATAGATGTCCTAGGGCAGAGCTGATTGGAAGAACATGTTAACGCATCCTGGGTGTGAGAAAATACTGATTCCATTTACTCTTGGAATTGAAAATGGAACATAAGAAAGTAGCATGACATTAGGAACAGATACCAGTTGCATAGAGTTTATCTTTGCAAGAGAGTAGTTCTGAATGATTTTCATTAATGAACATACTTTTAGCTGAACAGTATGCCAGGACATATGGTGTTTCACTGTGAAACAACATTTCAAACAAGTTTGCATTAAAACACAAGGATGTTCAAATTGAAACATGTTTTATATCTATTAAGACACTTGTTAGTGTCTAGATACATAAGCTGTGCAGTAAACTTTGCAAATCTTTAAGGAGTTCTGATAAAACATCTGATGAATGGCATCAAAGAATTCCCACTGCTATGTGGTGCTCAATACTTTATAAAAACACATGGATGGGGGAATCTATTGAAATGATTATTGAAATGAATACTGGTGGTTCAGCAGCTACACAAATATCTCAAATTTTTTCCCTTTTCTTTTCTGTCAGACTTCACCTGCACAAAATCTCTTATCTTTCTGAAAAATATATACACACTAGTGAGAGTATAAACACATCATTACACTTTCATGGCAGATAAGCTTGCTCTGTTGGAGTGTAAACTCATTTTTCTTTAGGTGACCTTTAAATAGTATTGTGCTATTGGATGGGATTTAAATCAATAATTTTGTCAAAACAAAATAGTGTTGGGTTTTTTTCTTTGTCATTTAACCAGTTCTTTAAACTATCAAGGAATAATGGATTCCCATGTGTTATAATCTATGAAAAAATAACTGTAGAATTCACTTAACTAGATTAAAAAAATACCATTTTACTCTGTTGTTGATAGTACTTTGTTTTATTTTGAAAAATGTTCAAACAGCAGGATAACATACAGTGTTACTATAATTAGTGACTTAATGCCTTTTCTGCATTCACATTGTAAAACAAGTGTCCCAGGTGTGAGAAGGTTAAAATGAGAAGTACCCAGTAGTTATGAAGCAGCAATAATGAGTTTCCTTCTACTTACCATGGATTTGTGTGATATACAACTTGCAATTAAGCATGGCTTGGTGATTCGGTGATTAATGTATATACGACTCCTAAAGGAGCAGCACAGGCCTCCCGTCACATCCTTCATGATGTTTACAGCTGGGTACCTATTAACAGGAAGATGGAAAGGGCCATTTACAATTCAGTAACCTTTATGACAGTGAACTCTTTAATCAGCATTTTATTTCCTTTGTAACACTTTAGTCATCTACAAATGTCAGAATAAAATAGGGCTATGAAATATTTAGGATCGGCATGTGGAAATTGACTTCCTTGATTTAAGCTGCTGTGTCTTTTCATTTTGTTGTTTTGGGAGCTTTTATTTTATTGAAAGACAATTTATAACTAAATGCTCCCAATAGTGACTGGCATTAGGGCCGGAAAAATTACAGAAATCTGTGTTCTTGTTCTCTAAAATGTTGATGGTTGCTGTGTTGGGTAATAATTTATTCAAATAACAACATTAGCAGTGGGGGTCACTTTTCAGAATACTGCTTCTTTACAGTCCAAATACAGTGGACTCAGTAAGTTTATGACTAAATATCCCCGTGTACTCGTAGAAGTATTAAGTATATCCTAAACCAAGTTGTTAATACATGTACCTGTGTCTGTGCAATATGGGAAGTGTTTTATAATTTTTGTCAAATGATCCTGAGGCTCTCCAACTTCCATAGCAGTTGTCTTATGCTTAGTCTGATGACAATCATCACTTTCTATCATGAGGAAGAAGTATTGTCCTTGCCTCAGTGCACTGCGGAGGAAATACAAATCCTTTTAACCAAGTGTTTTTCTTCATACATATGTATGCACTTTGTGTATAGATTATAAATTAGTATTTATCAAAATCATGACATAATATTTAATTCTTGATATCTACAGTATTTAAAGTATAAATTAAACATTTTCCAGTTGGTACCACAACAATTTTAGAATCATCAAGTGGGCAGGGGCTTCTTCTCTCGCAAGGGCAGTGCTTTGTCTTCCTGGGGATATTGGGAACTTTTGACCTAGTCCTGAACTGTATTTAAACTGTAATTAAGCCATTGCAATAATGCTGCTTGGGTTTGCAGTGTTAAGCCCAGCAGAGTTTTACTTCAGCTGCCTGCTGCTATGTTGTAAAATACTGACCCAGGTGACTGGAGCTGTGCTTAAGAGGTTATTTGTAATTTTGTATCACAGCTGCAGGTTGGTAACAAGGAAGGTAACTTCCTGTCTCACAGGTGTTTATAAGGTTTATTGCATTTGGGAGATCAAGATTTCATCTGCTGCTCTGTGTGTAGGAGTTATGTACTGGCCGAAGTCATCTGCTTTATCTGCTACCTATTATATTGGTTATGTTTTTGTATGTTATGGTTTATTTTTTAAAAAAATGAAGGGACAGGCCTTCTTAAAAATACCAAAGATCTGAAGGTCTTATGCAGGCCAGTAATAAGCACAATTTTGAATGCAGACCTCTTCTCACTGAAATATATTGCTTGGAGAAAGTGTTTGATCATAAGGAGAGGACTTGTGATCCTCAACACTTAACTCTTCTCCGTGGAATCTATTGATCTAGGAACAGACATTATCTCTAATAGGAGGCCTTATCTCTCAACTGTGGATTCAAGCTCTAGAATCAAGTTATTCAAGCTATGAATGTTTGGGATTTCAGGTGCTTTGCAGTTAGAAGCTGGGTAGTTGTTTCTCAGTTAACCTCTTGTTTGGTCCTTTTCCTTTAGAACCTCTTGAAATTCCATGTACTTACAGATGTCATTATGAAATATGCTGATGTTCAGGCCTGGTTTATCTATCTTGATCATGATCATTCTTTCTTAACCTCAGTATATTTAGGTAATATGGACAGTAAGCCAAACAGATATTTTGTATGAAAGTTTTGAGGCATTTTTGTACTGATGCATAGATGCGACAAGGTTTCTCTTGGCATAGCTTTTTAAAAAATATATTTTAAAGTTGTAAGACTTACTATTGTATATGCGGTGTTTAGAAAGAGCTAATGAAGAGCTAATAAACAAATATAATTGGTAAAGTAAGAAAGAAAGAAAGGCAAAAAGAGCGCATAAAATTGGCATTCCAAGGAAGATGCTAACCATTGGATAGGCAGTGCACAAATAAGATATGGATGAACTATTTATTGTTCAGGATCCTTGGCTACCCTATTAAGTAGGAAGGTATCTGAAAGAGGACAAAAAAGTTGACAGTGATCAGAGAAAAGGTACAAAGTAGCTCCTGGCCATCATCGTCAAGGAGGGTGCCTCATTCTGAACCTGATAGTCAATGTGCATTCATATTTTTTGATGCGTTTTTGGTGAAGTTGTGCTGCTCTAATATATCTTGTAGAGTACTACTTGCTGTACTGACCAGATTTTGTTGAGGGGTGTTTCTTTAAAAAATGGAGTAAAAAGTGAGCAAGAGATTGACCTTAAGAGACAAAAGCGTTTATAGTTGGCAACAATGAGCCTGAGAACTGGCATTGGATTAATTCAATGCTGTCTGTATTGCTTGAAGATACAAATGCAAGTTTAAATTATAAAGAAAAGAGACATGAAGTGGACAAAGTATACTCTGTTGTTATGAGTATTTAAAAAAGAAATATGTTTATCCTAAATTCAACGTTCTACCAGACTCCACAGAAAATGCATGTTTAATTTGAAGAAAACCTGTGTCACATTTGATGATAGACTCAAGACACCTTGAATGCATCTGTGTTGGTAATTGGTTGGCCAGCAAGGTAAATGAGACCTCTCTGCAGTATTAGTTGATACTGACTTCAATTTATTTATTTATTTATTTATTTATTTAATTTTTTTTTACAATCTTTTGAATGGATGACTCAAAGATGTCCTAAATGTTAAAAGCATTCTAAGAAGTTAAATACTGGGGAAAAAAATATTAAAGAGGGAAAGCTAGGGATTCTTTTTTCAAGGTTGGGTCTTTGCCTTTAGGGGATGGTGTGGAGGGGACGGGGCAGCGGTTTTGCTGCCTGATACCTACCTTGGTTGTACAGATATTCTACTGGTCTCAGCTGTTTGGGGCCTTGACTTGAGAGGCTTGGGCTTTTTACAAATCTCTTGCAGTTTCACAGCTGTGAAATGTTGCCATCCTTTTGCTGGGATTATTTAAATATTTATCCTTTCTTGCTACTTGACCTTTCCTGCTTGGTTTTAGTTCCTGTGGCCAGCTTGCTTTGTGTTTCATGAGCTCAGTAAACCGTGGCCTTCAATTCCCTTGTTCTAGTATTTTCACTTAAGACCAGGAGTGATGAGCAAAAGGTTTCAGGCTCAATCCTTGAGCAAAGGGCCGCTGTGACAGGGATTATTATTTATTTGTCATCTTGGATGTAATAAGCTGTAGGTACAGCATCGAGAGCCCTTGATTTATTGCGCTGTCGACTGCCACTAGCAGGACGTCTGCTGTACCATGCAGGATGAATACCACACTGTCAGCTCTGTCGATCTGTCTCTGCCATTGCGCTCTCTCTCATAACACATTCCCATTTCATGCCAGAATACATAAACAATCTTTCATTATTTTGATGCCTTTTTCATATTTGTTCTTTACAGAACATAAAGTTTGAATTTATGGGTTTCCTTTACATTATTTCAACACACTCCACCATTTTCCGGGTTTGTGGTTTAACTCCCAGAAATTGGCTGCCAGGTGATTTAGTTATTTTGGCTTTCTAGTTTTATAGTTATTTAATATCACAGTGCCAGATACTGAGAAAACGTAGTGTATAGCAGGTATGGGATTTCCAGTCAGACTCTGTCATCAGCAAAACACGGCCAAGGGGACACAATGTGGAAATTAAAAACTAGGCATGCAGAGCAGGAAATACTCCCTTCAGCCTTTATTTTTAATTTATTTAAATACTTTTCCAAAATATTTTTCCTTAGATGCTGTTACAAATGTAATGGAAAGCTGTTTAATTGGAAAAGAGCATGTGAATAGTGAGCAAGCCATTTCCCTTGAATAATTGCAATTAAGGGAATTTCTGACTTGTTGGCAGAAACATTGCTCTGATTTTTCTCCTATACTTTACTGTAGGTGGGGAAAGGGAAGGAAATAATGTCCAGAAATTTGTGTGATTTGTACTGTGCTTTCTTTATATGTTACAATGATCCACATCTGTTTATACCCTCTAATTTTGTTTACCTAAGGGGTTATTTTTCTTTAATACTCTGAAGCATATTATTCATTGAACTCTAAGGAGCTGAAAGTCATTGCTCGAATGAGTGAACTTAAATGTCACTATAAATACAGCAAGTCAAATACGAATATATGTCAAAATAGTTAAAAATGTGTTATAAAAAAGGCTTATGAGTAGTATTAAAAAAATTATTGCAAACTGTGCAGAGCATGAACCAGAAAATGTAGTGTTCCTGCCAATGTAACATGCATATATAACTTTGGTTGTGTGGGCAGCCTCTCACTCCATGGATGCAGCAGTGGACAGTAAAGTCTTTAGGAAGGGTGTGAGGGGGAGGAAGGGGCTGTGTCACCCGTTCTGTGCACAGTGTCTGCTGCTGGCTGGGGCTTCAGGTGCTGCAGATGACTGACCATGATCAGGAACGTTCCTTCCAATTACTCGTGTATGCAAATGTTTTCAGGGGAGTGAGGCATAATTGTTTTGTGATCTTACCCTGTGTTTTCTCAAGACATATTAAGGTCTGTTAAAGACTTGTTCATTGCTGTGTTTGTGTGCAAAGGTTATGAAGTTTTTGTGCCCAAGAGGCAGGTGAATAATCACTCCTAAATTTTCTTCTATTGAATGAAGTAGGGCTGCTTTTCCATCTTCAGTAAAAACATCTGAGTGTTTTTCATAGTCGGTTTTATTTTCTTTCCCCTAAAAGGAGAGAGAAAGCATGGCTTTGCCACTGAAACTATATCTGGTAAAAAGAAACTTGTTTTAATTGGCTGTGAAAATAGGCATATTTCTCTAGGATGTTAACAAATGTGGATTTCACTCTAAAAAGCAAGATAATAATTGTCAGTTCTTCCTCCTCGGTGCAGCCTACATTAGGACAGCTGGGAATATGCATAGCTCACGTTACATAGCAAAGATTTGTTCTAGCTACAAAGAAACCAGAGTTAATTAATATGAGAAATTTGTTTTGTGTCCGGGGTAAAAAAGACTGTGCAGGTTGGTGTTGTCAGCAAAAGCTGCTTGTCACTTTGACCTGCTCTGTTAAGTGTTTGATGTGTTTTCTCAGAGTAATCTGTGAATAACATTACACCCAACCAGCAGAGAAGCAGAGGGAGCGATAGCAGAATTAATATCTGGAAGCGTTGATAATTATATATCAGAATCTAATTTTTAGCACAGAAAATGTGTTAATGACAGAGAAGAAAACAAAAACCACTAGCTTCTCCCAGCAGGATCCAAAGTGTCATTTATTATTTCTCAGCTGGATATCTATCAAGTTTATGGGTTAATTTTTCTGTAGACTGTTATTTATGGGTTTTTGTTTGTTTTCAGCCATCATTACTAACAATACGGTTAATAGCAATCATTTGTTATCCGGCACCAGCGGTGATGCTTCAGATGCGAGCAGTGAACTGAGAATACTCATTTGGTAGCTGAATAAGGCTTTGACAGGGCCCATTTATAACAAGCTCATTCCATAATGTCCAGCCTATTAATAAAATTTTGTTGCTGTCTAATTAGAGATGTCTGATGTGTATAGTAGCACAGCAAAGAAGACTTTCTTCTGCTGCTTTTCAGTTCTACTGTGTCATACCTAAAACATGTGTGAGACCAATGGTTCAGGGAATAAAACTGGGGTGTACTGGAGTTATGTCTCCCCTCATAAGAGCAGTGAAATACAGGTTGTATGGCAGCAAGGCCCAGGTTGCATATACATGCATGTATGTTGAGGCAAGGTCTTTATTTTCATTAGCTCAGATCACCCTCAAGTCTCTCTTTTTTCTTCTTTTGTGTGTTTTCTTTTATTGGCTTAATGTTCAAGTTTTAGCTAAAAATAACTAATTAAGTAAAATGTATCTGTGATATCCTAATTGAATGTATACATGTAGACAGAATTCATGTATACATTTATTCTTGGGTGTGTCAGTGTATCTTTGAGAAAAGAACAGTCTGATCCCTGAGGACAGGGGTTTGAGGAGAGAAAAAATCCTGGGCCTGATCACTAGATTTGGTTTTTTTTCCTTCTATGTCTTTGAGAAGTGAGGAATCAGCAGGATTTACTGAACTCAGCAGTAAGGGGGTAGTTGGTAGTATAATCGGGACTGAAAGCAGAGCCTTTTGTTGCCCAGCAAGTCCCAGAATATTTGAAGTACTTTGTACAGCTCATAGAATAATCCTGTGTTTTTGCTGGTGGGATCTTTCATCCAAAGGTATCCAAATAATTTTTTAGTTGTGAGCTAAATAGTGTGTTCACAAAGTTGTTGTGAGTGAGCGGTTTGTAAACTGAAGCACAATTAGGCGAAAAGATTTATACCAGGACACAGTTGTTTGTGGGAAGGTTTTAGCTCCTTAGTGATTTTGTGCAAGTCATATCTGTTCCTGAAATGACCTGTCAGAAACATTCTTGTTCTGTTTTGTTTTTGCAGGTAAAGTGAAGTATATGATAATGATAAGAATGAATTAATTTCCATTTCATAAAATGCTTTTGCTCATGTAAATGCTGATTTAGTGATAACTTATACCCTTCCACCCTGCTTCTACTTTGCGGTGCACAAATGGAACGTTTGAAGAACTTCTGTCATTTGTAGCTAATGCTGAGGTGATTATATTATTTTTTTTAAGAAGCAGCTCCATGTTTTTGTAAGTACCTAGGTACTAATTAAAAGAAAAATATTAATAGTAGTTATTTTGTGCTTAGAATATTGCACTGCTGAACTGAGGATAAGGAACGGGAAAAACACGGTGATTTAATATAATTTCATTGCTAGGTAACAATTTGTTTCTTTAGTCATCTTTTATGTTTTTCCAGTTGAAATTTAAATCTTTGTAAATTACCTTTTGAATGAAGCCATGTCTGGTTTTGGTATATTATTTTCCCAGAATGTTGCTTCTAAGACAGCATATTTTATGCAGGAAAATTATGAGATTTTAACTTAAAGTTGCCACGAAGCTGCTGCATGGATTTCAGCTGGTAAAGAATCTCTATATGCTGGTGAGGTGTTGTTTTTTTTTTTTTTTTCTCCTAAACTGCTCTTGACGTGGAGCTTATCAACCCTTAATTAGTGATACATTTTCTCCTTGTGATTTCTATTGATGTTTTGTAGAGCTGAAGATGAATTGAGCCTCAACCTGACTAGCGGACGAATTGTTTTAGAAAATTCAGCAAACATCTCTCTCTCTCCCCTTCTCTGTCTGTCTGTCTCTTTCTCTGTTCCTCCCGATAGGAAAGGTGAAAAGCTGCACGATAGAAATCAGGTTCAGTATTAGTGGTTTTGCTTGCCTGTGCAATAGAAAACGACAAGCGGCAGGGCCTCAGTCAGCAGATCAGGGAGACGCAGATGGGAGGCGAAAAGCTCCCTCGTGGCAGCAGCCTTGCTTGGATGTGATTGTGAGAGCCAGGATGAAGTCAGCACTGACAAAGTGTGTGGATTGATGGATGGACAAAGCTGGGAACTGGATGTGAGAATGGATGAGGGCAGAGGGGGAATTTAACACAGACAAACAGAATGAAAGACAGAGAGGAATTGCCTGCTAAAGTATTCCAGCACTCAGAGCCCACAGCAATTTACTTACTGCTAACCGAACACAGGAGGATTCTTTGCATCTTTGCAGATTTTCTTAAAATATATGGAGAAACCAAGCAGAGAAGGAGCTAACAAATTCCTGTTAGTGCCTTTTATTGCCATCTCTTTCTCCTTTTCTCAAGATTCACTCACACTCAGTTAATTCAAACTGAGTACTTGATTATTTTCAATAAGTTCACGCAGTATGCTAGAGAAAAATAAATTTTCTTTCCACAGCTGTTATTTTAATGTTTCCACTAAATTTACTTTAATCAGTTATTGTTGCTTTTGCTATTGTGAATAAAATTTTTTTTTTCCTCTTACAAACTGTGCTCCTGCTAGAGGCAGGCATTTGGATACTGTATTCAGATGCATGGTAATAATACCCCATTATGTGCATTTTATTTTACTGAAGAAATATCAGATGCTTTCCCACTGATGTAGCTTCTTGGTACCATAGTATTATTGTCTGTTTTTTTAAGGGAAACAGACCTGTAGCTTTTGGCTGCTATCAGATTTTATTTACATGAGAGCATCACAAGATTTTTTTTCTTATTTATCTGCTTATATAGAAACAGAAAAATAAGAATTACCCTACTGGAGCAAATCAGTAGGTTGTAATTTTATCCACTGTTTTAGTTTTAGAAATCAAATATCATTTCAGTGCAGCATGCAAATAGAAATGAAGCTTTATATACAGCATATTGAGCAAAATATCTTCTGGCAGCATGGGGTGGTTGTGTTGGAATCCTTTGGATTCACACAGACGCTTGGAAGAACATGGGTTGGCCCAAGCTGTTACTTCTCCTTCCACTCAGCAGATTATGAAATACCAGAATGCGCTGTGCTAACAAGACATTTCCATGTAATGCCCTGATGTGCTTTCAACTGGAGAAAAATGCAAGTCATCAGAGTAAAGAGAAACTGTTCCTCAGTTGTTGGCTTCAGTAGTATGTGGGAAACAGCTGTTTATATAATAATATAATGTGTTTAATTGAATTTTAAGCAAGGTGATTAGTCCTATGCATGTCAATGAATAAATTGCTTTGAAGATAATTATAGTGTAGTATTTTTACTGATGAGCTTTCCCGAGTGTCCATGAAACACATAGCCTTCTTTAAGCTGGAGAACTTGTCTTGATTAATAAAGTCTCTACACATTTCCGGGGAATTATTTTAGCTTTGGAAAGATGCATAGAAATTATGTGGGAAAAACTGATGTCGTTCACACTGTACAATGTGTTTGCTAATCTGTTTGTGAAGCCTGGTCATGTGTGTACATTGGTTTCAGGATGTGGACACTGAATGCATTCAGAGTGTCTTTGGAAGGAGTGGGAATTGCTGGTGTGAGGTGTTTCTATCATCTGATATACTCTGGGGTCTCTCCTTGAGGACTGGGGACAGCCAGGTAGAGTAACCGGTCACTCTGCTGGAAGATGATGTTATATAGCCCTTATACCGTGTATACTTACAAGATACTTCCTGTATTGAAGGAAAGGAATAATCTGTCTTTTAGAGTTTTTTGGTTAGGGACAGTATGATTGTGAAATATGACAAATATGGGTGCTGTTTTTAGTGTATTACCTGCTTTCTTAGGGCATAAGAGATTCTGATTTAGATTACATATTTTGCATTTCCTTTGTTTTTAAAAGTAATTTAGCTAACATCAGGAGGTGATTTGCTGCATCCTCTGTTCTTGCAGAGAGGCAGTGCTGCGGAAAGTTACCCTAGGAAAGGGAATTTAACCTTGTTTTGGCATGAAATGGAGTTCTATAGGAGAAAAACCAAAACTGCTGATCTGTAATTTCTCCACTTGTAATTTTCCATTTTCCTAATTTTTTTGAAATTGAGGATGAATGTGAAAATGAAGATTGTGTACTTCCATGTCACATGTCCTGACAGTTTAGACATGTGATTTATTTATTTATAGAAATATTTTTAGCTATACCCTATAACAGTAGAGATCTTTCTACTCTGACTAAGTTCTTTTGGGAGTGTTGTGTCAAATATTACTGTACATACAACTATATTCAGCCCTGATATAAGTCACTAATGCATTGTCAGTAGTAGTCCCTGGAGTCTATATGTAAGAACAGTAATTAATTTCCTAGTTTACATTTCTGATAAGTGTGTCAATAAAAAGTACTATCATTTGTTTACATAGGAAAGTATGATTAGAGACCTGTCCTTCTCAGTGTAACTGTGTTTTTGAGGATGTACTTGAGTTATTTCATTGAGACGAATTTTTTTTATAATGGCTCTTTAACGTAGATTGAAGAGTCAGTAATTTCTATGTTGGACATGGATGCATATACCACATCTGATGTTTGCAGCAAATTTTTGGCATCTTGCACATTTTGCATTATTTTTCTGTACTTCTGTATTTCTGCAAATACAGGGGTATGGGGTTTTTTTTTGGTCAGAGCTACTGGTGAGAAGTACTATATGGAGTTTTGTTGCACCTGCATCCACTGAAATATTCAGTCACTTTTTTTTTAATAGTCATTTAGCATTAACTCCCAAAGTTAAACTAATTAACTAAAGAGATACCAAGAAAAATGTCCATTTCTTTTATAAAAATGGATAATTTGACAGCTTGAGAATAAGTACTGAAATGCTTTGTTCATATTATAGAAAGATCTTAAGTACATCTTAATAAGCTTTTCTTCAGTAAAGTCATTATAGTCCTGGAAAATTGGTGTAGTGATGTGCTGTGGTCATTCATAAGCAATATGAAAAGACAACTTTATTTATTCCCTTCCATACTGTCTCACAGAATTTCCATGCCAGGCCCTGAAGTACACAGGTGATTTGGGCATCTTCAAAATTTGGATGGAAAATGAAAGACTCTTGGTGTTTGACTGCCTTTTTGACAAATCTGTAGGTATTTTGGAGGTAACTCAATAATTCTTCACCGTGTTAGTTCTTGATTTACAATAATGAAATACCATTCTTCTTTCTGAGGAGGAATTTACACATGGCGAAATCACTTGGCTTGGTTAACATGCTGCAAATCATTCCTTGTAGTTAATGGGTTACTTTCAGGCCTGAGTTTCTGGGTGTGCACTCATTCAAAATTGTTACATGTATGAATTCGAAGAGACTTCGCTTTGTTACTGAGGCTGAAGTGCCATTTATGCACCAGGTTGGAAATTTCAATTACAGTATAAGAAAGGAAGGGGGAGAGGGGAAGGCATGCTAGTACTTGACTTGTGTAGCCGTGATAATTTTCCCATTTTATGTTGGAAATTTTTGTCATCTTGTTGATTAAAAAAAAAAAGATCTTCAGGCACTGCAAATGAGTAGAGACAAATTACTTCCTTTTTATTGAAATTTTTGCATTTATTATTTAGCCTGTCCAATGGCCTCTACTGCTTACCTTAATTTTTATAAACAGAAATGTCAGTAACATATTTCCTCGACATATGAAGAAAGCAGAAGTGTTTATAATAAATCTTAGTGTGGTATGTGTGCTATCATTTCCTTCATTTGACCTTGGTGGAGCAGGCTGATGGGGCAGTGAAAAGTATGATATGAAAAATGAGTGAACAGAGCGAGGTGAGCAGTGAATCAGTCTTGTGTGTGATTAGCTGTGAAAATCTCACAAACATGACTCTGAGTCACTTTTCTTCTTTCTTCCTTGCCTGTTTCTCTCAAATGTGTTTCTTTTCTGTGTGTATTAGTCATTTAGAAGTTAACTAACAGAACAGAGGCTCTGTTTTAATACTAGTTGTGGGTTAGTGGCTTTAGGTGATGAGGACAATGGGAAGTGCAGCATGTTGGAGGATTGGCTATAGGAAAATCACGGTCCATTTAAATTTGTATAGATCTGTTGCTAAACAGTAGTAGTAGTCATTGCATCTCGTTTAGGGATGTGAATGTGACACTGATTTCAACCTGGCACTGTAAATCTGCAATTATAACTGTAGATTCAGTGACTCATCATTGAGATCTTATTTGGCCATGTCAAATACTGTAAAAACAGAAGTCCATTACAATTAAAGAAATTTCATTTGAGTTATGCATTTCGGCTATGCGAGTCTGGCTTGCTAGAATACATTTATAGTTCTTTTTGTGTTGTTTTTTCCTGGGTGGTGTGTTTAAAGTCCAGTTGTGTGAGTGGTCATTATTAGACCACTAGAACAAAGATGCATTTAAATTTGGGAGTCATCTTGTCATCTTTGGGAGTCAGCAGAAATTGTAAACTTTCAAAGAGGACTTCCAAAGCTTTTCTGTGTTGATGAGTACTGTACAGTCTCTGTTATTGCACTGAATATTGCAGCAGTTTCAAACTGATACCGTGACTAAACAATATTGTGAGATACTTAGGAATTTTTCCTTGTGTAAGGCCATATGATAAGTTTTTGTATATGCAGATGAATTCTCCTCAAATTTTGGTTTCGTATTAAATTTGAAAAATTAATGCTTTTTTTTCAGGCTTGCCATTGGACTTAGTTCACTTTCGTACCTTTTTGTATTAACATGACAAGATCACTTTGACCGCTTAGCTGATGCTGGGGCAGTTCCTTTTTGTGTGAGGTCTGTCAGCTCTAGCTCTGCCCTAAGGATTCTCTCCTGAGCACACAACTGTAGGTGGTGTTCATGGCTGCTCCAGGAGAGGGGACCACCATGCTTGTCTTTGGCAGCCCTGGAGCAGGCATTGGAGACCCCGAGTGAGTGCTTCCTTAAAAGTGCTTGCCTCTGCCAGACTCTGCCAGCTTGGGACTGGGATTCCTGAAGGATCTCAGGAGCCTGAGTTGCTTCCTTCTAGAGATGTGGTAGTAGGGCTTTGGTTCACAAGCATTTGATAACAAAAGTACCAGTTACTCCGAGTGTTGTATGTGTGCATGTGGGATTTTTTACAGGCATTTCACTGTCTACCTGAATTTCATTACTGAAAGTTAGAAATTATCTCCCATTTAAAAATCAATGCCAGTTTAGAACAAGTGCATCCTCTGAAACCACCTCTCTCCTGGATTCTGTGTAGTTACACACACTGGCATGTTCACCTGGCTGCATGAGAGGGCTCCTCCTTGCCTGTTGATAGCACTGGGGAAGGTGCCAGTGTCATTCAGTGGGTGTTATCCCCTTGAAGGAGATGCTTACACATTAAACCATCAAAAGTACTTCTGACAATGTAAGGCATGTTTTGGACTTTCAGGTGTGGTGAGGCTAAGAGCATCTTTCTTTCCATGTATTTTGGGTAGTTTTTAAAGATGATGATCCATGCCCTAACAAAATCTGGTTTTACTCTTACGTCTAATGTCCTTTATACAAGAGCATTGTGGCAAACCATAAAGGAGATGGTCATTTTATGAAGGGTGTTATCAGCTCTAAATGATAACTGACTTGATTTTATGAATGTAATGACTGTTGAGTCCATATAGTGAATGGGAATATTTTAGCTTCCTGATACCTTTATACCAGAATTGTGTAACTTCAAAAAAGAAATCATCCAGTCTTGTTAGCTTCATTGCTCTGAAAGAGATGTGGTTATAACCAGGAGACACTGTATCTCTTGAATTTCCTAAAAATGGAGGAGTTGGTAATGGAACTCTTTACCATTAATGTTGCTGAATGTGTAGGAATGATCTGGAGAGCTGAGGTTTCTTTTATGCTGGTAGTTGTTCCTCTGTAAAACATCTTCCTTGTTTGAGTATTAATGTATGTGCTTTTCCCTATTGCAAAACAACTTTTTTTAGTTTGTGTTTATGCACACTGAACACGAATACATTTTTTATATTAGCTTGAATTTCAGCCTGATGTATCACCTCATTAGCAGCTCCTGTTTTTTTGAAAATATTGAAAGACCTGTCTTGGGGGGCACAGAAATTCATTTTTCAGCCATTAACCTGCATTATTAGGAGTCTCAAACAGGTCCGTAAGTGAAGTTATTTATAAATTATACTTTGATTGAAATATAACACTTTTTATTCTTTCGGCACAACTCAAGAGTAGTAGTGGATATAATTTGTTATTTTCTGGTAACTCAGGTAGGTGGAAGTATTATTTGAAGAATGCAGGGTATTTTTGCTGAGGTCCTGTACTAAAAATAAAGCCCTTTTCATTTCCTTCTCATCTTGCCATCTTTCTCCCCACCCTCCCAGCCCTCTTCCACCTAAAATCCCACCTGTCCCTTGCAAAAGCTTTTTTGGCATCTCTGCTAATAAGCTGATGCAGTCAAATTCATCTTTTTTTTTTTTTTTTTTCTTTAAAGAGGTTCAGAATCTGTTCTCCTGAGGTGAAATATAAGGGCTTTCAGACTGTATTCTTCTTGTAAAATATAACCTAGATCCTTTATGATGAAATAGGCACTTTGGAGGCACCTGGGCTTATCTTTCAGTTTTTCTGCTCAGCTCTGTTATGCACAAAGGTCTTTTTCTAGGTGACATATCATGTTGTATTCCAAAGTACACTTTCTTTTAATTTACAACTTAATTTTCAACCTAATTCAGAAGATTGATACTATAATGCTATTTGCAGAAGTATTGAAATGTCAGTAAGTTTTATTGTAGTAATAAAGAGAATTCCATATATCATGCACTCTATAGGGATCCTTGCTTTTTGCATAGATCTTCATAGCAACAACCAGTGGCTAAATGCTGGCAATCATTAATTTTTAAAGAAGACATGGTTATGATGAGTTGAGAAATTAAGACCATAGTGAAGAATGAACTTTAATTTTTGACACTTTTTGTTAGAGTCTGAGAGGAGACAGAGGTAGACTGGGGGGAGGGTGGAGGGGAGCAGGAAGAAAAAAATTGCCCAAATCCCAGGTTCCTAATACTTAAAATGCTGTCTGCTCGTAAAAGATTTCAGTCAGAGAGAGGCCATCTTCGAGCTTCTCTTAACAAATGGATATCAGTGGTCCATGAAATAATCAATGTCGATAATCCATCCTAGGGTCTGCCAATATGTTAATGGCTCTGCCGCATCGTTATTGCTACAAGGCCATAAATCATTTCCATACCAGAATGCTTAGCAGCCGAGGACTCAAGCCCCTAGCCTGGAATAAAATGCTGTCTCTTAACAATTAATGTCTAAACATTTTGCAGCTTTGTGCCTTGATTGTTTTCAGATGCTAAAAATGTAAGTAGGACAGATTGTAAATCAATAAAACAATAAGACAAAGTGTTTTAATAATAGAAAGGCTTGAAGTAAATCATAGTTCTGTGTTTATTATTGCTTCAGAGGTTATAAATAAATAGTACCAACTGGTAAAGGTTTAGTTAACAAGGAAAAATAAGTCTGGTATTGACATTTTGGGCATACATTACATTTTCACTCCATAAGGTGAGGGAGATGGGGGTTAGCTTTATTATTTTCATTTTTAAAATGTGAGAATAGGAGCTAAGACATGTTTGTATCTTTGAATTGTCATCCAGTAGAAAGGTGATTTTTTTCCTGCCCCGGCCAGTAATACATTAGTGATCTGGCTCTGTCTGCATCTGGAGGACACCAGTGCACAGTCACTGGTGCAAATGGCTGTGCTGAACTGTTGGCAATCACAAGGGGGTCTTAGAAAATGGACTTGGATCTAGTCGGTCTAACTGATGTTAGTTTATGTCCGTTTGGTTTGCTATTAAAGGCAACCTAAATATGGTGTTGAGTCATGAGCTCTGTATGGTACAGACACAGCTGGTTTGTGCCCGTGGTTGCCGCTCGTTCCTCAGTTGTGCGCTGAGCTGAGCTTGGGCAGGTGGGAAACCCACAAACAACAGAGAGGGCAAGCATTTCTGGGCAAAGGGAGGAAGGCTGCCCTTGTCTCTACTCCTGCTCTAGTTGTGTATTGAGACAATGAAGTAGGGCCTTTCTATTCCAAGTATGAATACTGTTTATTTGCTCATTTTTAAGTAATGAAAGTAAAACTCAATGTACAGTTGTTTAACCACAAATGTATTAATTATCATAAGTATACTGAGTTAACATAGTAGAACATTAATAACTACCCATCAGGTTTTCAGTTGCAGGTAAAACTAGTATTTATAAATAAGCACTTAATGATCTGAATATAGTTTTTCAGTGTTGATCTGTTCAGATCCCAGCATCTAGTTTCACACAGTACAGAGTTAGTTCCTTGTATGTGTGTGCAGTTAGCACTGTATCTTCACATGAGATAAAATTGACTAAAGAAAGCTGCCTTTATTTTGAGTATTGGGAGAAGCCTTTTCAATGTAATTTTTTGGTAATACTTTAGTTTGACGCTTGTTTGCCGGGAATGGGGTTTTGGCTGAAGTAAAGGTTTTGAAGTTAGTGTTTTGTATGGTAATACCGATCCAACCAATGCAATGGGTTGAATTTACATAATGTTTTGTTCAGGCTGGGTCAGAGCTAGTTTGTTGCTTCAGAAGCACTCACCACTCCCACCCCCACTTCCCCAACTTGTTTAGGTGAATGCAAGGAAGAAGACTAATAACAGTGGAAATGACAAGTGAGCTCATGGACTTCTTTCTTTCGAGAGCACTGATCTGCCTAGAATTAAGCAATTTGATATGGTCACAGTTTATTTTGGTGCTCAGGATGTAAGGGCAGGAAGGAGCCAGAGAAACAGTGGCTCAGTATAGACAAAAAGACAATTAAAACTGATCTGTCTCTTACCAAAGTGGCAACATCAGCCAGGATGGAAGTAATTTATTCAAAAAATTGTCCAAATGCATAAACTGCATTGATGTATGGTATGGTGGTGGGACAGTGGAAAATGTGATAGTTTTTTCCGTTGTGTGAATTACTCAGGCAGGATGCCTTTGTGAAGTAAGGGGGTTTGTTTAATGTTCTGACAACAATTTAGATCCTGTTATGGTTATTGCAGTGTAATGCAGTAGTAAAAATTGAACATGACACACCAGCAATTTATTATTTGTGTGTTTTTTAACCTTGAGTATCAGATTGTTTGTCCAAGCATATCCTTTGATTTGCTGTGAAATTTATTGTTGATAAAAACAATCAGATTTCCATTAGAAGCAAAAAATTCATTTTTTTCCCCATGAACCATAGATTTAGAAAAAATTCAAGCTCGGCTGCAGGACTTATGACAGGTAGGCTTATGACATTATATGGTAATTCAGCATGAAAGAATAATTGTGACACTCTACTTGGTGCTGGAGTATAATCGTGCTGTGAGGTTCAATTCACTGAAAGGCCAAATTATCTTCAACTGCATTAGTCTGACAACCTATAATGCCTTGCAGAGGCAATTTGTAGATGTTTCACAGAATGCCAGCAAACATGGCTTACCATTATGTTCCCCATTAACAAATTTGTGTAGAGGGAAAAAAGCAACTTTTCCATTTTCTTAACTGTTTTTGAACTCTGGCATACAATAAATGTGTACTGGGTAATAATAGTGTATGTTTTGCTATTTGGTGCTGGTTTTTAAACCTACAAGGGACATTACAGTATAGATTAATTTTTTGAAGGGTGCTTTTCCAGAAATATTTGTACTTCTTTTATATTTGAACAGCAATGTTGTACCTTCTTTTGAACGAGTAACATGGAGTCCAAATGAAGGTAAAAAAGCATGACACAGTTTTGCTATAAACAGTAAGCAGTAGTGAACAACTTGGAAATGCTGCCATGTTGTAGCTTAGAGAGACTTGGAGAGTGTGTGTGCTTTTTGTTTCTTGATCAAATGGGAGCTGTGGCTGTGAGAAAATGGCACAGCCTTGACTATCTTATGTGCACATCATCCGTCTCTGCCATCCTGAACTTCTGAGCAGCTGTAGAGGGGTATCTTTTGTTTGGAAGTTTTGCTTCCTTTTGAGTCATTGTATTTCCGAACTTCTCATTGAAGCTGATTTCAGGTTGTATGCTACTGTACTACCCAAGGGTGGAGTTCAGTGCTTGTGTGGCAGTTTAAGATTCAGAATTTTGTGATCCTCATCAGGATTTTATACCACAGCAAAAGTGTATTATGTCTTTCAGGGTAGAAATGATGGAAAATGTATATGCCTCAATGTTTATATTGGGTAGTTATTTAGTTGCTTGGAGTTTGTCATCCATGTCTTGCAGTAGGAAGCATTCCCAAACATGAGCTGTGCAGGTGTATTGATGAGTCTGCAGTGTGAGTTGGTGGCACACTGACCTATTTTGCTGCTTTACTGGTGTGCAAAATGGTCACCAGTCACTCTGTAACTCAAAGACCAATATGAATATAATGCAGGCATTTTGTCCATTTCCCTCAAATATAATTTAAGGAACAGGCTCAGGAGAGCTATCTTAAAAACTATGTGAAGAAGCTGATAGGAATCTGCTTTTGGCTAAGCTCTGTCACGTTGCTCTCTTGGTATCTCCTATTAGCCCTCTTAAGAGTAGCTATGTCTTTGAGGTGTTCCAAATATTTTAATCACTTAATAAGTGAAAGGATCTGGTTTGTTTTCATTGATTGTTTGCTGGCTTTTTTATTTTGGTGGCAAAATGATGATTAAAAAAAAAAAGCTGTTTCTGCAGAAGAGTATTTAAGTGATGTTTAAAGCTGAGAGGAGGTAGAAGAGTTGTGTTGGTACTTCAAATCACTGAAGTTCACTTTATTGTAAAATACCAACTGTCTGCACAAGTTGCCCTGGAGAAATATTTACTCAAGTCTAGAAACCGATTTTTGCCCTTTGTCATCCTCATAGTAAAATACAACCATATGTCTGCCTCCACCACCTGGAGATAATTCTGCAAACTAATTTGACAGCATTTATAATTGCAGACTGAGTTTTAGGACTGCTCATAATTAAGCTACTGGATGAGTTCAGCTATCAAACTCAATGCTGATAAAATCATGTGTCTCATATTGCTTAATAAATCTGCTGGATGCTTTTCTCCTTAGCATTTTCTGTGAAGGAATTAATCCAGGAAGGCAACCGAAAAAATTGACAAGTCTTTGATTTTGATTTTGAAACAGTGTCAGACAATTTTGCGTTTTGGAGTTCCAAGAAGGTGACATACTCTTTTCCTCTTGCTTGTAGTTAATAGCAAAGAGCATTCAGCGCCACAATACCCAAAGGGAAGTGTTTGAGTGACTGCACAGGGAATGTGGATTGTTATCATTCCAGTCACAGGGCACTGCATGAAATCACAGGCTCTGTGCTCTTCAGTACTGCCACTTGAACGTAGCAGTCACTGTTACTCCTACACTGCTTTTATGGTACATGTTATAACATTTTATTTGATAGTCGCGGTTCCCATGGTATGTGAGGTTTTGGATTTTTTAAAGTACTAAGCTCTAAATCTTTTGTTCAGGCAGTGGAAGAAGTCAGGTGAATTTAAAAAATATGTTCTATTAGAAAGTTTTTCACAGAAAAGTGGGGCTTGATAGAAATCTGTGTCAGTATGTTGGGTCCTTAGATATTTAGAAAAGAGACACTGTTAAAAGGGGAGGAATTTGCCCTGAACTGAAGGAAGTTGCTTTTAATTTTTATGGGAAAGACTTGAAGGAAAGAATGGAACATCAGGTGAGAGGGGCATTGCATAATTTTATAATGGGAAAAGGCTTTTACATAGGAAAAAATATCACGTAGCATTATTTTGCAGACTATAGAGTCCCAGTTGTATAGTTAAGGACATGCTGCAGCATTAATGTTTACGCATAATGCTTTGCAAGTAATTTAGACTGAACTGCCACTGACTTACTTAACATTTATAGGTCAGCCACCTGCAGAAAGGGCATGTAGGTAGATTATTGTTGACTTTATGGTTATGGAAGGTACCTAATCAGTGAGCATGCTGGGAAATAACTTGTTATGCCTGGATAACTCGAACACCAGGCCCTACAATTTCTTATGGGCATGAGGTAGCACAGTAATTTCTCATGACCAAGGCCCCTGCTGAGGGGGGAGGTGGCATGTGGTGGGGATAACAGGTTTAAAAAGGGGGAGGAGGGGTGACTGCAAGATTTCAGAAGTAGAGTACAAGTGCAAAATCAAATAATTTAATCTTCCTTTGCCAAACATACCATAGCATTTGCAGTGAAGTTGTTGACTCAAAAAGCAAATGTACTAATTGTGTATTGGGAGAACAGAGCATTCACCTTCTGGCTGCTGCATACTTTGTGGTTTTTCACTAGAGCCTTATGAGGTACCTGTGCTTGTGTGTACTGACAGAAATATTTTTTTTTTCCTTGACCATGAAACACCAAATCACTCTGGCTTTAAAAAAAATTTGTAGCAAAATATTTGAAGCCTGTTTTCTGCTTTGCTCCTGCTTTTTTCCCCGTTACTTCTCTCTGTGCAGGTACATGTACTCCCTTGTGTGCCAATTGACAACTTTTACCTTTTAAAGTTCACAGTAAAAGTCATAGACTAGAATGCATAATGAATCAATTTGCTTAATTTGGTTTGGACCATTGGAGTTGTAGTGCAGATATCACTGCTAGTATTCATGTAGCTATCTTGATTCTGATGTTCTTCTTATCAGAGCTGCAGAGAATTGAGATGCTTTGTTTACTTAAGAACAGAGCCCCCAGCTGAAGTCTAGAGCATCCAAATGCATCTGTCCACCTTTAGTCCTGTCTACTGGGTCTGGGGATTCATCTCTCATAAATGAGAATATCTAGAAGCCTTCAGTTACTGTTGATCATTAATTACAGCTTTTTTCATCTTGAATGTTTTCTACTTTTCAGATCTGCATGTTTCAGATCTGTCCATGTATTACCTATAAATAAACAGTGTGCACACAGAATAACTTGAACATATCTTAAAGCTTTTGTGTTTATTACATTTGAAAGCATGAAAAATTCATATTTCCTTCTTTTCAGCTCTGTTCACACACAGAATTTTTTGCATACAGCTGTACATATGTGTGCTAATAAATGTAGTATATTGTTTTATAGCAAAAAATGCTTTATCAGCATAACACTAGAGAAAATATTAAAAAGGATTGCAGTGAATTATTTACATATCAAAGAGTGGTAAACTGTAGGAGATATACTTTTCACAGTTAGTTTCTTTCATGTTTATACTGTATTGGCTTTGAAAAACATACTTGGATGAGTAGTGTAAAGCAGTATAATTTAATGAGATTTTTTCAAAACTCTCACATTTTCTAGCTGATGGTGTCACATTATCAAAAACATTGTGAATATTTTAATGAACAAATTTGTTTTCTGGAATTTCAGATTGTTATTTTTTTCTGTGGAGAGAAAATATGTGTAGAGTCCTAATGCTTGGCATATTCTATGCTTAGAGTCCTCTAACAATGAAATGTAAGTGTATGACTTTTCATGTGTCAAAATGTAAAAAGTAGAATAAGTGGGTTGGTCAGACATAACATGACAGACAAGCAAGATAGAAGACATCTTGAAAGCTGTAGGATTGCTGCTGGTGGAAGATGACCACTGCTGTATGGTTACTGAACAATACCTTACTGGGTAAAGCTGGAGAAAGACCCTGAGACTACTGTTAGGACTCCAGTGTTTTGGGTTAATTTAATCAGCAAGTGCTTTGAATTATAGTCCTGAAATTAATGATATTCTCCAGTAGAATTTAAAGTACTTTTTTGTCAAGAAGAAACTAAGGTATCTTAAGCACTGATAAAAACATTCCTGTTGGGAGCTAAGTCCCAAGAAAATGTTTTTGTCATTGTGTAATACCTACCAAAAGCTGTTTTGACTTCCTAGCAAGTTTTACTTCCAGGTGGCTTCCTCTACTTGACTTATTTTATTTAGAGGATTGAGGAATAAAGGAGTTGTTCAAAATTTAGACTTAAATAATCCAAGACCTTAGAATATTAGGGAGGTAACTTGAATTTTTTAATATTTTAAATGTTGTTCATTAAGAAAGATATCTAAAGCAGATTAATTAAGAACTCTGGCTTTCTTTTGTTTTGGTATTGTTTAGGGTGGGTAGGCCAAGTTGCGTTTCTGTAGTAATTTTCAATTTACTCTGATGGGATTTGCACATTACAAGTTAACATTCTTAGCACAGAGAACATTCGTACTTCTGTTGATGGCCTTTCCAAGTACCTCTTGGTAGATTTACATGAGCAGGATGCAGTAGCCTTGGGAATAAGGATGCTATTTGAGTAGGGATATCTGTATAGAAATTGGAAGTATGAGGCCAATTATTCCCAAAACACATAATAATGTTTTTAGCGATTTTATTTAGAATATTTGAAAACTGCTAAAGTAAGCCCTAAAGACCACACTTGCTCAAGTTGTTGGCTAGTGTTATTTA
Organism: Chamaea fasciata; assembly: GCF_029207755.1. NCBI lineage: Eukaryota > Metazoa > Chordata > Aves > Passeriformes > Sylviidae > Chamaea > Chamaea fasciata. Next base: position 21,998,152 of record NW_027094094.1, read on the forward strand.
GCCAAGGCTTAAATCCATGTGATTAATTTGATAAACTGGGCTACCCTAAGGCAAGGTATCTAGCTTTTTTGTTTGTTTTGTTTTTAATTTCTGCTTTTGATTTCTGCCTTAAGTTCAAACGAAAAGTTTTGTGCTAATTTTTGGCTTTCCTTTTTGGTCAGATATGGTGTTGATTTGTGGCTTGGCTGAGAGGTGAAACAAAAACTAAGCCTAAAATACTGACCTCTGTCCACGTTAATCTATATTTTTAACTTTTATTTCTGAGGGAGTGATTTATTTACAGTGACAGCTTGTTGCTTGTGGTAGCTGCTGCCAGCTTCTGAAGTAATCTTGATAACGTCAAATTGTGAAGGGAAGCTATATGCTTTCCCTTGAATGACTTGCTATAAATCATGTTCATAGCTGGTGTGTATAAGGATGCTTGGGTTGATACTGATAGAAATACAAATCAAATATAACATATGCTAACCCAGTTCAGAGCCAGAGATCCTGGATTGTGTCTATTGGGTTAATATTTTTAAATGAAATGAATCAGGCACCCCTACTTTTATATCAAGGCTTTAAACTTGGGGATGATATACCAACTTAAAGGCCAAAAAGGAAGGAAGAGAATATGCAGAAAGAGTTAATACTGAATGACAGGCACATTTTTAACATTCAGTGAAAAGAAACTCATATGTAATGGACAAAGCTGCCTAAAGAACTCATCGACAGTCACACGAATTGTTGGCCAAGGAGTGGGTTCAAAGTCACCAACACAACTGTGGGTTATGGCTCCCATGGAGAAAAGTGTCCATGTAGAATAAAAATTGTGCCAGTGTTTCTCATCTGGCTGTCACAGCTTTTGTATCCACAGCTAACAATAAAATCAGTTATGTTGGTTTTGGTTTTGCGAAGTGTAAATTTGTTTGATTTACGGGCTTCCTGAAGAGGGAAAACTGGAGAGGAAGACTTGAAGAGTAAATAGTCCTTAGCTGTGTAGCAAGGGCAACAGGTGTGTTACATTAGATAAGCCCATCTCAGCATTTTATTTGCTGTAGTTGCACCTAACAGTGTGACATCTTCAGTGACAACCAAAGTGAAGGCCCCCAAGCGTCACGTGCCTCATGAGGAATTTATATTTGGAACCTCCTTTTCTTCCACCTCCTTTAAGATCAAGCTATTCTTGTGCCTTCAACTTACAGTATGGAAACAAGATGTTTTATTCTGCAGATACATGTAATTAGTTTTAGCAAAGTAGTCTGTTCAGAAATGTTCAGGAAAACAGTGCTTTACTGGCTGGACTGAAAAGTCCACATTTTTCAAGTGGGTCCATTGAGGAGGGGAAGCTGCCTTCACAGTTCTCAGAGAATATGTTTATTAAAGCTGCCCACTGGGAAGAGGGGCTTGGTGCTAGCCCTTTGTTGCAGTTCACGGTTAGCTCTGCCTAACCAAAAAATATGGAATTCCTTGTTGTGCTTTGTGTATCTCCCATTCAACTGGCATAAATTGGACTTTTTGTGTTTTTTCTTGAAAAACTGTCAGCGTCTCAGAGTTGAGCTCAACAGACCAGAGTTGGGCTCGTGCTTACCTTTTACCTCATGCCCTATTTCTGTCTTTTTCTCTAGCTCTTCCTCCCCTTTTCTGCCACATGCTTGCAACTGTGTCCAGATATGTCATAACCTGGTGTTTTTTCAAGTGGGATCCATGATCATCTTATCAGAAACAGATGTAAATTACTGCAGAATAAGTTTACAATTTCTTTTTTTTCCCCAGGGCCGGGGGGGGGGGGGGGAGCGGGGGGGAATAGTGTTGAATTAATGAACAAATCCTCTTTTTGTTTGAAGACAAATAATAATGCCACATTTTGTCAGAGGTAGTGGTAAGTGGTAATTAATACCACAGCATTTTATATCTCATGATAACTAGCTAAAATAAAATTACTTTCTGACTACAAGGTAAAACTTAAATGGTACTGGCACTGACAAAGTGTGAAAGGAAGGGAGAACTCCCTTGTGAGAAGATGAGTTTATTATACAGATAAGATTTCCATAATAAGGGATAGCGATTATGGGGAAAGGCTGAAACTCCATTAACTGAAACAAATTACTGTGACAAAGCCAGAGGGAGCGCTTTGCCAAACTTACAACTCCTTTCATAATATTCAGATGTCTGTTGGTGTGCAGTTAACCAGCATCTGGACCTGCGAGTGAGGTGTCTGGCTCCCTTAGCACGCCACCACTGACACAGCTACAGTTCTGTACAGGAAGGGAGTCCCTTTATCTGGGTATGTGGAGGATGGACCTTGCTAATGTATCAGTGGGGCATTTTGTGTTTTCTCTGTGGAAATAAGTAGCCCCTCTAATGCCTCTGTTTTTCTATTAAGTTAATCTTAATTGCCAGAGAAATGTATGAGATGGATATGCTCCAAGGAAACGTGGTGAACTTTGAATTTATCTGACCATCACCATATGGTATTCTGACAAGGATTTATATTTCCTGCTTTGGCTAAAACAGAAGACCAAAGAAGACTGATTTCATTTCTTGATGTACGGCTTTGTGTGTGCACCTCTTTCCAGAAGTGCCTCACACATTCTGCATGTATGAATGCAGACAAAACTATGGTAGTTGTTCTCTGCTTGCTCTGTGTGCGTATACATGTACAATACATTTACAAGGTGCTCCTGGCTCTCCAACTTTGTATTATTTATGTAAAATATGGCAAAGGGACTTATTTAAATATAAACCTTGTCATCCTTGTACTAATTTTTGTGTAAAAAATAACACTGTAGTTAAGGGTTTTATGTAAAAACTGTTAGAGTTTGCAGTTACAGCTCTGGTAAGAACAGCAGGCAAGACTATAATCTTTAATTTATGTTGTGCTTTGGACATTTTTCAGAAACTATTTACCCATTACCTCTTAGGTCAGTGGCCTAATAATGCAACAAAGCACTTTTTGAAATTGCAGATAATTTTCAGTGCTCAGATCTCTATGTAGTATTGATGGCGAGGAAAGCTGATTAGGATCTTGGGAATTGCGCTTGATGGGAACAATCTGGAAGGAGTGAAAAATTATTAAACACACACAGCGGGAGTTGTAGGATTTACCATTGTCGTGCAGTGCTATTAATTCTCATTGCATCGTACAGCAGCTTGATTGCACACTGTGAATACTGTTTATTGGAGAACGGGTACAATTTTGCTGCAGTTGTTGTAATGTAATACTAAATGCTAATTAGGCTTCTAACAATAATTAGAACCTCTTGCTAGACTTAGAAATAGAAACACTCAATTGAATTTACAGAAACAAAGACCTTTAAGCTATGCCAGGAACAGTATCTGTAGCAGCAGTACCAACTTTGTAAAGTTGTGGGGGTTTTTGTTCGCATGTGGGTTTTTAGTTAGATTTCTTTTTTCCTTCCCCTGCTTTAAATATTTCATTTACAGGACTGCAAACGTATTTTAACGGTGAACATTATGATCTCATTATGTTCTCAATAAGGTTGTTTTCTTAATGAAAGGGAAGGAAAACAAAGTAAATATTAGAAGGACAGCTGCAGATAAATTTGTCACGAAAAACTGGGAAGACAGAGTTATAGAATGGCTGGCATTACCAAGTTTAATGTACTATTTCTTTTAATCATTTTGCAATTTGAAGAGGAAATAACAAAACTCAAATCCATCAAAAGCTGCTTTTTTAAGCCTCCCCCCTTAAAACTGGATACTTTTTTGTTTCCTCAGTGGGACTTCAAAGATGTATGCAACTTTTCAAATGTGACAATGAAGATGAGCTATAGTTCTGAATAATATAGTTTTTTGCAATGTAAACTTTCTTTACATTGTGGAGGTAAATGTAATTTTTATTTTATTTTCAGTGGGTATTTTGTTGGAAAAAGTAATGTGTCAGGATGCTAACAAATTCAATTGCCAGGGAAAGTGCATGGCATACACATTTTGATCCTGTTTGCTGATAATTTTGTTGTTACTAGATATCCATATATTTGCATGGGTAAATGGACAGAAGATAAAGGCTTTTTACCTGCATCACTGCTTAAAGACAAAAGTCTATTTTCCATCTAAACCGCAGGTTTATTTTGGGTGTGTTGAGAAGATACTGAGGTTGGGTTCCTGTTTTGAAAACCTTGTTTGTAGTAATGAATACAGAACTTAAAATTCTTGTTCAAAACTTGCCTTTAAAGGACTAACATAGATATGATGAGTTTTAGTGGTTTTTCAGCTTTTCCTGAATAGGAAAATAAGCAGCCTTTGGAAAAACACTGACATTTTCGACTTTTGGCATTGAAATACCGGAAGAATCTTGAATACAGAGCTGCTGGTGTGACCCAATGCTCAGCCATACCATAAGCAGATTGTTATCCAGTACAGAGGCTCTAGTTGGGTTGAGCATTTCTTGCCACACTTTTCAAGGCTGGAAAGAACACTCAAAAGCAAACCTTTGGTTTAGTATTTTCAGTGACATGCCTTTGAATTTATGGGTACGTTTTCATGCTGCAATTTTTCCTTAACCCTAAGCCACATGTGAGCATTTCACAGTGAAAGTTCAGTTGTGTTGTGTGCTTTTTTTTCCCTTAAAATAAAAAATCCAGTCTGAGACTTATTGATCATTCATTACATTAAATAATTAGTGAGTGGTTTGTGGTTCATCACAAATTATTATAATGAATACTTTGAGTTATGGATATTTACCTGTACAGTTCTGGCCTCTGTTCATGGTTACAAATTCTATTCTTCATCTTGTGACAATGTCTGTTTATAGAAATTTGAACCTTAGCTAATGAGGTTTTCTTAAATGTGCCTTCTTTGACATCTTACTATCTTTGGAGTGGCCTATGTAACTTTTTTTTTTAAGGCTTTAGCAGTCATCTGGAAAAGATTTAACTTGAGCAAGACAGATTATTCTGTTTAATTTTCCATTAGCATTTTTCCTTGCACAAGCCAATGTCACCTGCAAAGAGGAGGTTTGCTGAGATATGACACCCTGCTGATTAGCAAGTTTTACTCCCCTCAGAGGCTGACCATTACCTTCCCATTATGTTATAGGTGTGTTGGTGCTCTGGAGGCAATCGGGGTCAATCCAGCCTGGCTGACACGTTATATGTTTGCCTCATAGCACGTCACATGTACAGTCTGTGACAAACTGCTGCTGCATGACCTGGTAGTCTTGGGTCAGAGTGAGAGAAATTGGTGTTGTACAAAGATGTATGTTAATACATATATTATTTATATAGGCATTAGTGAATGCTATTGTTGTCTCAGCACAAATCAAGGTCCAGGCCATGGCCTTGGGGCTTTCAGGGGCTCACTTTATCTTGTGTTGTGATTTTTTTTTTTCTTTTTTTTTTCTTCTCCTAGTTATGAATAATTAAAAACTTAAATTACTTGCCATGTTCAAAATTCATATGCTGGGGAAAATAGCTACATGAAAATTAATTTTCTGTTCTGTGAGACTGATGGGAAATCAATTAATCTTGATGTATTATTTTATGCAGAACAGGGTGCAGGAACCAGCAGAGAGAATGGCTACAGCTGTTCTTGTTGGTCGGGCCATATATTATTGTTGGCGGGTTTGACAGCTTCTGAAGGAAATGGCTGAAGGGTATCAGGCAGGTGAATCAACTGTAAAAATTTATTGGAGGATACAAACTGTTTCCAGGGGACTGATATAAAACTCACACTTGAGAACTGAAGTATTGAATGTTTTTGTGACTGAAGCAGCTTGTTGTCAATATTTATAGCTTTTTTCTTTGTTATATGTCCTATTTGTTTGATTAACTAGTCAGATGTTAGTGTCTGTCTGTAATTTATTTGTTGTGCCTTCTGTAGCATTTTTGATACATAAAGATTTACCACTAGGTAAATAAAGCAGCTCATGCAATGCAATATGCTAAATAAAATGACAGAGCTGTTTACAGAGTGTTACAAGTTTTATAACTCGCTGGGTAGATCAGTAACTTTTGTTTACCTGTGTCACTGTTACATGGAAACATGTCACAGTTTATTAAGTGCTGTGGGGTAAACAGGTCTCCTTTTGAATAACTGAGGATTATAATCAAAATGCACCTTAATGATAAATCATTTCAGTCTGTAAAGCTCTCCGTGTAAACTTGTACATAATGCAAACATTTCCAAAATAAAATGAAATACCTTCATCCTCCTCAGAATGAGTTTTGTGTTCACCTTCCTTTGCAATGATTGTGCACTAGGACTCTATAAATAATAGAAGGGAGAGGCACTAAAGAAGCCACTATAACAAGCTGTGTGTTGATCCCAGTTTGGATGTGGGGCTCCGAGGTCCTAGAGCAAAGCTGAGTCTCACAAGGACCTGTTACTGTAATTAACTGTTCAAGGAGAGGCGGAGGCTCCCTGGCATCACATGATGGGCTGGGGGCAGTGTGCTCTGAGTTCTCCTTAAAGATCAAAGCCATTACTGGGTCAGAGAGTGTGGCTGTAGCACTGCAGAATCTATAGAGTGGGATCTCTGTATGACTTGTTGGCATAGGTAAGAGAGATTAGTTCCCACCTAGCTTTATCAAAGCTTCCTCTCTGGTTCTCTGAAACAGAAGTGTATTAGCAACAAGCTATTAAAATGGCTCTTAGTGGAATGTGGAGACTTATAATTCAGTGAAAACCAAGGATTCCGGCTGGAGACAGGAATAAGAGATGACAATATTTCTAAAATTTTAAAAAAATCTTTAAGACCTGGTCTCTTAAAGGTTATTTCCTGTATTTCATTCAAAAAGGCTACAGCAAGAAATGTGGAGTTTATGTGATGAGTGAAAAAAGATCTTGATTTTTGTAGGGTTAATTGATAATAAGTTAATTAATTTTGTAGGGATAAGATGGGCAATATTGAGATTATCAGTGTTCTTTCCTCTCATCTATTTTCAGATTACTGAGGTTTTTTGATCTTCAAAAGAGAGTCTGTATCTTTGCCTTTTAACCACTGTCTCCTATATTTATACTATTACTTGAAGATCTTTTCTTTCCTTTTTCCCGTGAGCTATCCACATTTCAGAATTTGTTATGCTCATTTAAAGATTAGATAGTTGTACACCTTACAGAGCTGCACCAAAATTCAGTCCCTAGAATTCCTACATCCTGGGGTCCATGGCGTTCTGCTCTCCGCTGAGGTGAGAGAAAACCCCATAGTGAAAATCTTTGGTTTAGAACCCTATTGCAAATTTAAGTCTTTGCCATATGCTAAAGGTGTGGAGGTGGTAGAAAAATTCGAAACTCTAAATAAAGTTTTCAAGATATAATACTTCATGACTATAGAATTACTAAATATCCGTGGCTATCAGGAATTTTGCAAGTAAATTATAAATATGATTCAAAATTTGTAGATGGGTTTTGGGGAAGAAGGAAAACAAAGTAAAAGGAAGTAAGAGGGGGGAAGATTCTGACCCCGTTCTGAAAATATGCTGAACTCCTAAGACCTAATCAGAAGTTTTGTTTCCATGTGTTAAAGTAATGGGTGAACTAAATGAGATCCAAACTTTTGGGAAAGAAAAAGAAACTTTTAAACGTTTATAAATATTCTAAAGATTCATATTATATGAGTTTGGAATAAACTTAACAGTTTAACTAAGGTGAACTTTACATGTCCTTCCTGAATTAAAAAGCTATAAAGAAAACTGAAGTTTAAAGTAATTGTTAATGAAAGCTGGCCAGCATGACCTCCTGAAAATAGGAGCATTTGTTGGTCCAATTTTCACAGATGTTAAACATTTGGTGATGTTACTTGGGGCTGCTTGAACCACATTAAAGTCCAGTCACTAGAGTGTTGAAACAGTTGGGCGCTATAATAAAATATACATAAAAAGAAATTGTGAGACATTAGGTGTTGTTTGGTGATGACATTTAGGAAATTACAATTTTTCCATACATCGTATTCACGTCTACATAAGTTGTTTGGGTATTTAAAATAAAAGTGGTATATATATCATTTTTAATTGCTACTACAGTTCTGGCAGGTGCACATAATCTAACAATATGTCAAATATGACAAATTATTGTTGAGTTACAATATAGCCTTAATAAGAGCACATCTGTTCCCACTATACAGTATAGTGGATGCCTGATTTAAAGAGTTTACTTACTGATATTGTATTGTTGTTTAAATATTTAACAGGATCTTAGACACGAATCATAAAAAATACACAGTAGTGTATAAAAATGAAGAATCTTACTTGCAGTAATGTTTTTGCTGCTGTTAAATCTATTCATCCTATCAGGAAAGGTTCCTGCGTTCCTTAAACTGTCACCAGCAGATGCACATTTCATGGGGGTGTCTGTGCAGAGAAGGAGTTAGGAACAAAACCCAACATCACAGAAACAGCAACACTCTTGGTGTAAAATGTGGGAACTGTTAAATGGCTTATACAAGTCCTAAAGTAGACAGGCTGAAAACTGGGAATTACTATGCCTGCAAATACATGCATGACTTTTGCTTTCCCTACTAACCTGTCTGTATCTCAGCCCATGAGTTTTCTGGCTTTTCCCCTTCCACTTCTCTCCACAGTTCCTCTGGTGGGGGAGAGAGTGAGTGGCTGTGTGGGGCTTGGCTGCTGCCTGGGCTTAAATCACAGCACAAATTTACTTTTCTCTCCTCTGTGTTTGCTCCCTTACACACTTGCTCTGGTGCCCTGCTTCCCATTTTACTTATAAACTCCAGCTTTACAGAAGAATGCTGCTCTTAAAGACATTCAGCTTTAGAAGCCCTTAGGCACACAGGAGAGGACAGTCAAAAGAGATGGGGCCCATGATAGGGAACCTAGAGAACCCTTTGATAAAACAGTTGTTTCAAAATGCCATACTGAGTTTATCTAGGTGTACAGGCTGTAGAGAATAATCATGTTTCTTCAGCTGTTTCTAAATCTGTTCGTGTTTTTTCTCAATTTTTTTTTTTGCTGGCATTTTCAGGTGAGACACATCACTTCTCTATGTTAGTGCTGTGAGCCGGGTGCTGCCTGTTCCTTGCCTTGCTTGTCCCATTGAGCGGGCCCTAAATGCTTGCTTGAAAGGGAACTGCAGGCATGCCTCACGTTTGTGAGTGAAAAATATCCTCACTGTAGGGCTGCTCCTTTCAGCTTTGGAGTTTAACTCAGATCTTATGCATGTGACAAACAAGTTTGTGTTCTCAGCTCAGGCTTGCTGCACTCATTTCACAGAACCATAGAATGTGCCGAGTTGGAGGAACACACGAGGATGATGGAATACAACTCCTGGCCCTGCACAGGGCATCCCAGGGATCACCCTGTGCCTGAGAGCATTGAACATGTCTAACATAAATACACGTTCATGAAACGAGATGGAATTTAGGTTTATGAGGAAATAGTTTCTTTTGCACTTCAACACAAGTGAAAAATGGTTGGTTTATGTATTTTCCATTAAATTTCCAAATGTTGGGTTTTTTTTTTTTTTTTTTTTTTTTTAATAGTTATAAGGTGAAAGTTACTTTTGTTAGCTTTTAGTGAGTTGTTTAACAATGTTGACAGTAAAATCATTTGGGGCATTCACAGCTGCCAGAATCAGCTGGTTCTTTTAGTTATGTAATTGTCAAAACTTGAAGGGCCTAAATGACCTAAGAGATATTTCCAATAAATATTCTAATTATTGTATAAATTGCTAAGGAAGAAATGGTTGTGCTTGGTAGTGCTACTGATTTACAGCTTTTCTCATGTCTGGAGAAAGAGTGGTAAGTTTAAAATTCAGTTCTGAAATGCGGATATTAATTTTTTGAAGAATATTGTCTTTTTTTCCCCCGTTGCTCTTAATTTTTGCCTTGAACATAAAATACTGCATGCTTCTCTCAGGGCCACAGAAGCTCATAACTTTATGCACTTCATGCTTTATTATGCAATTTAGTTTTTCATGTTTTTCATTTATTAGCAATAAAATGACTTCAGAAAAATATAATTAAGATGCTAAAATCACTATTAAGATGAAAATTTTAGTTAATTAAAAGTAAGTTTTCTGGTTTTGTATGATGAATTTAGTTGTGGTATTACTTGGCTCAATTTTGAGTACTTAAAGGAAGCTCCTCTATTTTTCCCAAAGCTTAACAACCTTCAGAATTCCTAGAAAATATGCATTTCTTGTTTGGTGACAATTTTAGGAATCACCTGAGAAAAAATTTTCATGTGAGAGATGAACTAGTACGTTCTGTAACTGTTCAGTAAAATTTTTCACCAGATAATACACCCATTTGCTTATTCTTTCAGAATCAATACTTTTTAAGATTTAATACATAAATTTAGAGCAGTGGTTCAGTAGCTTGGTTAAATATCTGCTTTGGATGTTATTTTATACTTTTATCAGGCCAGCTGCACTCTCATAGGCTTCTTCTAAGCTTTGCTTTGTGACTAGGAGGAATCTGATCTTGCTCAGTCTGAAAATTAGAGTATTGCAATATTCCTAAACATATAAAGCATGAACTTTATCAGAAAAAGTATATTAAAATTTGCTGATAACCTTGTATGGAAAATAAATAACAGGAGTAGGCTCAAAGGCACATCAAGTAAAATTAACTAAAAATAAATCATAGTTGATTTGTGATTATTTTTCTTATTTTAACTGCAAGTTAGTAGAGGCAGTTGAAGATTCTCTTATTAGTCACTGATTTGAATGTTGAAACAACATTTTTATAAAACTACTTCGAATTTTTTTCATACCTTGTTTTTCAAGCAAAAACCCCTCTAATCTGTGTTAATTCATGTTAGATACATTTCATAATTTGAAAAACACTCTATATCATACTAGGTTTGAGGAGTTACTGGACATGATAATCATTAGTATCTAAGTTTTTTTCACAAAAGTTAAAACACGAAACATAAATAAGGTTTTAAATACTTTAATTAAATGAAGATTTTTTTTTTTATTTTTTGGGTCTGAGTGAGACTAATGCTCTACAAATATGAATAAATAAATCTTTTGTTGTTTAAGACATTGCAAGTATAGTTTTAGTAGCATTGCCTAGAGATATGATGTCCTTTATTTTTGTAAGGATTGTTCTAATAGTGATAAAACCTGTGTGTTATTGACATGGAAAAATAATACAGCAAAGCAGTTTAGTGGTGTCCTCCTTCTTGGTTCCATGACACTTCACTGCATCACCTGCATGAAGATTGAATTACTTGAGAAAACGGCAGACATGGATAATGGATACAGGAAAGCTGAATTGGGGTCCCTTTTATATTTAGGAGATTAGACTTTAAGTTACAGTATCCAAGGATGATGTAGTATTGGAACATTAGTACATTTATCTGAAAGGCCACATTAATTATAATACCCACAGGTATCAATCCAAAGCATTAAACAAGCTCCTATGACTTCATGCTTTCAAAAGGACATGTTTTCTATTTTTCCTGTAAAAGTTGGGTATGAGGAAAAGTTCTTGCTTTTTGTTTTAGCTCCAAACATGTAATGGAGCTTGTCTTTGAACAGATAGTAAGCCTAAGTGCTTTTTCATCTAAAACATTAAATGTGTTCTCTTTTAGCCTAACTGCATAGAACAGCTATTTTATATTTTTATGGGCTTTTTTGGTTTTGCTTGTCACAGCTACTGGTATTAGTTCACTAGTAAATAATGACTTCTCTTTATTAAGACAGACAGATGACTTATTACACATCATGAGCGATCAGAAATCTTTTTGGAATCATATTTTTAATGCAGGCATTCCCTTTGATGTGTTTTCTTTTCTGTTTTCTTTGTGTGTCCAATGATACATACAGCCAAGTCTTGTAGGTTAACTCATTCATCAGCTGTGATTTGACACTGACAGCTCAGTTCTCTTTTTTTCTTTCCCTGTAGAACTCTTGACCAACTTAAATGCAGGCCCGCCTACACCTGTCATGAATATTAGTTGCATGAAAAGTCATTGCTCCTTGTGTTGCAATTGGTGCTGGTTGTTCCTGGATGGTTCTCAGTAAAGAAACAATTGAATGCCATGGCCCTTGGTGAGATCTCAGCTCAATGACAGCCTCCTCCTATTTCAAAGCCTGCAGACCAGCACTGTCCATGCGGGGTTTGCATTCGGGTGGAGACTCTGGTCCTTAGCTCTGAGTTGTTCCACAGGCAGAAAGTTTTTCCTGGAGATGCCATTGGCAAAAAATCCCTCCAAAAGAACAAACTAAACCAGCAGGTAAAGCCACCATGTACATCAATGAGAGAAACACTGGCATTTCCTGACAACATTGTTGCTGATATTCAGCTCTTTAATGTCAATATTAAAAACAAAGCAATTGTGCTACCATTTGTGTTAGGATCTGTCCCTTGTTCAGAGCATTTGAAATTGAATGGATAACAATCCATTATACCAACTGGTTGTACAGTCCAGTAAATTACATGATCAATAATGCACATACTGCTTATCTATAATATCTTTTAACAGCTTCCAATAATTTATTAATGCTTTAACTAATATATCTAGTATTTTATCTTTTTATGCTAATAAAACAAATGATACTGATGATTTTGCATCTTGCTTTGTAGTCCTGGCTTTTAGGAGTTCCCATAATTGGAAGTGTTGCTTTACACTAATTGAAATATGACTCAAAGCTTTTGGAGGGATTTTTTCTTTTTGTCTCTTTGTGAAATGGACATTATCAAAATGTGTCTCTGGCTAATCATCTAAACCATTGTTGATACTTAAACTGTGTTTGCATATTTCTAGTCTCTGCCCTAGCACTTGTGTTCTCCCTGGATAAAAGAATGCAACCCCCTGCCATGCAGGTTGGTTTTGAATGCAGGTAGATCTGATACGGGATTCAGGGGAAAGCATGTGCTTTACAAGACCGCTCAGACAGGGCTGATGAAGGTGATAGGGAAAACAATGTGATCAAAGAATTCTGCAGACAGGCTCTCCCCTTGCATGTTATGGCCTGCTATGGCAACCTGCTGCTCTGCATTAAGATGTTTATAATAATAATTGATTGTAGATTGTTGAGGTTAAATATTAGCATGAAAACTATTAAAATTTGCAATATATTGTTTATCTAGTTGATGAAGTTGAAAAACAACAAGTTAGGAGAGCCTGCAAAGCTTGCTTTTTTATTTTCTGCAGTTTTATCAGCTGGCCTGATAAAAGGTATAAAATACACTTTGCATTTATTTGCATGCAATTTCCTTTGATAAACCAGTGTCCTCTGGTGGCAAATTTACCTACTGAAAGTGTATGGGAAAGATGTATGAATTAATATACAGGCCTAGAATGCATGTGTAAGCTACTGAGCCCTCTCTTCAAAGTTCAAAGGAAGTGAGCAATGCAACTTAAGTACTCACTGGGTTAATGGCACTTTTTAGCTTTTCCTCATAGATGTTGCTTCTTTTCTTCATGGATTGTAGTGCTCTGATTACTGATACTTGTGTTCCGATGTAAGATGTGAGACTCTACTCCTTTGCAGTTTGTAGTGGTTGCATCAGGAGGGCTCTCAGTGCCTTTTCTGTGAGTGGAAAACAAAACTATCTTGTAAGAAATTACTTTAAAGCAATATCCTGCTTAGGTATATGTATACCTTCCATCTTTGGTAGCTGCTTAGTGTAACAATGCGTTTCTTTAGTTTTTTGTTCTCCAAGAGTCTGATCCTCTTTTCTTGCAAGAGAAAGTGCCTCTTGAATCAGGAGAGGTACAGATTTTTCATCCTTTTAAAGCCTTGGAATTCTATCATTCGCTGAAATGACATTCCCCTGAGGATGAAATTTTAAGGCTGCTGCCCTATTCTTACAGAAGGAGATGCATCTGGCAATCTAGAGCCATCAGTCCTGCTGTCTGCCTGTGACCACTCCAGCCCCCTCGTGATCATGCAGCTGGAAATCTCTCAGCACCATGGTTCATAGCTACTCACTTGCCTCTTTCACAAAGACCTTGCAACCCTGGTGCTATGGTAGAGAGTTTATCCAGATTGTGTCCTATGTATTATATAGGAAATGAGCAGAAAGGGATTAAAATAACAAAGCTGAGGTTGATGGAGGTAAAGATGTCTGTTGCTGTGAGGACTGAAAAGTAGGTTGCAGGTGGTGACTTCTGCAGTTGCTAATGTTTAGTTTTATGCCTGTGTATTACTGCCTCTCTAACAGCTACTGGCTCTTTTGATTCATGCTGATTTGAAGAAATATTTGAGATAAGATTGCTGTGCCATTGTATATTGTTAAGTTTAGCTGGTGTTGGGGCTGAAACGTTAGCGTGGCATTTTTGAGCATGACTTCTTTTGAACTTCTGATATATTTATATTTTATTTTTAAATGAACTTAAGCTTCTTAAATTAATTCCAAAGCCAAATGCCATCAAGTCTCATCACCAGTCACTTAGATTCCTAATTAACTTATACTCCACAGACCCATTTCTTTGCTTATATTTCTTTCAAGTTTCTCTAATGTGCTGTGAGTTACACTGGAAGGAACAATAAGATTTAAAGGAAGAATTAATTTAGAAAGTTGGGAATAGAACAGATAAGGGAAAATGAGAAAAAGCAGCTTAGTATTTTGTCTTGTAAATGGCCTTGCTCTGGTAGACCCAAGAACCCATTTATTCAAAGAAAGGAGGAGTGTTAATGAAATAGATCATGAGCATAGCTATTACGGTAATGAATTTTAACACTCACTTTGTTATATGATATTTTATTTATGAGCTTCCTGATTATTCAGATAAAGACAAGAAGTTTATAGCACTAGATTATGTCTTGTTTTCATAAACATATTCAGTAGTTTAATAAACATAATTTATTTTTTCTCCTTAAAAATCAGCAAAATTTATGAGAGATTATCTTAGGGTTAATGAAGTCTAACATTAAGGAAATATTACCCTATAATATTGGAGCCTTCAGTGCTAGAGTTGTAATTGCTTAATGCTTTTTTCTACAGGCTATTTTTATATAGTACATGCTTTGTGCCATTAATCCTATTTTAACATGTTACTCTTAAGCCAATTCATTGGAAAATATATATCAATGTTTATATTTTTCACTCACTGCCTTCATTAGAAGATATAATACAATTTTGATAAAGGAGTTTTATAAGAAGTGCAGCATGTATCTTTTCAAGTGCATTGTTATATTGGGAAGTTACTATTGTGTCTCTAAAAACGCTGGAATATCTAGGAACCCCTGTAGTTACATTTCTTTGAGATGCTGTCAGTAACCACTTACAATGTAATCTACAGTAGAAAAAAACTCTTAAGCATAAATAAAGACTCTGAGATGTTAGTGTGTGAATCTTCCTAATTAGCAGCACAGTATTTATCTTAATGACATCTTCAAAATGTAAGATTGAAGGCATGAGCAGAAAAGAGAGCGCCCCACAGATGCATTTCTTAAAAGAACCCTCCTAAGGAAAAAGTGCAACGTATTTTTTTATTTCACGTAATATAAATACTTCTTGTGAACAGCTCAAGCATTAAAAAGAGTTAATATTTTTAAGGTACTAATGATTTTCTGTGTAAAAAGTGTATTTTAATTTGTAAGACCAAAACAGCATATGCAACATACTGACTAATCCTACTGTATGGATTAGCATGGCAGACTTGTTTGTGGAGTTGTATCAGTAATGCATTACATGAATTGCAGTTATTACAGATGACTCAGAGCAATAATTTAAGGTGATCTGAGCAGATAGTTCATCCTCTGGTTTTTAAATAGATACATTTTTCAGGCTAGGAATATGATGAAAAGTATATTTTACAATTTGAATCAGTTAAAAAGGTAAATATTAAGTTAGTATATTTCGATAAATTACATCAATGTCCACTGAATGACAATTTAATTTGCTCTGACTGGTAACCTTGTTCTTTCATGCCTTGTGTGGCATGTTAGGGAGAAGGTACACAAAGGAATAGTGGAAAGTTGGGAAGCAACTGGCAGGTAGGTTTGCATTTTTTCAGGTTAATTCACTTGATGAAAAGCTGCTGTATGTGATGTGTCATATATCAAAGGCAGGGCATCAGTAATCTTTGCTCAAGGGCACGGGTAACAGACAGAAAGACATGTGAATGAGATGGAAAAAAGCAACTCATCCTTTTCTGCTAACACCACGAAGGAGATAAAGGAAGATTTATGAGTCATCTTGGACCACATACCAGCCAGAAGCATACAGTATTTTTCACATGTTCCAAAAATTGGTGGTGGAAGGTAATCAGACTGTCACGATGTCCATCAGGTACTTTAAGAAGAAATTGGGTCCTTTGGGCTTTTGATTGCATAGTCAGCTTTTCCTTTATGCTGTAGTAGTTGATTTTTTTTTTTCTTTTTCTGAGACAAGTAATTTTTAAGTAAAAGAATGCTACCTGTGTGTTTAAATGTTTTTAGTTGTTAGCATTACTAATGTCAACCAGAATAGTAACAAGCCAATGATCTGCTGTGGGCTGATGCTTTGCTTTAGCTTCAGACTTTGAGGTAACCTATTTCACAGAACCATACATTGTGGGGATTTCCCAGTGTACAAAAATATATCCAAAAGTGGTTATAGCTAATAGGAGGAAAAAAAGGTTTTGTACTGAGAAAGTTGGAAAGTCAGCTAATGCTTTCACATAAGGCTGAATATTGATGTGTGGTGGTTTTTTTTAAATAATTAATATATACTAAAAAAGAAAATGAGAAAACCAGCATGGATGGAAAACTTTCTTTTATTTTTATTATTTCCCAAAAAAGGATGCCAATGTGATATTTGATGCTTAGCCATCAGAACCATTTGTTATCAGGACTTGATAGCTAAAAATATAATCTTGTTAAAACTGATTGTAAATTCCTTCTTGAGTACTGATCCTGTACATTACACAGGTCTGAGTCAATCAGCTGGACTATTTTTGCAGAGGAGCAAAGGGGGAGTGGGATTCAACTGACAAGCCAACATTTTGCATTTGCAGATTTTTAAATGCAGATATTAATTTGCATTCAGCTTTCAATTAAAAGCAGTATTTTTGGAATATTTCACTTTTTCCTAATGACTTCTCTGTGCTGCTGTGTTGTTTTCCCCCCCGTTTCTGATGAATTTGTCATTTCTGAGTAACTATTAATGCTCTTGTCATTATTCACGTAGCTCACGTTTCAATTTGAAGTAGCTTGCATAGTTTCAGCTATTTATCCACTTCCCACGGTTTGGTGGGTGCTGTGGGCCCCTGCAGAAGCTGTTTGCTCTGGTGGAGCTCAGCCCCTGCCTTTCCCACTGCACTGGGTGCTCCTTGGGGTGCCCGGAGCCCTTCCTGTCTGCCTGCCCTGCGCCCAGTGGGAGGGAGCTGCTCTGAGTTTGAAGCCTTACAATGGGCAGCCTTCTGCAGCACTTTTCTCTGGTCTAGCAACTGACCTCTGGGACCACTGCCAACCCTTCCTGCTCTCCTGCAGTTTGAACATAGCCTGCCCAGAACTGCAGCTGTTCTTGATGCTCTGGGTCAATAGTTAACTCCTCAGAGGTAGATGTTAATAGAAACAAGCAGACAAACTTTGCGCAGTACTGTAAAACACGATTGCTCTCTAATTAATGATGTTGGAGGTGTGTTTTGTAGACAAAATTGTATCGTCAACACACATTTAGGTGCTTCAATCTCATAAATGCTAATCTAGGCTTAGAACAGTGACTTCTGGAAAATTGGAATTCTATTAAGAGTTTCCCTTCAGCTTCTTGAGTCAGTTTTTTCTCCTGGTCTGGTCCCACAGTCATGATAGACATGGTAGTTAATTCTGACAAAAAGCTCTTCAGTGTTTTGGGTTTTCTTCCTCTCTTTTTCAAAATGAAGAAAACCCCTTTAAGTTTGTCCTTTCTTAAATCCTGTCACTTCATTTGGGTGGTGAAGTAAGGGACTATTTCTTCTTTATGGCATTGTGGGATAGGAGGTGGGTCTAGTCTCTGTCCAGCTCCATCCATCTTTCTTGTAGTCTCTTTTGTTTTGTCACTGAACAACTTGAGAATAAGTAAACACATGTATTTCAAGCTTCTTTTGAAGGAAGAACTTTACTGCTTTTTTTCATCTTTCCTCTCTCGATGTTGTGCCAGAAGTCAAAAACCAAATATCTATTGCTACTTTATGATGTGTTGGAGATTCTGTATAAGCTATGTGTAAAACAAGGGAAAATCATTTAGAGCAACTGTTTCTGAACAGCTCAGAGCAAGACCTGCATGTGAACAAACTTGCAGCACAGAAGTATAGAGAGCCAAGGCACTTTCATAGTTAACAGTACTTGACTGGCAGTCATGTACTTGAGATTCTCATTGTTGCTCTCCAATGGACTAACATTTCCATGACCCTTCTCCAAAGCACTTCAGCTGTATGTGCCCAGAAATCTATGGAATGGGGAGCTCTGATTCTGAATAGTCAGTAATATTTTCAGAAACTTGAGCATAAATAATTCACCAGCTTCAGGTTCTGAATTGGTCAGTGATGTTTATTAACAGTTAAGAGACTCTAATATCTTCCTTATGGTCTTTGAAAGATGCTTCAGCAAACTATGTTGAAAAGTTCACCAGGTTATTCAGCATTGGCTTCTTCCTACAGACTCTGAGTTGCCTACCACTACCCATTATAGTTAAATTTTTTTTTTTTTACTTTAGTTACAGGAAGTCTCTTCTGAGACCAAAGCTACAAGAATTTGTTGGCCCTTCATGATATACCTATTATTTTAGTTCTCTCTTTTGAGTTACTGGCAGTCTGCCGTATCATAATGGCAAAGCAGCTGTTTTAAAAACCATCTCATGCTAGATTTTCTGAGGCCTTCTTGGAGAGAAGCTGGAAAGAAGCTAAGTGCCATGAAGAGTTCTACTCAGTTTGTGGACTTACTCCCTGGTTAAGTGTCTCACCATCTTTCCTGTTCTATGGCCATTTGAGGGTGTGGATATATTTGAAATATTACCTGCTTTAATTCCTTACTTGCGGATCAAAGTTTAATAATATCTCAAATTTAGATTTTCTTTTTTGTAAAGCTGAGGCTTCTTAACAGATGTGGAATGTAGATCTCAGCACAGTTTTTATGTGTGGAATAGCTGATTTCCTGGAAGCCCAGACCAGGTGTATGGTTTTTTTTTTTCTTAAAAGCGCAGTGAAATAAACGAGAAAATAATTATTTTATCAATTTAAACTGAGTTTTGTTTAGTGGATGAAGGTTGATGAAAGAAAGTGGTGCATTACAGTAATTTTTGATTACTCATCATAACTCACTAGTGGCTAAAACAAACTAAATAATCCTTTTTAGCTTGATGAACTTAAGGAGGGAGATTTTTCTTTGACTGGGCTCACCTTATTTATGGGTTTATGTGTATGCAGTGTAGCATAGCAGTGGTTGTGTGCATGCTGGGGCAGGTGATTGGTGGTCAGATGATCCCTCTTGTGATGTTGAAGAGGTCCAGAATGGCTGCAGTGTAGGTGCCATTTTAAGTCAAGGAATCAGGGGGATGGGTGAATGTGGAAAAGAGTTCTAGTTCTGCTCCTGAATTGATTCAGCAGTTAAGAATGTTTGTGGGTAAATGTATGAGCTATTTTTCAAATTGTCCAGAGCTATAAAACTGAGGAATATGCACACTCTTGTGAAGGTTGCATATTTAATCAGTAGCAGAGATCTATGAAATGGCATTTGTGTCTGCATGCCAAATCACTTCTTGTTTGAGGAATGTTCCCTGATTTTCATTGTGGGAATGGAGATCAGAGTTGCTTTAGACTCGGCTCTGAATTTATCTGCTAGACCACCTTGTGTGGTATACAGTATCTTGTCAGTACAAACCAAACAAGATTGGGCTTGATTAGCCCTGGGAACGGAAACCCCTAGGGAAAAGCTAGTGTTTTCTGAAGGAAGCTGCCCTAGTGATTAGGTGGGTGAGCTCTTCTCTTAGAAATCTGTTTTGGTGGGCATTGGAGGACAGCTTTTTTTTCATGTGCTGTCTTTTAAGCCATATTCTGAGTAATCACTTTTAGAATATGTCACTCTTCAAAAAAACTATCAAAAACCCATGGGTGTTTTGATTAAATACCCTGAGCAAATGCATAAATCATACCTACTTAAGCACTTCTCATACAGTCAGTTTTAATTTCCTGAGTCTCCCATTTCATCCCCCATGTGTGCTACTCTACTACTGCATACACTCTGCTAGCTGTAGAGTTGTTGCATCTTCTAGTAGAAGATGAAATTTTTCCATTTCTTTTGAAATAAGTAATATGTTTTGAGATACTGTAGAGAGGAAGAAGTAAATGTAGTGAAGAGACAGTTTTGCAACTGAGTAGGTTTATCTTACTGATGGGAACTTTTAGAATACTGCCAGATTAGTGCTTCTTCACTAGTCAAGATGTACTGTTTTCTGGCCTTAGATTTTTATTTTATCCTAGAAATTAGACAGTTTTGAGGAAAAAAAGTTAAGATATTATTTTTTTGCAAAATAGCCTGCAATTTTAAATATGTTTCCGAAGGTAGAGAGGGATTACTTTAGCATAAAGCATCTCATTAAAAAGATTTTCCACAAACGTGCTGTAAGGTTTGCTGTTGCTGTTGGCTGCTGTACCAGCAGCAACATACTAATGCAGCAAGCATCACTAGAACAACGTTAACCTGGGTTTCTCACTGGAAATAGATTTGGTGCTTTCATTCTGTTTCGTGGACAGCAAAATTGAAAAAAAAGGAACTGAATATGGTTGATGCAATTGAATTTTTAAGACACCCTTGTAAGTCACAGAATTATAAAGAAATGAGAAAATCCCTTAATTGCAACAAGTTCCCCAATGCATAAAAGGACTGTCTGGCAGAGAAAATTGGCAGTGTGCTGGTGATCAGATGTAACAGCTGGAACACTTCTAGTCAAAGTACTTTTGAAGTAATAAACCTAATAATTTATCCACAAACTGCTGTGATAGCTGTAATTCTACTTTGTTAAAAATCTCTCTTCTCTTTACTTATGTATGTTATATATGTATTTCTATTTTGGCCTAACATTCTTACAAATATGAAAAAGAGATTAATGCTGTTTTTGATACACATTGCAAGCTTTTGTCAAAATATTTTCTCCAAAGTTTAGGATAATTAGTGTATTTTTATGATACTGAGAATTCTTATATGAATTGTTGTTTGTTGCTGGTTCATTTCCATGTTATTTTTCTGTCTTTCAATCACTTACTATGTTGCTTGGTATGGTACATCTTGGAAAAGGTAAGTGTGATGACACTTCACTGATTATGTAAATTCAATGACGGTAGATTTGATTTTCTTCTCTTGATCTTTTTTTAGAGGTGACATCTACAAAGTATTGCTTACATTTTTCCATGTGTATTCAGTATGTAAACCAAATCTTCTGGTTAAGAGCAGGACTCATTACTGAGTTATGTAGAAATTGATTTCTTTTTCTGTGGATCTCTTCTGGAAAAAAAAATCTAAGCTGCTCCCTTTTTAGACCTCTCAGAGAAATAGTTTTAAATGTAAATGGTTGATCTTGAAGTGCATTATAAATCAGTATTGTTCAACATGGCAGTTCATTGATGGTAGTATTTAATTATGTCCATGCTGTCAACCTCTGCAGTCCTTATTGCTTTGTTGTAGATCAGATACGAAGTATGAAGTTTTCAAAGCTGTAGAGATGAAAGAGTAAACATATTCAAACAGTTCATTCAAATATGCTTAAGGGAAAAAAAAAGATACTACTAGAGCATATGAAGAAGCCTATGAAAACCTGAAAGCATTTTTTCTTTTGATTACAGTGGCAGCCTTAGAGTTCTATCACAGATTAATCTTTATTTAAAATGGAAGAAGGCCAGAGAAAGCATATGATCAAGTAGTTTATTAAATAAAGTTCAAGCCTGTAAATCGGTGTTTATTTACCATTATTAGTTACATGAACAAAGCCATAATTTTTTTATGAGTAAGTGCACGTGAAATTGAAGAAACTACAGTACAAGGCTTGATTTTATTTATTTATTTATTTTTTAATTTTATTTTTTTTGTTATGAATCAATTAGCTCCAAACTGATATAGCTTGCTCCTGTATTCATTCCAGGACATACCCTTTTGGCTACTTTTGGACAAAGGGTGCTGGATTACAGAGATTTTGCTCTGACCCAGTAAAGCTATTCTTACACCATGTTTTTTTCTTGTGTGGGATAGGAAGGCAGAGTGAATCAAATCTTCAACCAAACCCCTACAAGTTTTTAATGCTAGTCTTTTTTTCCTGTATAGGTTTTTTTTTGATGTTAGGTGTTCCTAATAGTTAGAACAAACTATTTAAAAATCACAAACCAGCTAACAGTCCATTTAGAAATTAACGTGTGCTGGTTTTGTTCTTTTCCACAGCCACAGAATCTTTTCCACAACCATGAAATTTGCTTAGTAAACAACTTGACTTAGTAAACAACTAAAAATGAAATATTAGATGACAGTTATAGTCTTGATGGTATTACAGATATGCTGTAAATATATATCCACCTCCATCTTTGACAGACATCATGAGGGGGTGCACTTCTGTTCTTCCTCCTGTTGTTTCATCCCTTTCTTTTGCATGGAGAGTGAAATGAGTTTGTCTTTTTACCTCTGTAAAGCTGTTGCCACTCTGGATTTGTGAAGCTTCCTCTTTTTTTTTCCTGGTAGTGATAGCTTCTGTTTCTGTGCCACTGATCTTGTGCTGAGTTTCAGAAATGGGAAGAAGCTGCCCATTTATTTGGGGCAGTAGGAAAAAGCAAAGATTGCTACCCCAAGCCATGCTTTTCTTCAGGAGTAATGTTGGCTCTGTATCTCTCTCTGGCCTTGCTAACTGAATGGTGTGTGTCTGTGAAGTTATGTGTCAGAGCTACCTTGTTAGAAAACTCCAAAGAGAGTTTATTGCTGTGGAGAATTTTCTTTTGGAAAGCTTAATGTGGCTGCCTAATACAACGATAAACAGGAGTTCTGTCATACTCCAGAAGAGTAAATTGAGTTTTAGTATCAGGAAAATATTAGGATCTATTATGCAGCAGAAAATAATTCCCAATGCCACATCCTAGGCAAAAAGAAATTGGGGAGGAATGCTGCTCTGGCAGGGAGAATTATTTATTGATATTATTTATTAGCCGAGTTTAATTGTAACATCCCTGTATGCATTACTGCTTGTAGTAGAGAAGTTGGGGAACTCTCATCAAGTAGCATCGAAAAGAATTTTTTTAAGTGATAGGCATCTGCATACTGAGTCTGATTAAGATCTGTGAAACATGCAAGTAAAGAAATAAATGTTTCATCATGTGAGAGATTTATTTTTGAAAACATTTAGCATTGACCTGGTGTACATATCTTATCTTGATTTCTAATTTTTATTTGGAAAAATAAATTAATGACTATTTTTTAGAATACTTATGGTAGTAAAGTCTGTCCAAAACAGGATCTGAACATTCACTACTTACTGCCCATTATCAGGCAGCTGCTTTTGGCCAGCTTTCATCTCCTCTTTCCTCTCTCACTCCTTTTTTATTTTTTATAAAGTAATAAAGTAGAAAGTGACAGAGGGATCAGCTTAAAGTAACAAACATATTGGCTTTGATTTTGTATGTGATACTGCAAATGCAACTTCCATTTCACATTACTGTCAACAGAAATCACATTAGTGCGGAAGCAGCAGCCCTTGCTTTGGGATTTCCCTGACTGGTGTTTGGGGATGTTGTGTAAGGGAGGACGCCCTTCTCAACCAAAGGGTCACTTTGCTGCTGAGTTCTCTTTATTTTTAGTAATAACATCCAATACAATTGAAAGTGGGGTCAAGGTGAGGCTAGGACACTTTCAAGAAGAGGACTAGGGAGAAACAACAAACAGATGTTCTTTGATGATAACTGTTGAAGAGAGAGGATTTGGCTGAGAGATCTGTAGCTTTCACTTGTTGAGAGCCTTTAACTTGAGCCAGTGGTGCTGTTTTTCACCCCCCAGAGTAGTGGTGTACCTGCTGTTGCTATCAAGCCACTTGCCAACAGTGGCATCTGTTCAGTGTAGACATCAAGAATTTGAATGTCAATATCTTTTCCTTGAAATGAATGGGAAAGTATTTGTCACTCAGCAGCAATCATTCTTCAAATAAAAGGTTAGCCAGACAGAGCCCTTAATCAAAGAGTCGGTCTTTTCTGTCAGCAGTGCCTTTTAAATAGCAATGATGAAGGCTGGCTGTCAGTGAATGACTTGATGAGCTAGGTGATTGATCTGCATAAATCATTTTCTTTTAACATTGTCAGTGAAAAGTAAATTGGTGGGATTTTGGGGGGTATTAGCTATATTGACATTAATATATAATATTTTAGCTGTGTTCCTAGTCTCAGAGTTTCCATTAAAAAGTGAAAATTACATAGGATCTTAGCCTATATTATCCTAATGATGAAGTATTATTGTTATTGCAATTACCATGCAAATTAAATTCAAAAGTTGAACATGTAACAGATTTTATGAGCTGCAAGAGAAATACTGTTAGTAAAGGAATTAGGAGGGAGCTGTATCATTTAGTTACATTTGCAGAAGCTTTTGATTTGAAAGGCAAAAAGCAGAAGTGTGGTTTAGAAGTATAAGCTTGAGATCTTA
This sequence comes from Chamaea fasciata, assembly GCF_029207755.1. Taxonomy (NCBI): domain Eukaryota; kingdom Metazoa; phylum Chordata; class Aves; order Passeriformes; family Sylviidae; genus Chamaea; species Chamaea fasciata. The sequence continues at coordinate 22,022,632 of NW_027094094.1, forward strand.
ATTATGTTATCTGCTACAAAAATAACGATAGATGCAAATTCTCAAATATTGGAAAGCCTTTTATATTGAGGCCTTTATTGTCACAGTAAAATGCATTCTCTGTCAGCTTCTTTGCTTTAATTTCACTGCCTTTGATGTAGCAATTTTTTGGTTTCCTTGTTTTAAGGGATGTCTGGGGCATACATTGCTGACTATTGTGGTGTTGCCCAGAGTGTGCTGCTCCTATTAATAGTAGTACAAGTTCAGTGCCTGTTGCTTCCTCTCATTTGAACTAAAGCTGTGGAGTGAGGGGGACTTTAAAAAATGCAAATCATACCCAGCTATTTTGTGTGCTTTAGAAATCTCTTCGTAAATACCAGTTTGGGTTAGTAAGAAATTGTTGCTTTTGAGGCTAGGAAATGCTGGTTACTCTAGACAGAGTTCAAACCATCACTTAGTTGCTCCTTTTCCCCTGTCTTCAGATTAGTTTTTATTTTTGGAGTGGATGTTCAAAAACCTGTGAAGTAACACTCACATGCACACCTCCCCACCTCCACCCTGTCCCCAAAGGCCCAGAATGATCAGTTGGATGACATCCCTGTGTGTGAAGACTTATTCAATGTATACACAGACACTCTGCAAAAGACCTGTTTCAGAGAAATCTTCATTCATGGGGCTCAAGGGTGATTTTTCAGCTTTTAAATCTGTTTTTGTAAAAAGATTTATTTACGTTATGTGAATTGCTGCTGCCACCCTCTAACAGCATTACATGGGACCTGAGCCCAGCAGGACCGAGAAATACAATAAGCTCCAAAGATGGTTCTCTCCTTCCCTTCCTCCCTCCCTCCCCTACCCATTTGAAAACATAATTTTATTGATTAAGCATCAAAGTGTTTGAAAATGTACTTTATATGTCTTCATGCACTTCGTGTGTACCTGGCATATCAAATTGTCTAAAAGGACCTATTTAAATTGCAACATTTATATTTTTTGGAGGTAATTCCCAGCTAGCATTCTTGGATAACTAAATATTCATCTCTCTAGGTAGGAATGGAGTTTGGATGTGTTGGAGTGGATGGGAGTGAGCACATAGAGCATTTGTCAGTGTGAACTTGGCTGAAGAGAATCAATTTTGTGATGTTGCTTCATTTATAGTTTTGATGGTGTGTGGTTTTATTTTGTTTTCCCCCAGAACTGATGTATTTAAAATACAGTTCAGAGTGAAAAGTACTGAATAAGTAGTTGCAAAATGACTGTTGAAACTTATTTTTTTCACGTTGTTGTTAATTTAATTTTTTGGAGTCTCTTAGCACATGTGACAAAAGCTTGCTCTTGTTGATCATATACCTAAGTTTTCTGTCCTTTTACTGTGTGTGGTGTTACAAGTCAGAAGGACACACTTTGGTTGCAGATCTTGGTTGCTGTTGAATAAACTGCTGACTCAAATGACAGCAACAGTCTTGTTGTTCTGTGGTTTAGCTTTGTTTACAAGCCCACAATGGACAGACTTCTGATATATACCAAACTTTATCTGAGTTTTCTTTTTCATCTCCAGCAAACAACGCGATAGTTTGCTTTTTACTAGATTGCCAAAGTCCTTAAATTCCATAGCCTTTGTTTGTACTCTATCAGTTGTTTGTCCTTTTAAGTAATAGCTTGGCAGTATCTTGCTAAGTTTTGCTCAAGCTTTTAATCCTATCATCTCTCTCTTATCAGTTATTTGTTGAACCTTTGATTGTATGCCTTTATCTAAAATCAATGAACTCCATGACAAAAGGTAAAATTTAGGGCTTCTTGTTATTAATCCCAGTTTTTCCACAACTTCTTTTTTTCCAGTCTTGTTCCTGCAAGTCTTTTTGTGACTTATTTAAGAAAGAAAGGCAGTGGTAGATACCATTTCTTGATTCCGTTACTCTCTTCAACGTTTTTGTTCAGTGTTGCTGTGGAATTCGTGCAGTATTCCCTACGTCTATAACAGTATACTTTTACTCTTTGTAGATATATTGCCATTAGCTATTAGATTTCGTTAACCACTTAAAGCAATAAAATTGCTGAATGACCTCTCTCTTAGAACCAAAGAACTTCAAGGAAAAAAAAATTCAAAATGAATGGAAATGGTGAAGATGTTTGGGAGGGGAGAGCATTGCACATCACCTTGGCCAGGATGCAGGAATAAGGCAAGTAGCCAGGGAGAAATGGAGGTGGTGTGGGTTTGGAGAAACACATTCAGGGCAGTTGCTCAGGGTGCAGCTGCAGTGGGAGCTGCAGGTTGAGCTCTGGGTGAGAGCCCAGGTCATGAGCTGCCAACACTTTGCATAATGAAGGGCTGAGGGAGCTGTGTCCCAGGCAGGGGACCAGGGATTTATGGAATGAGAGTTTTGAGATTCTACAAAGGGAAACCTGGGGTTGACCTGGTGAGGAAACCTGGTCTGATTTTGTGTGGGATGTGTAGGGAGTCAAGCAGGGACCTGTCAGCTGATTGGAGCCATCCCTGCCTCTTCAACGGTCAGACAGGGAAGTTTCCTTAATACAGAAATGCTCACTGAGCTCCGCCTCTGGTGAAATCTGTGTCTGTACAGAGTCTTTAAGGTTACTGTACTACCTAAGAGATACTTCTCATCTAAAGTAAATGCATAGACTGCTTTTGGTGGATGTGAAACATTAACAGTGTCTTGTAAAGGTTCTTAGTTTTGTTATTAGTATCTTTGATACTGTCTTCATTTAAATGTTTGTATTACTATAGCTTGATTTTTTAAAAAAGAAACTTATCTCTGTCTTCATGGCTTTGCGCTTTATATGTTTAGCAAGAAAAACAGGTGCTAACTTTAAATACTGATAGCTTTGTGCAGCACAGTGCAATTCTTTCTTAGAATATTTACATTTCTATTTCTTGCTGGCTTAGATCATGACTGCACATCAGTGTAGGCATCTGTACTGTGAGGCAAAACTTGGTTATGATGTATATTGTATAGGATGGTTCATGTTAAAGCAATATTTTAATATTTTGAAGCAATATTCAATTAATTGATGCCTGAGTTGTGACAGATTAAGTAGTGGGAATATGCTTACACCATGGCTTCTCTATTTTTAAGATAGTAACTGTAGGTACTCCGTTGGGACATCTTTCTGTGTGTGCATGTCATCATCTCAAACCAGTTTTTCCTTTATAAATTTACAGTGTATAATTATTGGAATTTTTTTAGAAGCCAACCTGTTTGTTTTTTTAAGTATTGTAGTGCATGCAATGATGAGTTTGAATACTTATTTTTTTTAACAGATGAATTATAAGCAATAAACTGTAACACCTCATCAAATTTCTGCTCAGCAATGACCTCCTCCTGATTTTAAGGGAGTTTTGGCCTAACACTCTGGTCAGTTCAGTCTGTAATTCATCACGTGGCTTCTTATAAACTATTTAAAAATCACGTTGAAAACTAACTGATAAGCTTGCTATTATTCAGCCTAGCAAAGGCTGAGTATTTGCTGGAAGTTGGCAAAGTCCTCTTAAAAGATCATTTCCTACCACAGAAACCTAAAGGGTTGCACAGATGTGTAGTTAAGTATTCATTATGAACATGCAAATAATGCATTCCCAAAGGAACATTCTTTGATTTTTGAAACTGCTGTTGCTTTTTTTGGTAGCTGTCATGAAACATGCTTTTGCATTGTTAAAGTGTCTTTCAGCAGATCTCTCACAGAGAAACAGAGGAGACCATAGGAACGGGCAGATTTCTGTTTTGTGTGAACATGATTTTAGGTTTTAGACAAAATTATGAGCACCCGAGAAATTAAGTAAAGCTAGGGAACATTTATTTTATTTGATTTCAAGATGGTTAAAATGCTGAGTTATCTGCTTGTTTATACTATGTCTTTAATTTTAATTTCTACCGACATAAAAAGGTATGAGAAACAAAAAGTAACAGGAGCAGTAATAAAGAACACTGGTTTCACAAACTTCTTGTACCAAGACTTGGCACTGGACTCTAGTTAATCTTAGCAGTGGGAGAAATTTCTATCTGAAGGTTATTTTGAGAAAATATGCTACTTTAGGTAATAGATCCCAAGTTACAAAGTTGGTTCACATTGAACTCCAGTTTCTTACTTAGCAATTTGTTGGGGGGGGGAGGGGGAGGGGAAGGTTTATCTTCTATTCAGTGCAAGAACTCCCAGCTCAAGAAAGGCAGAAGAACACCTGCTTTATGTTGGCTCTGTCAACAAGACTTAAGATTCATATTGTGGTCTTTTTATTTTGTGTATTTCTAGTTCAGACACTGAAGGGAACACAATGATTAAAAAAAAGCACTTATGGAAAAGTTTGTGTAAACATGTCAGCTTCCTATTTAACAGATCTGTTCCCTCTTTGAGTCATGAACATGCCATCTTCTGGCTTTAGTGGGGAGATAATGTGGTTGCTCTCAAGTCCGAGTTATGTGGAACTCTGAAGCACAGAAGAGCATGGGCTAGATTCTAACCTAAATTATGAGTGGTTTTGTACTTGAGCTGATCTGGGAGCAGAATTGAGCTTGACTTTCACATCCTGGGATAACTTTGTATAGCTATCAATTATTGAAGAAACTGGACCACTTAGCAGTTGCTTTTCAGGGGATATTTCTACTTTCATAGAAACATTTCCTGGGGTAAAAAATGCACTGAATGTCCAAAGATAGGTATCATATAAAGTCCTGGCTTCACAACTACTAAGTGGACACATTTTAAAAGGCAGTTTCCTTTAGGGTACAAAGGAAGTAAAAAAAAAAAACAAACCCCACCCATTTGTGTCCATTTTGAAACTCTTGACCTGCTTGGTTTTGTTCCGATTCCCCTCTTCTGTCCTGTCAGCACTGTAGTTCTAGATTCTGGTTTCATTTCTAACCATTTCAACTAGGCATGGTACAGAGGCTATGTTTACTTCACTGCTGCAGTTACAAACCAGGCTTTGTAAAAGATGAGCTGGTTCTCAGAGCAGGCTTTGCGTGGGAATCCTTTGTCTCTCCATGCCAACTAAAGTGTTTGGTTGAAAGAACTCAGAGTGAATGAAAATGGCTTCCTGTCACTACTCTTCCAGTATTCAGAAGTGTATGTGTATCTTAGAAAGATATATGCAAGTGGTATTCCAGGATCAGTTTAAGTCTGGTACATTTTTTGGTAGGAATATGTCAACAAAAAGTTATGTTTTACAAGATTCAGCTTTATATCTTCCTTGGACTTCAGCTGAAAATTATGTACATAAAATAATTTCAAAAAAGAAAGCAAGACTCTGGCTTTAAAAACTGTTGTGAGGGGAAGGGGCATACTGTACATATAATCCTGTTCATGCATACATACATATTTGATATGGACAGGCAGTCGTATTTTCTTCTACACAGATCAATCATTGTCTTTCAATTCCTGTCTTGTCTGGCATCTGCTGACCCATGCTTTAATTCTGTCAGGTCAGAGATATACGGGCCTTTGTAGTGTGCTTGTACTTCATGTCATGTCCCAGCATTGTTGTACATCTTGTTTCAGAGATATTTTGCTGTAATGTTCTGTGACCTTTTCCATTGAGTGAGGCAGTTGGAGAGCCACTCAGTGAAGGAAAATTGAGCTGTTTTATTCCTCCCTGAGGAGCCTCGTGTTTCCTTTCCACCATTCATTTGAAAGCTATCATTTTCTTGATTTTATAGCTGAAAAAACACCATTGATTCACTGGATGCTAGATGCTAAGAGTCCTCCTATTGACGTGCCTATTGACAGTTTCCAGTATATTCTGCGTCTAATTATCACTCTTGGCTAAATGATACACCTTGTGGACTTGAGAGATGGAGTCAATAGCGCTCACTGTATTGTTCTAGCAGCCCCTATTGAGGTTGGTGTCAAAGCACTGTGATTTATGCAATCAGAAAGAACATTTCTGTTGGTGTACTGCATAATTAAACAAAGTACAGAGTGACTGGTGACAAAATCAGCTCTGCCAAAGTCATCAGCAAATGAGAAAAGATCTCTTCAGTAAATGGCTGAGACATTGAAGAATCTCTTTTGGCATCTTGTGTTTTTCAATTTTCAAGTGTTCGATTTTTGTTGGAGAGTTTTTTTTTTTCTGCTTTCCATCTCTTCCATTAGATAGTATTAAAAACTAAGCATATTAATTCATGTCTGTGTTAGTAAAGTTATGCTGCTAATGCTGTAATGGATGGGAGTACTGGTATGTTTTACATGATTACTTTTAAATAAAGAATCTAATTATGTGGTTTGCTCACTGAGTCAGGAAGCAAAGTGGCTGCTCTTGGGTTTTGGAAAGTGAAATTGTTACCATTTTATGTGCATCCAGTTGTTGGTCATAAATGTTCATGAATGCTGTTTTTATTTAATGCGATTTAATGCTTTGGTTTGCTCTTAAGTGTTAGATCTTCAGAGCGACAATGTGAAACAGCCATATATGGAGTGGTGCTCCCTTTGCATATATTCAGGTTTGATTAAAATGCGTGTGTCTTCAAATATGTGTTTGGTGTATCAGTACATTGAAATCTTAAGAACAGAGTTTGGGTTTTTTTTCAGAAATTATTTCAAATAATATGGCTCAACATTATGAGCTGCCTTAGAATTTATGTGTATCTAGTTGTGGTTTTTTGGTTTGGTTTGTTGAAGGTTTTTTTTAGGGTGTTTTGGCACATGTAGGGATTTTTTGAAGCACCTATAGCAGAGCTTTGTGTCAGGTATTTTATTTATTGTTGGTTAGTGGAAGCAGGAAGGGACCTTATTTATCAATAGCCAAATAGCCAAACTCTCTCCAGAAGAGAGTTATTTGTACTTTTTTAGTTATTACTAACCAATTTCTTGTATATTTTTGAGACTCTGAAGCATCTTATTCAGAGCTTTTCCAGTGAATATGAAAACCAGCATACTTGGTGTTTCTTTCCTCGTGACTATTGTACTCTCCACTAGTATTTATTGTTGAAGAATTGAAGGCTGGTGTATGACTGCAGCAAGAAGTCAATCACAAGACATCTCTGGAACCATGCAGATATGAGTTCCACGTTTTCTCCTCCTTCCCAATAGTACAGTTACTCCCCATCACCAAGGAATAGATGAATGTGTAAGGGGGAGTGGTGTGGAGGTGAGGAAGTTGAAATAGTGTTGGTTTAAGGTATGCTTTTAAATCCCCTTAATTTTTACTTTCATTACTTTAATCATGGTAATAGACTTGAATGAAAAATGTCGACAGAGTGTCTGGAAATGTATGAAGTTATTAAAAACAAAAATATAAAGACATTCAATTACCAGCTCTGAAGAGAGGTATGGACAAAAGACCTAAGGGCTGTTGCTTTTGTTTTCCTTTTTCTCTCAAACATGTGAACTCATACTAAACTACGTAGTGCCAGATTGAGCTGCTGCTTGATTCCTTATGTTGTCAGTGTACTTTTAACAAGATTAAAGTAGCTATTTATGCTAAAACCACCTTACACAGCTTCAACTATCATTTTTATTAATGCACACAGATATATTCTGGAATAGATTCATATCACTTTTGAAACCTTTACAATATCTATTCTTTCTCAGGAGATCTGGGTACAGATGGGTTGAAACACGGATCTGATTGACAGTTACTATCCACTGAGTTTTGCCTTGTTTCTTACCTATTGGTGTTTCTCTCTTGACTGTTTGTGTCATAAAGTAAATAGTAACTATATTCTGTCCCCTTTAAAATTGGATGCCCAGACTGACCAGTACAAAATTGTGGCTGCATTCTAGCCTTCACTGTATGTATAAATACGATGCAGAAGTAATACTGTTTTTGTAGTTCTCACTTCTCATGTAATCTGTGGGGTTTTTATTTTATTTTGTTTATTTATATATATATATCCAATTCACAACTTCAAGCTGAAGAACCTTGCAGCTGTCGTTATTATACAAACAAGCTTGTGGAAAAACAGTGCAAGGCTGAACTAGCAGCAAGCATATGGAGTGTTCATTTTGGAGTGGTAGAAGGGAAAGAATGCAAGGCTGCGTTTTCCCTCTGGGATTGTCAAGAAAGGTAGAGCCCTCTGAGAGAGAATCCAAAAGCACAGCAGATCAAAGTGTGTTTGTGACTGGAATGCCCTAGGGTTAGTGCAGTGTGAGGTGTAGCTTGGCAAATCACCATGCTTACAAACAAAAGAGTGTACTATATTCAAATCTTCCTCCAAGCGTTTCAGCATTTCAAAATGACAAATTATTGTTTTTGTTATTTCTGCATTTGGAATTGTTTATGCATTTCAAATGATCTGTAAAGTGAATTGTGTGCACTCAACAAACTTCTTCTTTAAAGTAGGCGGGTTGGAAAAAGTGATGCAGTCACATTAAATGCCAACTACTCTGTTCTTCATTCGGTTAGACAAACAGTAGCCTAAAAAATGGCAGTGGATTAAATTGATATAATGACAAGAATTCACATAGTATACTGTAGATGGGAAGAGGAATAATGCAGTGTCTTTGAACTAATGTAATGCACTTTGATCTGCTATACTTGAAAAATCTAATATACCTGTATTTGTGATGATTCCAAACAGGCTCACAATATGGTAAATGCAGTTTTTACAACTCGCTGTTTAATTTTAAAGACGGATGTATTTAATCTAGGCAACATTTCAAAAAAATAAGCATAAAAACATGTTTGTTTGTTTGAATTAAACCTGTACTGAAGATTTCACAACAACATCTCATTGCTAATATGTGTATTGAACAGAAAGATTAATGGAATATATGATGACTTGAGGGTTTTAAATTATTCATTTGATGAAGGCGTGTTCTTTTATAAAGAGGAAAAGCCTAATTTTTCTGTATTTAAAAAGGATTCCAATTTTTAAAACTGTAGCAATTTCAAGGTTGTGTTTTTGGCACAAGGGAATCATACTGGGAACTAAAAATATAAAGACAAAATTCTCCAATGTATTAATATAGGGACATAATTGTCTAAGTGTGGTGATCAATTAATGAGATTTTGCTAATTTTTTTTTCAGAGTCAGTTAATCTGCAGTTTTTGGAGAGGTCTTTCCCTCTTGAAATATTCCAAAATGCATTATTATTAGGATTGAATTGCAATACTTCAATATTTGCTAGTACCTAATTTCACAAGTGGTTTCACTTGAAATCAGCAGATCCTAAATGGAGAGTAAGATATTACTGCTTGAGATTGTTCACATTATAGTCACAATTCAGCCCATAAAGTTTGTAATGTCTTGAAGACCCTGACCCTCCATGCCTTTTTTTTCCCTTTATTTTTTTAAGGACTGTTGTATTCTCTAATTAGATCAGGTACATGTCTTTTCGTAAAGTTTTTTTAAAAAAGTTCAAAAATAGTATCAAACACTGTTAATATTGTTGAAGACACCTAGATTGATAAAATAAATGTAGCTTAGAACAACACTTTTCATTTGCTAGTTAAAAGAAAACTATTAATGGATGGGAAATGTGTTTTGTGGTAACTTTTTACTACAGAGTTAGTAACTGTATTCATTTTAACAAGTTTTATGGTAATATTTGAAGTTCCCCATTTAAATGGGAAACAGTAAGGGAGATAAATGTCAGGAGTCATTATATCAAGCAGAATCTTACTCTGTTCTTGTTTTGCACAGCAGACAAAGTGTGACCTTCATACTAGAACCTTATAGCCACTTTTACTAGCATTTTGCCACCTTTGAAAGTCCATCTGAGTAGAGCAGTAGTGACAGTGTGGCCTTAGTTGACATCCTGTGGAGTAAATGAGCTCTGAAAGTGTTGGAAGGAAGGAATGAAGCTTATGTATTAATAATTATCTTAATCAGTTTTTGTCAATCATGTCATATGAACAATCAAGTGTATTCTGTCAATGATACAAATATTGTTTGTGAAATCACCAATTTTTCCATTCTTGAGGCAGACAGTAAATCATGATATGGAAAATTAATCTATCAGAACCATTGTAACTACATAGGAGTGCCTTCTGTTTTCCTTATGTCTGTGAGGGACCTCTCACTGTCTCTGTGAGAAGGGAGCCAGCAGAGAAATGAAGAGAATTGTGCATTTCCAGCTAACTTTCAAACACAAAAATTACTTAAATTTCCAGACCCAGTTCGTTTGTGTGGAGGTTTTTTTGTTGGGCTTTGTTTGATTTTTCTTCCTCCCTATGTAAATGTATTTATAGACATTGATAAGGTACCCCTGACCCTTTCCTTCTCCAGGCTGAAAAGTCCCAGCTGTGTCTCTTCTCACATGAAAAACACTTCTGTTGCTTAACTGTCTTTGTGGCCCTTCACTGGCCATGCTCCAGTGTGTCCATGTCTCTCAGCACTCCGGATGTGCCCTCACCTCTGCTAAGCAGAGGGGAAGGTTCACTTCACTCTACCTGCTGGCAGCCCTCTAATGCATCCCAGGAGTCTATAGGCTATTAGGAGTGTACAAGCCTCTGTTGCCAGGACACACTGCTGGGTCCTGTTCAGCTTGGGTCCTCTAGGGTGCCCAGGTCCCTCTCTGCAGAGCTGCTTTCCAGCAGGTCTGCTTTCCAGCATACAGAGCCAGTTTTGCACTAGTAATACCTCTTTGTGAGGAAGACTTTTCTTAGTTTTGGTGATGAAGATTGGCTCAGTAGAACTCTTTAGAACTGAGGAGTAGTGGTTTCAGTTATGACATTCACTTCATGGTTTACTTAATACTTGTGTACCAAAGTAATCATTTACCAGTGATGAAGCTGGATTAAGGTGTCCAATCCCAAATCCAGTCCTTGTTGCAGTTCTGTTGTTTTGATTTTTAGTTTATCCTCTCTCAATATATACATGTATGTCTTTTATTTTGTATCCAGTTTGTTTTGCTGATCAAGTTTTGGATCATGACTTTGCCGAAAAAAAAAAAAAGAAAAAAAGGAGAGCATCAATTGCTGCAACAGAGAAGACTGACCTGTGGCAAGACAGTGAACAACTGGGGAGTGGGAAAGTGAGAAATGGTATCATAAAATCTAATCCTGAGTCCATCCAGACCTCTGCAACCACATTGAGTTACAGAAGTTTATATTTAAGACTGGATCATTTTCTTACTAGATTTACTTGGTCCATCTGGGAACCTTGTATTATTTCCAGTAGTGAAAATATATACATTTATGTAAATTTGAGGTGATAGGTCTTATTTGTGCATCTGTGGAAAGAAAGAATAATTCTTGTCCCATTTGGCACCCACTTTGAGATGCAGCGGAATGGGGTAGGGAATGAAGGATTTAAGCACACACACAAACCCAATCTTTCTGTTGGGGAGAGTTACTGCTTTGGCAAAAGTGAGAGAAATAAATTTGATGTTGGCAGTGCCCCAAAATGATTGTGAATGTTTGATTTCCTCAGCATTATTTAAGGTCAGTAAAGTCAGAGTCAGAGCTTTCATGTTGTATGGATTCATAATTGTTGTGGTTACAGCTGGGATATCCACTGCCATATATAATGTCACTACATCTCTGTTAATGCCCGTGTGCTACTGAGAGTGGAGAGGACCAGTGGGTTGGCCGGGATTTTATAAACTTTCTTTGTGTAATGTCTGACCTAGCCTAGCAGCAGTCACTCAGTGGTGGGTTTGGCTTGTCATCAGGGCAAGCATCCCGGCATATTTAGGTGTACAGTGTAGCACCTTTTACATGGAATGTGGAATATAACAACTCACTAGCCAGTCTTCTGCTCCATTTGCTGCAATTCGGCATGCTCGAGAGAGACCCTGTCGTGTCAGCAATCTGCTGTTTTGTTCTGAGCAAAACTGTTAGCTACTTCAGCTTCAAGTCTTTCTTCTACTATTTCTTTGATTAAATACTGCTGATTCTCACACTTCAAGCTGCAGACAACTTGTTGTCCATATGCATCTGGCAACTTGCACACTCCTGGCTCTATCACTTTGCTGCCTACTGCTTCTACAGCTGTCTGGTGCTTTCACTGCAGAAATGAGTCTCAGTGTCTGTAATAGCAGTTGGAAAAGAGGAGGAGCTGCCAGGCTGCTTGCTTTTACTGTTAGGCACTGATATTTTACGAAGCAGAAATGAGAATAGAAGGCACCAACAGAACACCTAATGGCTGAACAATTCCACAAATTAACTAATCTTTTAAAGTAATAGTGTAGGCACTGGTGGAGGGTGTCAGAAATGTTATTTAAAATTGGTTTTGGCCTCACTTCATATGAGATTGGTACATGGTGACCTCCATAAAATATCATTCTGTGACTGCTTATAGGGAATTGAGTCCAAAATACTCTTTGTATAACATAGCTATCTATTGTGGAAAAAGTCCAGCAGACACTAATATTTTTTTAAAAAGCAAAGCTGGTAAGCAGCAGCTCTTCATTACCCACCAATTAATAGCTAATTACTAACTCCTGATACCCCTTCCTGCTTCCTAAAAAATCCTAGTGTTCAATGGATATGTATTTAATGAAACTAAGCCCTATGCTGTCTCTTTGCACTAGATGTTTTTAAAATGTTCTACATTTGGATTGAAATGTATTTACAGGTTCACACTAAGGTAGGTAGTAAGGTAAAGTAGCAATAGTAATTTTTTTTCACTACTTCTCTGTTCCTGACTTTTGAAGATGATACTTAGAAAACCATCCTAAACAAAAATAGTCACATTTTGACTAAAGAGAGATTACCAACTGAGAACATATAACGTTTTGACAGAACCAGATCAAAATGCTTTGAATTTTGGAAAGTATTTTTCTCCTGCTATTGAGTACTCTGATGAAAGAGGAACTGTTGGCATTTTGAAAGCAATTCTCTGTACATAGTGGGGATTTCCAATTAGCACATTTAAAGACTTGTATGTGATGATGCTTAAAAATGGGACATTACAAAATGAAATTATGTCATGGCACATTTTCAGTAGAGTTCTGAGAAAAGTCATTGTATGGCAGTGCATTTCATGTGCTTGTCTGAAGGCAGTGATTCTTGTTTTCCCTTTGCAATTACAGCAAACCTTTCCTAATTATCTAAAAGTTGCATGTAAACAGTACTGCAGATCATGTAACAGGTATACTACATGCTGTATGACATGTATGGGGCAAACCTTGTTTGAAATACAAATGTTATGAAGAGTAGCCTGAAAATAAATATTGGGTAATTGCTCTTCTAAATGGCAGTTGTACCAGCTAGGCATATGTGTGAGGGTAAAGAGTCACTGTCCTCCCAAAGTGGTGGCGCCTGGACGAAGGCAAAAAGTTAAGGAAGTGCCAGAGGATAAATTATAGTTACAGAATGACAAATCTGTAGTTGATTGACTACAGATCATAAGCAAACTTTGCACAGGCAATGCTGCAAACAGGCCTGGACCTAACTTGTTTAATGATTGAAGAAGTAACTGTGGAGATGGTGAAGGGGAAATTCTATGCTTTTAGTCTCTAGGTAATTAGGAAGGATCGTGGAGGCTCTAATTATGCAGCCCATACTGACATTGCTGCATAATTCTTAGGGCAGATCTCCTGGACTTCAGTGGGATTATTTCTGTGAGTAGTCTAACAAACAGTGATTTCAATGATTCATTAAAGTGTCCAGGTATAAACCTGTTTTCTATTATAAACAGTATTTCTCAGCTGAAGATAGTTAAAAGCCTTATCATTCATTCTATAAGCAGTATGGATGGTAAGTGCAAATGAGATTTTAGAACTAGTTGTCACTCTTCTGCATGCTAAGTTTAATTATCAGAAAAAGAAAAATAATTTACAATATTTACGCTAAAGGTTAAAGACATGAAGTACTTTATTATGCAAACAATGACATTTTAACACAGGATGCATCCTGAAGGATGTTGGCTGGTCTCTGACAAGTCACCTTTGAGCAGAGAGTATTAGATGGTTGATGTACTCAAAGCTAGCTTTTGCTTCCAGATTAGAGCTTAAAAAAAAGCTTTCTAAATTTATGAATGCACCTTACAAATTACATTCTACAATGGGAGAAGTAAGGAATATCTCTTCATCTTTAACTTACTTTTTCAATATATGATATTTAGCAAAAACAAATGAGTAGTATAAACTCAGCTTGGACTGCAAGTCTGTTGTAAAACCATATGGCACTGTCAAGTTAAAAAATACTTTTCTCTAAATGGTGCCTTGATTTTCTGTTTGGTTTCTTTAGTAGCAGAAATACATAATGAAACAGTCTCTCTTAAAAGATCATTGGCTTCATACTATCCTTTCCATGTGTTTTTCAGAGATGTTTTTGGCTGGCCTGGGGAAAACTGGGGCTCTGTACCCTATCACCTCAATGTGTCTTGTTTGTACTAGGGTGACTTGGGCTGCCTCCTTGGTGTTGGAGCATGGGGGACTCTCCTGCGTGTTCTGTTGGGATGCCCAGCTGCAGGTCACAGAGTTCAGGGAGGAGCAGCTGTTGGCTGTAATCTTTGTCCCAGAAAAGGCAGCTTAGCAGTGTGTGAGCACAGACCGCTGCATGCCTGTAGAGGCAAGACCCTTTCTGAGCCACAGTGACTTGCTAAGAGTTTGTAATGCAAATAAGACACAGTTTCCCAAGGTGAAGGATCTGATATAAAGTTAGAGCAGAGTGGAATTGTTACAAAAATTGCAGTTTAGTCATGCAAAACAAGTTAGTTGGATATTTGTGTGGCATGGTATTCACCCTTGTCTATGTATTTTACAGGTTTAGGTTGAGGAGATTTCATCCTAACCTTTACTGATAGTGTGGATCATCATACTCACAGGCTTGGATTGTCTTGATCACTATTTGGAAATTAAGAGAAACACATCTATTTGTGTTTGCAAAATGTTCTTTGGCAAGTTACATGTCTTAACCCACAGGAGTTTGAAGGAGTAACCCAGCCCTGCCTTGTTTATTTGGGATGTTTTCCTTTTATCTTCTCTGATGTTGTCTGTTTTGTTTTGAATCGGAATACAAAGAAAGAGCTTCTGTCTTTAGTAGTCTTTGACTTTGATCCTGTTGCTGTTTTCTTGTGAAAGAAAGAAAGAAGTCTGAACCCATGGGTGTGCTTATAGAATCAGGGCTCTCAGTTGGAATCCAGATCTTTGCATTAGAAATTTTCTCCCTTTTTCTCCCACTATTTGTGTGCTTTGCTCCTAGGGCTTTGAGATCCTAACTCTGGTTCTGAGGGCTTGATGTTCTTTTTGATACTTCACAAATCATACTCAGAAGTTAAAAAGCAAATAAAAGATAAATACTAACAGGCTCTTCCAGAATTAAAGAAAGATGGCTTGGAATCTTTGGAAGAATGTCATCTGTCCAGCCATTTTTGGCTTTTCTCATACAGGAAGAAGCTACAAGAGTCTGGGGAGATAATTTGCAACTGGGAACTCAAAAAGAGCACTGTTGATAGTGTCTCATGTTCTGTCTCACTACTGAACAGGTTGCTAACTAGGGGGATTTTTGTGTTCATGTGTTAATTCTGTAAAAGAAAATACTGCAAAAGGATGTGTAATGTAATTTTTGACAGGTTTAAAAAAGATATTACTCCAGGGATGAGTTGTCTGTTGTGTGTATATATGCTTAGGGCTGTGGTGGTTTCACAACAGGCCAAGCTCCTTGTACAGGCAGCTCTATGCATATTTCTGTCCACACCTGACAGTTTGTTGATTTTTTAAACCTGTTGAACCATCTTTCTCTATGCCAGGAGATCCTTCTGACTTTATTCCCCTTTCTTAGCCATCTGGGTGTTCTCTGAATTCTTTTTTCACCTCATGTAAAGAGTTGTTTGTGCCTCATGTACTTCACATGCCAGTACTCTTCCTTTTTTAGACTCTTGTCAGAAGTTCCAAGAGCAATCTCACCCTTGCCCAATCTTTTCTGTTGATTTTAACTGTGCTTCACGTTCTGTTCTTTTTCTGTGCCCTTTTCCCTATCTTACTTTAGCTTAAGGAGCTCCATGGAGTTTCTCAAGTGTTGGGGCTGACTGAATGAGAGCCCAAGAGCAAGTGTTAAAGCCAGAGCAGGGCCTCAAGAAAAAAGCTTATGTTTGTAACATTCTCTAGTGAGAATATTCCTTGTGTGTGTGTGGCTGCTTTTGTATGTGAATCCAAAGTATTTTAAAAATATTAATACAGCCATATAACAGCTCTTTGGAGCGGGTGATAGCTGTGTGTCCTCCTTACTCCTTGGTTTTGTAATGTAGTTTTCTAAACTCATTACGATGTATAAAATTAAAGGCTACATGTGACGCTGTGAGTAAATGAGATTAGGGATGAGAAGTTTGACTAGAATAAATAGTTGGTTCATTTGAAATAAATTTCTAAGACACATGTAAACAGATTTTGAGTCTGCTACAAACTGAGATGAGAACACCTTCACACTTACTTGTTTAGTGCTTTGCTGCACAAAATTTATTTAGTAAATAGTAAAATGCATTTCTTAAATATTTGAATTTATATAATTATATTCTTGATTAGTTTTGCCATCAGTGTTCTTAGTCCATAATGAATGTCTTTTCCAGTTCAATTTAATCTATTTTTTCAAATTGTGTTGACTTACATTGACCAGGAAGCAGCTTTGTTATTACAAAATAATGTTCTTGAACAATTGCAGGTACGGATCAGACTTGTGTTACATCTCAGCAGCCAGGAGTAGACCAAGCCTTAGAAGGGTTATAAAATAAGGGTTTCTGCTTTTTGTCTGAAATTTCTCAGAAAGAAATAAATGTGTATTTGCTTTGTGTGGTGCTTGAGAAAGTGAGCTAATGCTTATGGAAATCAGTTAACATAGTGAGTGTGCAGAGAACAGATTCTACACTTTTGTGGAGGTGTCTCTGAGATTTATGGATTTACTGAAACCCGCCCATGGTTCTGGTCAGGTGCTCACTAAAAGCTGAACGTCCTCAAATTCTATCTCAGCAAAATGTCCCAATGGAAATGGAGGACATGCAGGGCAGCTGGACATATAATGCTTTACTTGCTGTATGGAACGGATGAATCGCAATTTGGGAAAGGGGAGAAAGCAAACACAGTGTTGAAAGTGTGTGTGTACCCAGAAGACAAAGTATGAGAAACTGATGATTGGAGATAGTTTTATTATGAAGAAAAGCCTTTTGTGCTAAATCCGTCTTAAGAGAATGTGTTGTACTCGTGCCATATTTACTCAGAAGATGGATGCAGCATTGTCAAGGTTTAGGTTTCATATCCTAGAAATGATCCTAGAGAAAAGCTGTACAGTATAACTCTTCGCACAATGCAGCAGTAGCTCTAAAAATTGTAAATTCTTGCCAATTCATTTATTGCAGTAATGAAAATCATTTGCTCTCTGTCCCAGACTAATAAAATAAAAAAGGATTTGAAAGTATAAAATTATGGCAGAAGAAATTAAATTTAGGTATTCAAGTGGTTTTCTCAAATATATTTATACTTTAGTACTTCAAATAAGTAAAGAGATGGACCAACAATGGCAAAACGTCTCTGCTAAACTTCATTCTTTGAGTGTAATTTTCTTGCTACCAAATAACAGCATTTCTGGCTGAAGTTCTGAGCACCAGTTATGTTTCTTGCCCAGTTAAGTCAATTACAGGTGTGTGGTCTGTCTGAATTCATCAAGATTACACGGTGCTGACATGTCCTATTTAAAAGATGTGAACTCAGTTGTGTCTAAAGTGGAGGCTGGTTCTAGCACACACAATATTTATTCTTTTTATGTCAACCTTTTATTAGTCAGTGTAAAATATTTATGGGTGTCAGTCTAGATGACATTTTTTTAAAGTAGGGTTTTACAATATAACTGGATCAGAACAAAGTTCCTCTGAATGCTGCTATCAAACACAATGTTTTCAAAGAACTATTTTTTAAAAACATCAGTGTTGTGAGGATTATGTCTTTTGAGTCTCTGCTGGAGGGATGTCTAGTATAATTTTTATAAGGGGGTATTGCTAGGCCTTCTCAATCTGGTAAGAGCTGCATAACTTGAAAGTGTTGTGAAATTCGTTTTAATATGTTTTAAGATTAATTTAAGTTAATCACATTGGAAATTTTGTTGAACATGTTAAAAGTTGTTGGTTTCTTTCCATAGAACACATGACAAGTTACTACATTTTTCATCTAAGTCTATGACATGGCAATCAGTGAAAATATTTTCGCATATATTGTTAGACATATATTTGTATGAACAGATTGTGATTCAAGATTACATTGTTCTGTATTTTTTTTTATCTTCTCTTGTCAAGTCCTGGAGGCTGCTAGGGCAATCATGCCAAAGGTTGAGCCTAGGCAAGGCAAGCCTGGAGTTATGGAAAAAGTAGCACTTAAGTTGATAGTTCAATAGTAGGATTATTTTGATGGATGTTGTTCTATGGCTGTATATCAACAAAAAAATGGGGAGAATTAACTGCACTTTTATTTTCAACTAACCCAAGTAAGGCCTAGTACTCTTGGGTTTATCTTCCCCTTAGAAACTTCCTGATGTCTGTCCTTTATTTAGTTGTTAAACTGGATGGAGCAGGTTGACCCCTTGTGGTATGTAGCTTTTCACTTGGTTCTGGATATTTGATGGTTCATGGGCAGCAGTATTGATCAAGGTAAAATCACACTGCTCATCAGTTTTGGCCTTCACTTTGTTTTTTTTATTTCCTGGACTATATGTCCCAGTATTTTGTCCTAATTTTTTGGAGGAGTTGGGATAAAACCTTTTGGGAAGAATTGGTATCCAACTGGTATCTTCTCTGTCATATTCTTAGTCTTCTCTTCACATTTTTATCACTGCCCAGACATTTTGGTTGTCAGCTGTGAGATCTCATTCACTGCTTCACTTACATATCCAGCTTTTCTTGTACTTGTGTTGGAGCCTGACAGGTCCCAAGGTCAATTGTCCCTAGGATCTTTACCCCATCCTGGTTGTTTCTTGTGTCACAACTGGTTCCCCTTCTTCTCTAGTATTCTGGTCCTTCATTTGTGTGTGTGTGTCCTCTCATCCCGTATTCTTACTTGGCAGATTATTATTTAGAGAACTGGGGAATTTCAGAAGCAAACATGATTGTGTTATTGCAGTATTTTGCATTGATACTAGGAGACTACATGAAAGTTGCACAGCAAAGGCTTAATTTGGCACTCCCTAAATTTCTTAACAGAAGTCATATTTGCAGTTCCAACATTTCTTTGGGTCAGGAGGGAGCTCATGAGCTTAAGGAGGGGAACGCTCAATACTGGATGGAAAAACCTTCCCTAAAAACAGGTTTGTCTGTTGTCACTAGGACACAACACTTGATCTCAGAGTTTCTGCAGTCTTTCACTGGTTCACTTCTGTATTGTCTGAACCAGCCAAAACTATTTGCTATATATCCTCCTGCTATGAGTGTTTTACTATCCCACTATGAAATCCTAATACCAAAGATTTATTTGTTTTATTTATTGCTTTTTCATCGTTGTAAATAGATGGAATTGGTCCAGGTTCTTCAATATGTCTGGGGGACAAAGCTACTTGTATGCCTTGGTGTGGAAGGGAGCTGCACACTGTTCAAAAGATACAAAACTGGAGGAATCCTGGTCCCTTGTGCAGGTAGGGAAGTGACACAAAGAGATAGGCAGAGACTGAAATGAACCTGGGAAAAGACCAGAAGGTTGGTGAAAGTTCAGTTATCACATCAGAGGGAGGGCTTCTAAACTGTGTCCCTGGCAGTCAGTCTCTAGACAGAGGTAAGAAGCTTAAGAAGGAGCTGTGGGGGGAAGGGATTGTCAGGGACGTACATTTAGATGGAATCTGTAGTGTACAGTGAAGTTTTGGGGACCTTATACAGGCGAATTTTACTTGATTTTCTTTTCCTCTGTTGCCATACATATCCAGTATGTAAAGTTTTGCTTTGTTCGTGACACTTCTGAAAAGAGAGCTCAAGAGTGTTTGAGGGTCCAGAGAGGAAATGGGAAAGGCACAGTTGTAAATACAAGGGAGGAACTTAATTTTAAAGGGTAACTGAAAAATATGAAAAGCAACATTTGGATTGAAATTATGTCTGGCTATAAGGAGGAGAAAGACTTAAAGGATTGGTTAAGGTATGGAATTGTTCCTAGTGGAAAGCCCCAGGAATAAGTTTTTTGGATATATAAACTGCTTTTTGAAGTGTGTGTTAAAGAAGTCACAGATATCCTCGGTCAGCAGTTCTTCACCTCCTGCCTTACAGCCTCCTCCTGTCCCCATTCATATTTCTGTGTTTCCTCTGTGTAAGATGACTATGTGTCAGCTTGATTATGCAGACAAATTAAAACAATGAGCTGCCTTTCTTGCTGGATAAGATCATATATAAGATGGAAAAAAGGCAAAAAGAGACAATACTTCTATAGAAGCTCTGATTCAGTCCATGGGAAAGTTAAGGTAAGATTTAGGACAAGATCTGTTTTAAAGAATTTAGATCTTATCCTAGGTGCTGTC
This sequence comes from Chamaea fasciata, assembly GCF_029207755.1. Lineage (NCBI taxonomy): Eukaryota > Metazoa > Chordata > Aves > Passeriformes > Sylviidae > Chamaea > Chamaea fasciata. Next base: position 22,042,925 of record NW_027094094.1, read on the forward strand.
TAATATTTTATGAGTGACTTAGCATTGTCTTCAGCTGATACCATCATATTATAGTGATGTAAAATATACTACCCATTTTACTTCAATGAGGAGAAAAATGAAGGACAAATCCTATACCTGTTTTATTATTGTTGTTCCATGGAAAAGCATGAACTCAAGCTGCAGTAGAGGAGGAAATTATTTGATGTTCCTGTAGATAGCAGAAACAGTGCCCTTCATATGCTTTGAATTGTTGTATCATTTACATTTTATTTCTTTGTGATGCTTTTCATAATTTTCATAAAGTATACCACACTTGATGCTATTGAGAAGAAATAAAATTTATGTAAGATGAAAAGAAGTGCTGCCAGTATGCAGCTTTTAGCCTTGATTTGTTGTAAAGCTAAGAGACAATTTAATATTTGGGATGGGGAGAGAAGGGGGATTACCTAAGGGATACTGTTGTTGAGGAAAGTGTAATTTTACTGTCAGATATGCTTGGACTTATTTTTGTCAGAGTTATTTGCAGTAATCTATGGGTTATTTGTGCTCCGATTTTCTCAAAAGTACTGTGATGTGTTTCTTGAGACCTATTGTGCGGATTGAGCTGATGCTTGTCTGAGGCTGCACCTGCCCTGCTGGTTTGAGGCCTCCCCTGCCACTCACGGCAGGGCGCAGGGACACCTGCAGGCTGGCTGGGAGGACCTGAGGGGTGGGATGCTCCCGGCTGGTCCCGGGGGGGATGCTCCAGGCTGGTCCTGGGGGATGCGCTCTCCCAGCAGTCACTGCTGCCCTGCAGGGGTGGCAGGCAGAGCGCGGGGCTGGCCTGGCTTTCGGGTTGGCTTGTTTCTGGAGCCATGGAATTGTACTCATTGCTTCCAGTGCTGTTCTTTGGCTCCCCCTGATTCTTTTTGTCTGTCAAGTGAGTCATTCTGTCTATGGATTTATTTCAGGGAGTCTAATAAACTGTCAATACTCTCTGCGTACATAACTCATGAGAATAAATGATGGCTGTGTATCTACATAGTACAAAAGATGTTTCTCCATTTTAGTATTGCTCTAATTTTAAATTACCTAAAGGTGTGTTCCCCCTTCTCCCAGGAACTTTGTCTGTCACTTAAATAAAGATACCATTTAAATTATTGCAGTTGTAATAAATCCCATTCATTTGTATGTTTTAAGTATTTTGTATTTTTTAAACATCTATTGCAAATGCACTTTACAATTCTAGTAGAAAATTACTTTTTGTATTTCTGTAATGATGCCCTTGAGGTTATTTTTGCATAAATCCTTTTTTCTATTTTCAGATACAGATCTGTTTTATAGTAGAGAAAACGCATTTTTAGCAAGAAATGTGAATTAATTTTTTATATTAAAAAACATCCTCTGTGGGCCCTAATTTCTGAAACACGCTCATTAGAGGCACTCTTTTTAAAGAGCTATAATTTGTAATTTTTTTTATAATTACAAATTCCTTTTTATAACAAAAATACACCGCTGATATCAGTTCTGTTGCAGTGTTCATTGTACTTACTTGAAGAGGAATATTTTCTATGTAGTTTATAAATTTGTCATGGACAATTTCCTGTTAAGCCTAGTAATGGATTCCTTGAGTACTTGAACCTCAGAGGAACCTGAATAAACTTGGTTGCATTTTCTTATAAATTTTAGTGATTCTGATTCTATATATTTCATTTAACTTACTTTATAGTTTTCCTATGCCTGTGTTTTTAATCTGTGTTGAGAGATCTCAGGAAGTTCTTGCTACATTTTGCCAAGGAAATTGTTTTTTGAACTTCATGATCTTCTCTTCACGTTGTACTAATTTGTGAAGGGGACATTGCATGCTGATTTTTAACAGCTTCTGCTGAATTTGAGTACATCTTTATGTGTATTCCATAACATCACACATTTTTGTTATGGAACATAACTTGCTATGAATTATGCTTTGTGGCAAGTTTACTGGTTAATATCTCTAACTTAAGAACTTCAGATAAAATGGAAGTGAGCGGACACTAGTTTTTACTTTAAAATATGAGTAAAACAATGTAGTTATTAGAGGCTTTAATTAGTTTTTATTTTTATAATGTTTTGTTGTCTTCTGAGGTATGTGAAGTCTCATGAACAGGATAAAGTAGCATTTCACTGCCCAACCATGCTATTAGTGTAGTATTTACTTTTATAGAATTTTCGTATCACCAAAATGCTACGCTGTCATTGCCACGTTGGAGTGGAAGCCTGAATTCGGAGGATTAGTTCCTCTCCATTCCTTGCCTAGTTGTGTTAGACATTCTCTAAGTTTAACGAATTGATATAATTTGGAGTATAAGTTTGACTACAGTTGTTAGAAGAAATGCTAATTTCGGTGACCTTATTAGTATATGGCAACATATTATATTTAAGAGAGAGGTATTAATGGAGGATTTTTGTCTGCTTTAGTAAGAAATTATTTGGGAAATTATATCTGTTGTCTTCAAAAAATTCATAGGTACTGTATAATTTTTAAATAGCCTAAATATCTCAGAAGTTCTACTTGTTTGATCCCTGAGTTATAACTTCTTATTGAATTGTCTGTCATGCCTTTTTTTGCCCTGGACATAATGATTTTTGGATTGGGCAGATTTCTTTTTTCCCATAAATAGAGGGGTTTTTTTTCTTATGGTATAGATTCAAAATGCTCTCCTCCTTTTCTCTTGGTCCATAATTATTTCATTGAGAACTATCACGAAGTTTGTTATTAAATGCAAATTGTTGTAGAATTTCTCATAAGGCAACCTTTCGCAGACTTTTTTAGGATCCTTTTATATGATTCACTTTTTCCTTCAACCTAGTTATTAAAAAGGTAACATGAAAACCAGAACCGCACTACTTGCCTGTGTCTCAGATGCCTCTGTGTCTCTGTGTCTTGCAATAAACATTGTTCCTAGCAAAGGTCATTGATGTTTTGGAATGTTAACTTGCTTCATCCAATGCACCCACTGGCCTCCTGGATGTTACTAATACAGATGAGTGCAGACAACCAGTATAGACCCAGAGGGGCTCTCAAAGGCTCAACCCAGAAAGCCAAGAAATAACATTAAGCTGCAGAAAGCAGCCCCTCATTTAATCTATATAGTTTCTGCAAACATAGAAAATAATACCAGAAGATGAGCCTGAGAAGCTTCCACTGTATGCTACATCAGTAATCTAAAGACATGCTTAAGAAAACGGGTATTGGGATAGACATTTTAATCTTTCTGCATACTAATGGAAATAAGGATTGTGAATTGTTCTGAATTCTGGAAGATGATTTCTAAGGATGTTCCACATTTAAAATTTTCTGAGCACTTTTTAGTATATTAGATTTGATCCTTTTGCTCTGTTTACTCACTAATATTCTTTGGAGTGTTGTTGTTTTTTTTTTCCTAATTGGAAAAAATATCATATATTGGACATGCATTGCTATTCACAATTGATTTCTAGGGTGACATTTACAGCAAGCACATTTTCTGGGAAATGTCTTTAAATATTGGTGTGCTTTAAAGGAGGAAATCTGGAAAACGGAAGGCAGATGTCCACTGTGATGTATTGCTGGCCTGGTACCAGAAGATGCCAAGTGTCTTGTGCTAAGGCATTGTGAACATCACAGAATCAGTCTCCAAACTGATCAGGGTGAGAAATACATCCCCTTCATGAGAAGATGGAACTACTCCAGTTGGCGTGGGATAAAATGTTTGTCTGTTAGGCATGGGATAGAATGTTCGTCTGTTATGCTACACTGTATTCTGCTGTGTAGTACTTTTAAAATACTATCCATCTGCATGCACCATTTAGATTTGTGCATGTGAACTTGCATGCAGTTTAAATGCGCGTTGTATTCCATTTTCCAGTAAAGTTAACAGAGAAGTAAAAGAAAAATTTGCTGGGCCTATTCTTCACTTAGCTTTTTATTTTTAACAAATGAAAAATACGTAGAGCAGTTGTCATTTGTTAAAGTGTAGCAGAAAGAGCGAAACAGGCCAGTGGATGCTTCATCAAGAACGCTCATTCAGAATGATGAATGTGGCTAAACACACATTTGTTCGTAAAACTTGCAGAGTGGATGAGCATCATTAAGCATGAGGAATAGGTGCAGCACACTGAGAAGAGAGTGGAGCAAACAGATGTTGTGAATTTTCGCAGACATCCTTCATCCACCAGTCCATCATTAATATGGTTGAAGGTGATCCTTTCTTTTTATTTAATAAGCACAAACAAAGTGTGTGTGCTCTAATACTGCTGAACACACTTTTTCCAGAGGGAGTGGGATTTAGCTAGAGGGCTACTAAAATATGCAGATAGATTTCCTGTTTAAACATGGTGATTGCATGTCAGCTTTGTGAGCTTGGACGTGTGGTTTGACACGGCTACTTTCTTCCCTCTCAGTGTGCCTTTATTTGACAAGCTTTTAAATATAAAGGTCTCAATGTGCAAAGAATGCCCTGAAAACCCGTTTGATCTGTGGAATTACCTTTTTGAAGATTTAACTTAATGCTGATTTTTTGCTTCTCTGTTTGTGTGAGAAAATTCCTTTATATATTGTCACCCTTCAAGGAATTTCTTAAATTTTTGGAGAGATTTTAATTCCTGATGTCCAAAAGGTTTAGAGGAGTGCATTTTATCTTTGCCACAAGTTTAAAGATCTTTTGATCTTTTTTTTTTAATACTTTCTTCTGTGATGATGAGCTATAGAATTTCAAGTTTACTTTTACAAGTACCTAACAATCCTCTTTTCATGATGGAAAACTGCTTTTATGGTGGTCATCTACAACTATAAAATGCTTACTCTTAGTTTATCAAAGGGTTGGGTTTTTTTTCAATGGGCTAGTTCATGCTAATTATTAGTAATTTTCATAGAAATCAGTACAGTCTTTTACAGCAAGGCATGCTCTTGAAAACAAAATGATTTTCCCACATATTTTCATGAGTGAACCACTCTGGTCCTGAAGTTTCTGCCAGGTTTCTGGGAATTTTCCTATGTGTCCTTCGCCTTGCACAAGTATGTTCCAAATATTCGTATACAGGAATTTTTCTAAGTACAAAAATTTTTTTAGAGTACTGCAGCTTCAATTAAAGTTGCAGTAAGGTGACCTTGAAACAAGGGGAGGAGAAAGGAGAAAAATGGGGAAATTTGGATTTTGAAGCAGCAAAAATGTGAAAGGTGGGACAGTGCTCACTAATATATTTCTCTGTGTAAAGGCCTGCATCCCCTGTACAGACAGGTCCCAGAAGGGAAATGATCCTCTCTCATGTATTTCACACCAGCAAATCGGTAGTTTTTCAAGCAATCCTATTTTTTTCTCCACAAAGCAGAAGAAGAGGAGAAAATCAATAATTTCATAGTGCCACTTGTTCTTATTTGTTCATCTCTATGTTTTGTAATATCGATTATAATTTTCCTTTTACATTTTTGATGGCCTTTGAAGTGTTAGGGAAGATGTTGTGTAAAAACATTATGGAATATTATGCCAAAAATGTTAAATTCCTCTCATTAGGGAGAACTGAATAACCTTTCATATCTTTTCTGAGGTTCATACAAATAGGTGATTTGTACCAGAGGCAAGGTCTTTAGCAAGAAATCCCAAGAGTCTTTCTATGTTCTGCAGACTTTTGAATTTTGCAATATAAAACTTATAAACCCACTTTCTTCTCATTTTTATTCCCCCACATTTTTTTTTCCTGCAAACTTTGTCTTAATAAGATACACAGAATTTTTCTTTTCTTTGCTTTGTTGCGGAAAAAAACTACCATAGATTCTTTTTAACATGAGGATTATTGTAATTAAGGAGAAATCAGCTGGTATACTTGCTAATATCATACCTTTCTGTGCTTTGATTTTATGTAGCTGTTATTGCCTAGTCAAATTGCTGGGCTATGCTAGATGTGCTGAATTGTTTGCCTAAAAGGAGGCTTTCCCTGTGGTAAAGCACTGTGCTTGTGGCCACTTCTGGTGGCTTATTTTTAGTCTCCTGTATGGGAAGGACATATGATCTTCTATATTTGGGACAAGGAATGCTTGTAAGTTTGGGGACTGGTGGATATTCTTTGAGTGGTAGCCTGTGTCAATGACCTGAGTAAAAAATCAAGGGTTTTGAATTATGACTTTTGCTTTAATAGGCAAAACCTTAGGCAAGTTGAAAACGTAGGCCTGCTGTTGTAGGCTGCCCATGAATGCGTAATACGGGGCTAGAGACTGAGCCCAGTGGGCTAAGTAGAGGCATTACTGATATTCTGAAATCAGAATTTCTTTTCACTGACAGTGGTAATATGCGAGATTATTTTTTTATTCCTGGTACCGTTTTTGGAGATTTAAGTAAAGAAGGGTGTTGAGGGTCAAAATCAGGGCACTGTCGATATTAATGCTTCTTCTCTCTCTCAAAATAAATGACTTGAAAGAACTGATTGGTAGTGTCTTAGGTACATAAATGATTTGAAAAATATCGGAACAAAAAATCTGTTAATTTGCCCAATACTCAAAACCTGTGTAAAGAAAATTTATCTCGTCATTTATGGGTGAGTGTCCAGTTGTTGGGTTCAGCTCTGCTGAGACATTCCCATGCCTTTACGTATGAATATATGTCATAATAAATTCAGTACTAAGCATATAAACGTTTTTTATACAAACTGTTCTAAATTTGGAATGTATTCTTTCCACTGTGCTGCCTCTTACTTTCCCAAAAGCATTTAACAAGGCACCTCATTTTACCTCTTCAAATTTCCTTTTGAATTTTTTCTGCTACGTAGTGCATACAAGATTTGATAGGGGCCTATCATTATGGTGTTGCGTTATTTACTTGTACTCTTCCAACTCCCTTTGGTCATTGTTTTTCTCCTGTCCCACGGATGCACTTGTAATCTTTTTATTCCGCATTAAATATTTCTCTGTGTGTTTTGTCACTGAAAATTTAACTCAGGAAGCAATAATCTGATGAGCAGTGCTGCCTCACAGGGGTTCTCAACATTTTCTCCTATACTTTCATTGTCCTTCAGTTGTTTCATTCTTATTATAGTAGGGGCTGACTGGTGGACCACATCAGAAACTGATCTATGTCAAAAACAATTTAAGAAAGACAGAATTCCTGGTCATCTCATTTCTCTGTTGCTGCTTGTCATGCAACTCCACAAACAGTTGTTCCAGTTGGAGGCTTAGTGTGGAAACACAAATGAGCAGCTGAAGGTAGTCAGTCTGTGAATCTCCTAGACAGAACTATTTAAATACTACTTCAGCAAAAGCATATAACATCGAAGTTATAAATTCATGGGATAGTCATTTGTCTGTTTCAGATATTCCAAAGGGGACAGCTTTCTGTGTCAATTTAAAAGAATATTTAGCAATGTTCTCTTATTCATCATGGCTTTTCCAAGTAGATTTAAGCTTAAAAAAATATCTTATTCAATAATGAGTTCTCAGTTTAAGTGTAAATTAGATACAGCTCTTACTCCACTGTGCCTCTCCTCAGTCAGTTCATCATTTTCATCTGCTAAACTGTATGGAAACATATGCTGGGTGGACAGTCAGCAAAAATGGTTTTGGAATTCATCTTCATGTGCTTATACATTAAATTTTATAGTCCCTGTAAACACAGTCTATAGTCCATTCATTGTTGAGAGGCACAATAGAATCTACATAGACTGAGAAACTTGTTGGCAAATAGAATTCGTAATGTGGGAAATTATTTTAGATTTTATATGGGGACAACATGCAGAAATTCTAGTTAAAATTTATTAGTAACTCAAGAATGGAAGTGTCCAAGTGAAATTAGGATGTTTTCTGAGATAGTACATTCTGTATTGCCTTAACTTTATCTCATGTTTTTCCTAGTATTTGTCATGTGTTCCTTTCAGAGCTTAAATTTACAATTAGATTTAACTTTGCTTGGCTTTAGACTTTGTGGTACAGAGAGAGGAACACAATTCTTTAATTCCATCAAAATTAATGCTAAAGTACCACACTGAAACAGTTCTTCAATAAATTTTAAGTACTGAAATAACATATAAATAAGAGCTCCTTGAATACTCTGAGGTGTAAGTATGCCTGTCAAGTCTAAATCCTTTTCCTGATAGATTAAGTCCCCCCAGTAACCTGAACCTTTATCAGTAATGTGCAAATTTACAAGGAAATGATTGGATCAGCAGCCTGTATAGGTTGACACCAGTCTGAGCGTGTCATGCCAGCTCCAACATTTGTGATACAAAACGATGTGTGTGCATGGGTAGAGATAATCGTCCTGTGTGGGGGTACTATGGATGCTGCAGCAGCTCTCTCTTCAGCTGATGGGCTGAGTGCTGGCATGTGTGCATGTGCTGATACCAAACTAATCACATCATTCCCACCCTGAAGAAAACACCAGCATGGAAGTTTCAATTCCTAATTCTAGAGCTGTTATTTTTACCCCATAGAGAAGGTATTTGAACTTACTGTTCTTGCTAAGAGGGAAATAATGATACTGCCTGACTTGAGAAGAGGTAAAAGAGGACAGATACATTAACTAGTCTCAACTAATGGGGACCACAAAGTGTTATGGAAATGCAGGTGGGAAGATTGCTGCTCAGTAATAAGAAAACCTTTCAAATTATAGTAAAGGGAATCAAGGTATGCACTGTTTCTCTTTCAAAATCAGTATCAGGATATTTAGAGGACAGGCTATCACTATTATGTTAAATTGTGCTACCTACAACGTAAGCTTCTGTCTTTGCTAAAGCTGCCAGTTTTTATAAACAGCTGAAGACAGAAAGGGTTTACTAAGAATAATGTTGAAGCCCAAAAGAATCCTGCAGCCTATAAATCTTAATAGAGGTTCTGAGATTCCAATGGGCTGCATGTGTCTCTTTTACCCAACCTCACTCCATCTTGGCTCCCCTGTGATGACTGCAATTTTCTTGTAACAGAGGCACGGTGACTTGAATTTACTTGTGGCACTATTTGCCTACAAACAGGAATACATGCATATAACCTATGCAAATCAATAAAAGCATGTCAAGACCCCTTAGATCGCAGTGCTCTGCTAAAATGCAATTTATCATGCTGCAAATGAGAGTAAGAGACTAGGTAACAAATAGTGTCTGATCATTTAACTAGCACCTGTTGTCATGCATTTGAAAACTGCATTTTTCATTTGACGTACAGTAAATTGCATTTTCATATATATTGAATGGAAGAGGTACATATGCAGGATTTCGTGAACAATGGAAGTTTTACAGCTGGTTGCTTGAAGGGGACATATCAGAGTCTAAAAATATATTTGTTCAGTTTTTGGGATTGCAAAATACCTTTGTTTAGAAGGAAAAATATAGAAAATGAGGTTTTGACATTAATTCATAGCATTGTTAAATGTGTAATTACTGAAAAATGTTTCTAAAAAATATCCAAATCAGGCATCCATTTTAAAATTTAATCTAAGAATGTGCCAAATCTGGTGAAAATGGGCAATATCTTTTGAGAAGCACTGTTTAAATTTCTTTTGAGGTCATATTCTTCCCCATTGAACCCACATCTTTAAAAATCTTGGGGTGTTTATTTGGTGGTGTTTGTTTGGTTGGGTTTTTTGTGTTTAAGATTTTCAGTTGGGGTTTTGTTGTTTGGGGTATTTTGGGGGGCTCTTTGTTTGCTTTTGCTTTCTATTTTGGCGTTTAAGGATTTATCACAAACAATGGCTTGAGATATGAACGTGTAAGGGAGACCTCTTCAGAGTCTGGAGGCTGTACTAGAGTGCAAAGCTAAGATATGAATTTCAGTCTTGAAGCATATCCCTTTCTAAAAGATCTAGGGATTTTTTAGCTAGTGTAAAACTTGTTTCTTTTGCTGAGATTAATCCAGTTACGGTTTGTGGTGCATCTTGTGCATCATAAAGAAATGGTCATGGAGATACACAAAGTATGGAAATTCCAGAGCAATAAAGATCTTTTGCACTTGACTAAGGGCATTGCAAATGTTCATGGATTTTGCTGCCCCAGTTGATGTAAACTAATCGTTGGAGATCTTTGTTTCTAATGATGTGTAGTTCAGTTCTTGGCCCTAGTTGATATATGTAGGTCTCATGATTTTTTTCAGCACAGAAAAATTATTTATTTGTTTTACTCACCACCTAAGCTATTTCTTACACCTTAGTCTCGTTTTGTTATTCTCTATTCATTAAGGTATTTGGTCCTTGGAAAACTTCTGTGGGGTTTTTTTTTCCCTAGGTTCATATTATGACATATGATAGGTATAAAGGTGTTCTTTCTTGAGGTTTCCCTTATGATTTTCATGAATTATAAATTAACTTATGAATGGGAGATTCAGGAGACTTCACTTTCTCAATACTTGGAGCAGATTATTTAAACTTCTTTTATGTAATAAGCACATGATGCAAATGCTACAAAGATCCTGATCTTTTACCATCCTTCCTTTTTCACATTCGTACTGGCATCCTCTATCTTAGCCTCTATAGATTATGGGTTTTTTCATGCACTCTGAATTTTGGCCTAGTGCTGGCTATAGAAATGGATTTCTAAATTGTGTAAGCAGTTTTGTATGTCATGGACCATTTATGAATTTTGTCTGCAGTGGAAAATTTTAAAACAAACAATTGACCACCAAAAAAAAAATTCTTTACTTCTCTTCTTTTTCTCCTGCAAGGAGGGCTGTAGACACAAGAATGTTTTTCATAGTATTATGTTTAAGGACTTGGTGTGCTGTTGTTAGACTCAAGTCTTTTAGTTTTTAAGTTCCACTAAATAGAAAGGAAATGAATTTGCAGATTTCATTGATATACTTTCTTTTTTGTAAAAATACATTTGTTAGTAGAAAAAAAAGAGATTATACTGATATATTGGGGAAATTTAAATAGGAGGTTTTAATGTACAGTCAATTTTTACTAACAGAAGTGATTTAATTGTGGTAAGTTAAGTGTAAATGCTCGTTTGAGAAAAATCCTTTAAATGCTCATTGACAGCAAAGAAAATGCAAACCAGTGTAAAGACAAACTGGTTTGCAATGTTTCAGCTTGATTTTGCTAGCAATGAAATGTAAATTGTGTTATGGTGCAGAAAACTATGCCAAGTCATGGGTTTTATTTCAGATCATTAGTATGATGAGCATGTTGTGTTTATGTGAACAAAACTCTGATGAACACTAATCTGAATGGCTACTTAGTCATTTCAATCAGTTGGTAATTATTGTTTGGCAACAAAAGTACCAGTTTCGTCCAATAAAGCTGGTAGCCTTATATAATTATTTCCTAATTCTTTCCTTCTAGAGTCTTGTCTCAGTGTCATGTGTTAGTATGATTATTCAGCTTTTACTCTCTGATTTTCATGTCCCAGTGGCTTGGCCTCAGACTGTGAGCAGAAGTATATGGGAATTACCCTTTGCAGGCAGCGGGGCATATGTTCATGCTTGAGGTAAAAACCCCAATTTTGACAGCATAGAATGAAGTTTGTTTTAAAAAAAAGTTAATTAAAAAATTTAGGGAAACTCCTGCTAAACATCTTACTTCTGTAAATGGCAGTCTTTTAAGGAGGCGAGAGTCTTTAGGTGGACATTCATGATCCTTCCAACTTAGGATATTTTATTATTCTATGAAGTGTGTGAAAAATACTTATTCTGAAATATCATATTGTTAACATATTTGTGTTTTGGAGTGGGGTTTTTTTTTTTGTGTGTGTGGACTTTTTTTGGTTTTGTTTGTGTTTTCTTTTTACCCTGGGAGCATGGCAGTATTTTATTTTTCACCCTCAATGCCCCTTTCATTTGGAAGATGTGGCAGACCCCTCCACAGCCCCAGTTAAACTCACTTGGGAAAAGACACTGACAGCACGAGGGACTGTGTCTGCACAGGGACACTTGGGTGGAAGGTTTATTTCTGCTGCCACCACTGACCCTGTGTGCATTTTTTCTCTTGGGGCACCTGGAGCCAGCCAAGGTCAGGGGTTTTGTTCTCAGTGCCACTGAGCACATGGGGATGGCACTCAGGGCTCTTTCACATTCCTTGGTAAAGAGAGGAGGAAAAAATTAATTTCTCCTGAAGCCTCGTTGCTCTTTAGACACCCTACCTGCTTGTGGGGAGAGAGTAAGAGAACTGGAAAACACTGATACTGATCCATTCCTCCTCTTGCTTGAAAGGTGACAGTTTTTCTTCTTGCCCTAGGGGTGTTGGGATTATGAAGAAGCTTTGGAAGTCTTTAATTTTCCACATTTAAACATCTGATTTGCTTAAGGGGGTGAAGATGATATTTTCAGGAAGACTGCTGCAAGTGTGATGTAGCCCCCAATAAATCATGGTTTTTCTGTACCTCTCTAGGCTCAACATTTTATTTCTCCCATCTATTTCCTCCTCCTTTGCATCTGAAACTTGAATTACATGAAGTAAAGGCTATTGTTCTGTTAGGAGAAGGTCCAAAACTGTTACCTGGCACACAGTGGTGCCTTTCTGCCAACTTACTGGCCACGAACTACCCGTGTTTTAGAAAAGTCCTGCACCTACTCCCAAAGATGGAACGGTATTCTGAGTGGTTTGCATGAGGTGGGCTGTACAGAAACTCTGCAGAAAACAGGATAAATTTGTGGCAAAGTACAAAGACTGAAATAAGGTTTTTGTGCTCTGCTCACTGAGAGCAAAACAGGCAACAGTTTTTTTCCCCCCTCTCTTATAGGGGAGTTCTTTCCTCAAATGATTGATTATGATTTGGTATTATTGCTTGCTGATAAAACTCAATTTTTGTATGTTTAAGTTTCAGTTTGATCTATTTTCTTGTGTCTAGAAATATATTCTAATGGTTTTAAAATGAGAGATACACCACCTAGGATTGTTTTGGTACAAAGATTCCCATTTAGTTAACAGAGAGAAGGAGAGAGAATTTTTAAAATAAAGCGTCTTTGAATTGCTTGCAGAGGGAACAGAAAACACATATTTTAAATATTTTGACGTAGGAGGTCAGAAGGGAAGATTTTCATTTTATTGTTTAAATGTTTCATATTTATCTTCTGTCTATACAGTCTGCCCATTTTAAAACTTCCGTAAAAAGCAGTAGTTCTTGCAAGTGGCTCCAATGACATTCATTTGTAATACCACGCAAATGCTGTGACTTTGCCAGCTGTGCCTCTTCTTAGTGTAGAAGGCCCCAAACTATTCTTGATACTTGTTCTGAAGATAAATTAGTGGCTTCTAAATAATGCAGTGAACCCTAATTCTCTTTGATTAGTAGCGAGTTAGATGATAGCGACCCATTGAAATTGGTCATCAGCATAAATAATGAGTGAATGAACTGATAAAATGCAAAGTCACCGGCCATCATAAATCAAATGAAATCCACTTTCTCTGGAAGTCACTGAAATTAGAAGTCCGTGCTCCTATTAATTATTTTGCCTTCTGAAGACGACAGTGTTATAAATCAGCCTTGAAAGGCACTTCACTTAGGAAGCTGAAAGAGTAAGACTGCCTGCAAATTGTTTTGTATACGCACCTAATTGTTTCTTAAGTAACCCACCTTTTGTAGGATGACTGCTGAAAAGCAGAGAGTGCACCCAAAAGTGTAGATTAATGAAAGCAGCAGATATTTCTGCAATAAAATTATTTGGTCGGAATAATAGCTATGCCTTGTGCTATGTGTTGGTCAGTCTGAAGCTGAACTTACTGTTCTTGTTAGGCAGGGTTCCTCCAGTCAACTTGAACTTGAGGGGATATAATTACATGGCAGTAAGAAAATTGTCAATGAAAAAGTCTGGAGCGAGAAAAAAATGGGCAAGCAGACAAGTTCAGTTTAAAACTGTGCTGTGCATTTGTCTAAACAACATATTGCAAGAATTTGGAATGACACGTAAAAGCTTCCTGCAGAAAGTGTGTATGTATTTCTGTTGTAGTTTATATCTATCTATGCATTTATGTATATTTAGATATGAAAACATATCTATAGGGCTTTGAAAACTGACCATGCTCTCTCTGAAGTTAATGAACACTCCTTGCACAGTATCTTAATTTGTCTTTCTTGTGCTGGAACCTCTGTGTCTGTATCATTTGATTATGCCCAAATGTGTCTTCATTCATATCACCAGTAATTTAATGAAATAGATGTGCTTTGAATCAGAGAGGAGATGAATGATCACAGGACATTCCTTGGAAAATACAGAACAATGGCATTACTCTTGTGGGTGTTGGAATATAGTTTCAGTTTTTCATGTCTCCTGTGATCTAAACTGCTCATAGATGTTGAGGTTATATGGGAAACACATAATATGTAGGTGAGAAAGGCTGAAAGGAAATGGTTAAAAGTAGGATAAAAGTGTATGCAACAGAGAAAACAGAAAAAAGAGTGTGTAGTGTTTAAGAATATATGTATAAATAATATGTTAAAAAGTATAGTGTATAAAAGGTTAGACTCAGTACCAGGCATTTATTTCATGTATTCTTAACTGATTTCATGTCAATACTTGATCTGTGCACTAGACAACCAGTTACGGACAGAGCAAGACATGTAAACATGTATTGTGTGAGACTTTTACCTCTCTGCACAAAAAATGACTTCATGTTACTTTTTACTGAGGCATTATAAAACATATATTATTATTACTTATGCTTATGCAACTCTGCTTAAATATGTTTGGTTTTTTTCTGAGGAAAAGCTGGACAGAAAACAGACTCAATTATTTTCCCAGGCTGCCACAAATGCCTTGGAACTTGTGGAATATGAAAATAATTTTAACTGCATTGTTTTCTCCTGCTCTCCTCTCTGACTTCATTTATTTATTTGCATCTATATGGTGTACTCTGGGGTTTTTCCTTTTAAAAGCCAGTGACAATTTCAATGGTTATTTTTATTTGCAGTTCAGTGTGGTGGATCTTCCATTTATAAATAGGTCTGGGAACTAGATAGGTTCTTGTATGTTTTTTTAGCTGTTTTGAAAAAGCGCCAAAATGTAGGGCAATGAAACCAGAATTTGCACTTTCGAATATGCCCTCCTCCTTTCTCCTGAAAATCAAACTTGCTCATATTGTATTTGCACATTATTTTGCTTTTCATGGGCATTATTACACACCTTTGGTTTATCAATTCAACTTAATATGCTAAAATATTCCTCATTCCAGGAATTTGTTGAATTCTGAAATCTGTCTGAGTCTACAGTTTCTATTCCTGTTGGCTAGTAGATGTGACTGTCTTGGGAATTTGAAAATTTTTATTCAATTTAAGATCTAAATATATGTAAAGGCTTATTTGTGATATTATAGGGCTTTCATCTTTGATGCCTTTTAATTTGGGCACTTGTTACACTTGAATACCACGGATCAACTGAAAATCTCTGTGTGCCTGCTCTGTCCATAAGTCCCCTTTTTATAGAATCCCCACCCCCAAACCCAAGAGAGATTAAAGTGTACAGACACAGTGTTGGAAACAACAGTATCATTAAACTATTGGTACAAATAAAATAATATTTCAAGTTTTGAACCATGTGAGTTGTGGAGAATGTAAAGGATGTAAATCCTTATCTTTGAGTTAACACCGTGAAGAACAATCTGCATGCAATCACCAGTTTTTTATTCAAAGGACTTTGGTCTCCTCATAGAAATGAAAAAGTTTTCACTGTTCTCAAAACAAAATAAATTAGGTGAAGTACAGGGAAATAAAGCAGTTACTATAGTAAAAATGTCTTTATTCACTGATACAAAGTCAGGTTTTTGGGTGGGTATTATACGCAGTATTTTCTTAAACATGTTACACGTTGTAAATTAAACAATGCTTTTAGAATCTGGATCAGTCAAAATTCAGGTAATTTATGAATTTGTGAACTATGCTTGTCAGGAAGGCTGTTATTGAGAGAGCCTGTGAGCATTCAGTTCTATTACCCAAAATGTTTCTATTATGATTATTCATAATCCAGTGATGGCCACAGACTGCTATAGCAAGAGAAAGTTCTTTTTTGACAAAATGCAAAAAACTGTACATGAGCAAATACTATGGAAATTAGGTTACTTATTTTAAAAATAAACCTAAGTTGCATTAGGTTTGCTTGGATAAAGGTGTTTGATTCATGTGCCAGTACTAATTAGCAGTGGGTGAGTGTAGGGAGCAGTCCAGTAGCTGGTTGCAAATGTCAGTCTCAAAACTTCATTGTCAATACCTCTTTCACATCTTCCCTGAAGTGGTCAAGTGTCAGGATTTTTTATTTTTGACTGTGTCATCATATTTGAGTGCAGTGGCCTGCTATGAAGACTTCCCTTGAGTTAGGTGTACTTCAGATTAATTTGTGTTCCTATTTCACAGACTTGTGTACAAGTTAACAATCTAAAGAAGCAGTGTCGTGTTTTTACTGTAAAAGACCTATTAGCTGCCATTCTGCTTTAGGAGGCACCTTATTTTAATTGCATTGATCCACTTGGCAAGTCCTATGTTCTATGTTATCTGATATAGGGCGCTACTGAACAGTCTCCAACTTTGTCTTTTCACATTAGGAAGGAGACAGTCCTTAGAAATTTGCTGTCTTATGCTTTGATACAAGATGATTAATTTGATTCTCTTTCTAAGTTCAAAAACAGTTGTTTAACCCGTGTAGTGGTTTTTGTTGCAAGGCAACAAAATAATTGTTTAAGTAGTTCCATTGTGGTCTCTTTGAGAGAAAGGCAGTATGAAGAGAAACCTAGAAGGTGGCAAGACTTACACAGCTCTTCAGGTTGACCAAAGTAAGTTGTGTCTGATAGAGAAAAGTACTTTTTTTTTTATTTTTTTTTTAATTTTTTTTTTACTCTAGGAGTAAGTTTAGGCAAGTAAGTAATTTCCTGACTGTAGGAGTAAGTTTCACTGTAGGGCTTCCCTACAAGGCACTGACAAATAAATAAAGCAGAATCTGGGAAGTGTTTTGTGGTTGTATTGAAAAGTTACTTTCACGGTGTCCAGACTGAGATAATATCTGATAATAGTTTTACTAACTAGTCTGAGACACAAATGACTGGCAGTGCTAATCCTCTTTACATTGCAATAGTAAGTGACTCTGAGCCACAGAATACTTGGGAAAGAACTCAAGTTATGGTAGAGGTATAATGCAGGGTATATGGTCAGGTTATAATGTAAAGGGCAGGCAATTGCTTAACTTAGTGTTTAATTCTGGCTGTAATAATTAATGGCTAGTGTAGATTAAATGTCTACTTAGACACTTTCAAAAGTCACTATAATATGGAAGCATAGTCTTCCCTTCTCAGCTGTTTGAGATACCTGGTTGTAAGAGCACATAGAAATTTTTGTTTATTGCCTGGGATGATGTGTTCGAATGCTTGAAAGCCAACAGCCATTGGTTGTGGTATAATGGTGTGTATTTGACTGCACAGCCCTTCTAGAAAAACAGTGTTGCATCTCAATAAATAGGATATAACCTTGATGAACAACAAAGCTGACCATTTTGAGAGTGGTCTTGAAGTCAAATGAAAGGCTTTTACTCCCATGCTGAGTTCCCTAAATGGTGGAGGCAAACCAAGGGAAGTGTTGACCTGCTGTCTCCCTGTCCCAGCCATTCTAATGCCATCTTGTGCCTTGCAGCAGCATTTCTGGGACGTGTTTCCACTGGGATGCTATGGGTGTCACTTGGTGGAACAACATGGTAGGAGAATGCAACAGACTGAGCAAAAGTCCAGTTCAGAGAGACAGAACAGGTTTTGATTAGTATGGGCTGTAATATCTTGTAAATCTTGTTATGTCTTGTGGGCTCTCAGTGGTGTATGTCCTTAAAATACTGAATACAACAATTCTTAAAACTTGTTGAATTTGATATTGAATCAGTGATAGGGTTAAAATAAAGCTGGCTTATGCTGACTCTGCACAATGTTTTGTTTGTTATTGTAGCTGTTGTGCATGGCAGTTTTCAAAATAGCAGATGAAATAGATTTAGTATTGCAACAACTATGTAACCTGTAGTTAAATACCTGATGTAAATTCTCAGATGATCTTAAGGAAATGTGTGCTGTCATAAATTGATTTTCAAAACATCTGGTTTTCTAAAAATTTTTGAATTTATACAAAATTCTCCACCTGCTCTTGTAGATACTCTTTCAAACAGGATCTCTGACTTGTCCATTCAAGGGGGTGAACACATACTTTCATTTTACTTCATATGCTAATTAATAATGTAATTTGATTTGTTTTTTTTAATGTAGAAAAATTGTTTTCCACTCTCTACAGTTGTAAAGAAAACCAAAATAAAAATTGCATAAAGTTTTAAATAATGAAGTGAATAAGGAGTTAAGTTTTTTTATATTTCTTGTTTGATCCTTGATAAAAAAAGAAAAACCCAAATAAAAAAAAGCCTGCATGTAAATATATTTTTATGTATGCTAAGCGTAAAGATAGCTCTGTCCTACCATATTGATTTATTAGATTCTCTGACATTTTAGTTGTGGTCGTTATGTTATATTTATGAGATGAATGTTGGATTCGCTCATTATGTTATCCTCATTTATTTTACATACTTTTATGGCTGGTTGTGCTCAGCTTTACATTTAAAGCTTTATTGCAGCTGTTAGTGTTGGGGGGAGGGGGAGGCAAGTACTTATTGATCAGAATTTACATGTTTACTGTTGTAATAATGATTTATGGAATCTTTTTCTACATATAAAGTCTTTCTCTGAAATAAAATAGTATAGTTCAGGAGGTCTCTTCAGCTGAAGGAGGGTTTTGCTTAAGGAGTTAGGGACTGGACTTGTCTAGGGTAAAATGGTGAATGTCTCTTAATGCTGGTGTTGAATTTTTCCCGTATGTAAAATGATGCAAGTGATCTTTGTAGTTTAACGTTTTATTTACCTTTACTTTACCCTCAAGATGAAGAAGTGCTAATGTTAGAAATTATTATTTATCAGAGACCCTCCTTCATTTAAGGATCATGTGACCTCATCACACCTTCCTTGATCTAGTTTCATGACACAGGCTAGTCATCCTGAGTGCCCCTTTTGCAGCAGGGGAGAGAGAAACCCTGAGATTTGACCCAGCTGTAACTGGGCTCCCCTTTGTGACATGCCTTAGACGTGCGCAAGCTAGAGGTGTACTGTACTTGTGAGAGTTTCTGAAATGTGCTGGGTAAGCTGCTCCCTGCCTCACAGTGGTAACATCCTTCTGAAAACCTGTATTTGAGTAGCTGGAGTAGAATGAAAAAATGCCCTGACAGTGGTGGGAATTGCAACACCTCTGAGAACTTCTGCCCATGAAATACACCCAATTCTGCATCTCGTGGTGGGACCTGGCCCACAGTTGGTAAATGCCTGCTTTTGAAGATGGAGAGAGTTGATGTGAATGTTAGGGAGCTATTTTTACGTAAAGCAGACTTCAGCTCTTGTACTTTGACTTTGTATTTGATAGTGTAGTTAAAATTTGGCAGTGATCTTAAGAAATAATTTCTTATATAACGTATACCTTCCTTTTGATTTTCTAGGAATAATTTATTTGGAATTGCTGTGTGCTATATAAATTCATCATAGTTTTTACATACTCTGAATGTCGTGAGCAAATGATTTCTAATCAAGATCTCTAGGTTACTGTTCATAATTAAGCTTAGTATTGTGTATAATTCACTATACCACAATTTCCAGTGACAGCCACGTAAATTAGATATCATCACAAGGGTTCTGAAGATTTATATTGTTATAAGGATACACTGCAGCCTTTTCCCATAAACTAATGTGTGTTTTCCTGGCATGTAGAAATTGTGTAAAAACCCTGCGTTTTGTCATCCAACTTTTGAGCTGATGTGTATCTGTTTGTAGTCTGCAGAGAGGTTTTACAGCTTTTCTGTACCCAGTGGTGCTTCTCCCACCAATATACTTTGCATAGCATTGAGTAGATAGTACAATTTGAAGGGATCCATATCTTGTAAAGTAAAGCATAAATTACTTTGATTAATACATCTTAATAGCGTTCTTCTGTAAAACTGTATGCACAAGTACAGGATGTACTCTGATGGTAAGTCTTTTATTCTCCAAACAGTCCTCTGCACCTTCTGGCATTTGATTTTCTTTGGTATGATTTGTGACTCTTTTTTTAATGTGCATACTTCTGAAATACAAATTAGTTTTTTTCTAATGAATCATTATCATGTGCTATCATCAAAGGTTATTCACTGAAAACTTGAGAAAAAGGCAATCAAAACTAATTTTGATTGTTAATGGAAATGTATTTTTGGTCTTAAACCGCTTCCTTCAACAATAATTATAGTTATGCCTCTTGGGTGTTTTTGGACTTCTAAATTTACATCCAGCAGTTCTTTTTCATTTAGTTAATCTTTTACAGAACACTGCAAATTTATACTTCTACTTAACATTAGGAAAGTCAGGAGCGTGTATTCATCTATCCATCCTTTTAAAATATAGATGTAAATGGTTTTTTTTCTGTATTGGGAAGAGATTTTTGTGTCTATACTGTACACAGGCTCAAGCATTTATATCATTGTGTAGTTGAGTTCTGAGTGTCACTTCTAAATTTGAAAACTATGAATTCAATCAATTCATGTAATTTATCGGAATTAACACCAAGATAATGATGTGTCCTTGTGGAAAGAGATTTCTGTTTTTTGGCCAGTAAGATAGAATTCTTTTAGAAAAGTAGAAGCGTAGAGAGTGTATTAATTTGGGGGTTTAGAAGTTATTGCAAGGTACAGGTCGTAGTAATAAATAAAGGCTGAATTAGTCAAGCAATATTTTACTACTGAAGTAGTTATTAAAAGATGAGGCTTTTTTCCTCCTGCAGTATTTTCATGTACAGCTGTTAATCACATGTTTCTGTAAACCACTGAGGTATAAATCCTCGCCTCCTACTGAAAAAGAGTTCCTTTTGAGAAGGGATTGGTGTGTGCCTTTTTCATCCAAATTCCAGCAAAACCATCCCCTCGTGTTAAAGCACTTGTAATTGAAGTTCTGATCCTCTAATTAAAAGTGGAAATCCAAAACATAGCACTAATTTGGGTGTCCGATTTTGTTTTTACGGTAAGTTTGCAGTTCCCCAGGGTTTAAGAAATGGTTAAAATTAATCCTGTGTGCAGTTACTGAGAGAAGAAGCAGGCAACAAATGTCAATAAATCTAGATCTGTTTGAAGCAGACGTCACTAAATCTTAGTCTTGACTGCTCTCTGGTAGTGTCAAGAGCTGCTCTGTAAGATGAATTTGAGGGGAGGATGAAAAAGGTACCATATTAAACCACTGCACTGATAAGTTTAGTTAAGAGGCAGAAGATGTGTCCTTGCAGTGACATTCAGTGGCCGATATTTGTTTCCCTTTAAATAATATGCTGTACATCTATGAGAATGATGGCTTGGTGTTTGTGACATTGCATCTTCACCAAGGTTACTGGCTCCAGGACAGGCAGTCTCTCCTCTCTTTCTCTCTCACACCCTGTCAATAAATATCCACTTGTCTGAGGAAGTGAGATACAGATTTTACAGCTGACACCAGAGCATCTTCATTTCCAGAAGCAATGAGTTTCAACACATGTGAACGTGAAGTAGGGGAGAAAAAAAATTAAAGGAATATATCTTTCAAGTCTTTGTCATAAGAAAGCTGTTACCTCTTCCAGACAACAAACCCCAAGGTTTGGCAATAGTATAACGTTTCAAGTCTTCCAGTGAAACAAATGAATTTCTATTGTAACATACTGAATTCAATTCAAAGCTTTGTTTAAAACCATGTAAACATATTACTTTTTCCATATTATATATTAATATCTATGTATATATGTATTTCCACTTTAAAACAGGAAAGTAATTTAAGAGCAATATCGTACATACACAGTGATTTTCTGCTCTATTAATTCAGGGTGTTCATAATCTGGTATTAGATAAACCCCTTCACTGTTTGGTTTTACCCGAGCATGCAACTTGTACAGCTGTCAAGTGAAAGGGAGGGAGGTGATACGCTATATACACAAATATCTGTATGCATAATAAACCAGGCATATCTAACACAGGGATCTTTTACTACATGTGGAGATTTTGAGTAAGGAGTTATATAAAAAAAGTGAACAAATCTCAGTCAATTGAAAAATATCTCAAATCTTCTAATTTGCAGCCTGGTCTTTCCCTGAAGAGAAAAGCAAATAATTGAGTGGAAATATCAACCTGTGATTTATTTTATCTCCAGTTTCAATTTATGGGAGCTTAACGTCTGTGAGTAGAAAGACTCTAAAGACTCTACTGCCCATTCTTTTGTCTCTCTCTCTCTCTCTTTTTTTTTTTTTTTTTTTTTTTTTTTTAACTATGCTAAATATATATATTTAAGAAATCTGATTTATCATTAGCTGGTACAAAATTGCTAATATGTTCTCTCTTGCTTTCCCTCCCTTTCTCAGGACTTCTTCCACACCCCAGCCTCTTTTCATCCTCCAGCTGAGCTCTGATTTTAGTCCAGGTGCTGGTTTCTCACCACGAATATTACCACCTCACCAGGCAGAACTGACTACTTCATAGCGTTTTTCAACTGCTAAGTGACCTATTTGCATCCATACAGTAGGGACCACCTTTTGGTTCCCCCATGAGGGTATGTTCAGCCCTGACAAGAACAGAGATGCAAGAACCATATTTACAGTACTTTTCAGTGTGGAAGCAGCTTTTTCTGGCAGATTTTAATGGGGCTTGTGATAGGGGTTCAGAAGATTCTTATATTGTCCTTGTGTGCTGCCATGAGTAGGACTAAGGCAAGCTGTCCTGAATATCATTTTCTGAGCCTTTCTTAGGATTTCCTGCTTTGCATTAGCTTCAGGGTATGTGGAAGTACAAACATCATGTGTTATTGGCTTGCTAAAGGCTCCTGATCTCCATAAAGAGGCCTCTGAAATGACCAGCCTGAAAACACAGGTTGGTTAATACTAAAAAATGTGGATCTATTAGGAGCTGATGTTTGCAGTTGAGAATCAGATTCTGGGATCTTTCCACAAAGGTAAAAAATCCCATGCAGGATAGTGTGCTATGGCAGGAATATCTCTGAGATTTAAGATTTAATTTTTCAGTGTATTAGGTAACCGTATGTCAGGTTGAAATACAAATACGTAATAAAGGTTTCTTTAAGTATCCTGAATGGCCAAATTACATTTGCAAATATGGTGTGTTTAAAAAATTTGTCTGTGCCCTCAGAAATTTCTTGTTACTTTATTGTCTCTGCATGTCTTACACAGTTTTTTCATATAAATATGAGGATTTGTTTGGATTCAGAACTCAAGAAATACCTTGTTAATATGCTCTTTGGTCGAAATTGTCTACCAAGTTCACAATTGTCAAGCAAAATATTTTAAATCTTTTAAAAAATGGCTTTGTTAGTTCTGTTATTTTAAATCAGAAATATATAATAAAGCAGCCTGGGTTCTGTTTAGCTGCAAGAAGACCTGGAAAGCATTACATTTGTCCTATGTTTTCAGGGACTGTAAACTGTATCTTTTGAGCCCTGGTTTCTTGATGAGAAGCTGTAAAAGACAATGAATTCCTTTTTTTCCTTTTGCCTCTCTTCAGAAGGAGAGCTGAAGGTTGGTTGTGGTCTATAGTATGAGGCTTAGGAGATTTGATGTAGGATTGGTAGATGTCAGCACAATTATGTAAGTTACAGCTCTAATACCATGCTGGAGTTTACAAAATGCTGTTTTCTTTTCTGTGCAGGTACGTATATGGATTAGTGCTATTCCCATATAATGTGTTGAATAGATAAAAAGATTAAAGGGGCATGAATCTCAAATCAGCTCCCAATTTGGGCTCGATCTGTTGTTCTGCAATCAGACTCTAAATGGTGTAACTGTGTGCCTCTTCAATACTTGTATTCCTAGAAAAGGACAGTATTACTTACTGTCCTAGAACTGTGCCTTAGGAACTTTCACTCTTGGATGCTCAAATGTTGCATGAAAGATATAAACTGAAACATCAAAATTAACCGTATTGAGTAACATAGATGTATAAAATTGCCTACAAAATATTTAGCATAGCTAAAGAAGTTCATAGAGTTATTACGAAACTTACTGTATTTTCATCCGAGTTCGCTGTGCCAGAAATTACGAGCTGTAAATTATTTGGGATATTAATCAATTTCTTTCAGTTTTATTTGAGTACTTTGTGATGTTGTAGTTAGCAAATATGTGTGAAAAATGTAGTAAGAACTTCTTAGCATCTTAACTGAAAACTCCTCTGTGAGTTAAGTTTTAAGATCTATATATTCTTTCTGTACATTATAGAGTAGAGAGATTCTGGTAATTCATGTGGAATATTTTGCCTAAAAGAGCAATGAGTTTTTCCCTACAAAGAGCATTGAGGTACTTTTGTTCAAGGGTGGAGGGTTGGGGTTTTAATGTTCTTTAGTTGAAAAACCGACACAAAACCCAAAACCTCACAACTTCTTAAAGAATATCAAAGAAACTGATGCATGCATGGAAGAACAACAGAATGGAAAAACTACCAAAAAAGCTTCTACAAAGTGCTTTGGACATGTATTGAGGAAGATTAACATTGTTATTTTCAGAAATATTTGCAAAGACTTAACATACCCCTGATTATTTTTATTACTGACTCTAGACTAATTAATTAGCAATTCTGGAAGCTGCTAAACAGCTTTGGGTGGAAGTAATTGCTCACTTTCAAGAATTCTCTTACAGGCATGTTCAAGTTCATAGCAGATGTTTCTCATTAATTTACTGATGAATATTTCCTTTCCATAGACAAAAGGAAAGGGGAGGGAGGTCTGTTGAATTGTATGGTTTTCACTTTGACAAATGGTGAATTTCACAGAGGTTTACAGGGAGTTCTGTTCAGGTGCCTCCTGCAATAAGTTGTAGTGCTTCCTTCCCTGTGCACCTCTTGGGGTGTTCATCCCTGCTCTATTGAAGGCCGTTGATTACTCATCTCTGTTATGGGTGCAAACCAAAATACACAATTTGAAAAAAGAACGTGACAGGTAATAATCACTGCATTTTTTGAAAGAGATAAAAAGTGTGCCCTGAGTCTTGAACCAGTGCTCTCATCATTGAAGATTGTTAAAAATGTGATTATCGAGAGATACAGCAATGCCATAGTAACAAATATACCTTATGTTTGCAGTATAACTGAATTATTATTACTAATTATAGTAAGTATTTTTAGTCATTGATATATGCAGCCTCTAAAACACTGCATTTATCAGCTGAGTGTTTTTTCTCCTTGGCTTTGATGTTGCCAGTGTATATTTAATCTCAATTTATTTCTACTAGTCATTGTTATATAAAACCTAATGCATGGAAACACAATATTTATCCCAGCAGCTGTTAAAAATCTGTGGATATGGATTAATGTCAGCTTTTAAATGTGTAGTGCTTTAGTTAATTCCATCCAAGGACAGATGATATCATCCACTAGGAAGGAATATATTAAAAGCTGTCAGCCAGAAGGTAGTAAAAGTAGGTGATATGTTATAAAGAGGACTAAAAGGTCATTCAAAGAAGAGATATTGCTAATAAGTCAATTAAAATTTTCAAGCTGACATTTTATAAATTTCTGTGTAAGTCTTAAAACATTTCCAAAGCTAGCAAAATTCACATCTGAGACTGGAAAAATAGGGGTCATGCAGAACCTGCAGTTTCTTTATGGAATGAGCAAATAGGAAACTTTCTGCTTTATGTTAGGGCTTCGAGGAGATCACGTTGAAAGGGCCATTGTTTGGCCAGGTTCCTGTTGTCTAGGTTGTGTTTTTAGGAATAATATGTTAGTATTGCTTATGTGCATATAAGCAAATTTGTTTCAATAGATGCTTTCTGTGATGTCTTGCTGTCCTTTCCACGGCTCACCTGGATTAAATGCAAATAGCTGCTTCTATATGGCTGGATAGGGATTATATTTATTTTGATATATTTATTTAGATTGCACTTAAAGGTGAGAGTAAATTCTTTTACTGTCTGACAAGTGGACAGTCATTGTATAAGACACATTGTAGCAATTTATTCAGGGTGTGCTTTGATACTATCTCTGTCAGGTTTCAAGGCTTGAGATGAAATGCTGGTTGAGGTGGGCATGCAGTCTGTGTCCAGGAGCTGAACCCTCATTTCCAAATTGTGTTCGTCCCTTGTTCTGAGTTTGATAAAGTTTGGGTAAAACACAAAAACCTGAGGCTTAGTCCTGTTAAAGATGTTGGTACATTTGACTGTCTCAGTGGAAGAGAAAAATACTTGAGTACCTTTCAGCACCAGGCTCAAAATTAAGAAAACCTGGCATCAGGCCTATTTCTGTTTTGTGTACAAAGAAAAGGAGTCTATTTCTTGCAATTAATCTTATTTAACATTATCTTAATCCCAAAGATTATATTTTTTTTCTTAGTCCTGTGGAACACATTTTGTACAGTAAACACAAAATGGACATTTAGATTTAATATTGATTAGGGCCCAGATTAAAAAAAAAGTTCATAACTTGAAGTATATAGGATAAAACATTTGTTTTTCATGCAGTTTAAATTGTTTCTGCACAGTTTTTGTTGTGAATTCTGTAGCCATGTGACCAAAGGGCATTGCATTTTTTGATTTTAAACTCAGAGACGTACTCTTCTCAGCTGAAATGTAGTTCTGGCCACCTTTGACAAGTTTGGGGGTTTTTTTTCTGCTGAGGTTAGTACAGGTCTTCATGGGGTGCTCTGGGGGGGATTAGTTTTGTGGTATGGGTTTTGTTTTTTCTGTTTATTAAATTTTTCACAGCTGATATTTAAATATCTTGGTTGTCAACTATTTTTAGGATACCTTTTTCTAAATTATCTGAGGGCTTGGACTATCTGCATCATTTTTGGTAGTATGGAGGTGCTTCTTATTGGTTACTCTGCTTATCAATCTGCAGGTTATCAAATGAGCAATTATTTCAATGATGAATGATCCGACAGCTGCAGTCATATTCCACTCTCATGGCTGAACTAGACATGTTTTTGTTTTGCATGATTTGCCTGATAAGATCACTTTTTTCTGTGACCTTCTTACACAAGGTCTGTTGTCTTCAGATGTTCTCACATTTTAGAATTTATTGAGCTTAGTATCAGAAGATTACCTGACTGTATATTTAAATCTGCAGATTAGTCTGTATTCTAGAAAAGGTAGCTGAATCAATTTCACTCGAGATTCATAAAACAAATTGTTTAGTTCAGTGTAGCAATACAAAAAGAAACTAATGAATTAGGACTCCAGAAAATATGTAGAAGGTCTACTGCAAAGTCTTGAAAATCGACGATCATTACTTGCACATAATTACAGAAGTAAAAGGGAGAAAATGTCCACCCCAATCCCCCAGGCTTTGTTTAAGGGTTTGATAATAATACACTTTCTCTGATAGGTAGTATTACTTGAAAGATATGTTTATATTCCTGTGATTCTGTGCATGCACACTCTACATGCATATCTCTAACACAAAAATGTTATATCATCTCTGTATCCGCTAATCTAACATGATTAGGTTGGCCCTGCTTGTTTCACTTGACAGGCAGGCAGTGACATCAATCAAAATTTCTGCCATTCATGTTGCCTTTCACAGTGCCAGTGAGAGTCCTGACAGGTTTCTTTAAAGTGGGATAGCAGTAACATTGGGATTTTGGTTTTCACAAGGTGAGGGGATAGTCATTCATGTATATGGATCATTTCCATATTTAAGCTGTGTTCATTTCAGTTTGTACCTAAATAGTATGATAGTGTACATTAAGAGATACACAGATGTTCTAACTGATCTCAAAATTGTTATATTCTGAACCAAAGGGTGATTTGTTTCAAGATTGCAGAAGCAATTTTTGAATGTAACTAAAACATGTCACATGGAAAGCCGTTGTGGGCATTTTCTGGGGAGTGAGGGGTTTTGGTTTTTAACAAATAACATTTGTTAAAATGTTATTTGTTAAAAATTTGTATTTTCTAACTGTATTTTCTGATAGTCCCTATTTCATGTTTACCCTGCAGTTACTGCAAAGTATTGAATTGGTCAAAGCCATTACATCAGAAGTTAAATCATGGATGGCATCAAGATATTTAATAGATATATTCTGATGGATATTGATGCTTTGAGACTTTAACAAGCATTTTGGTTCAGTGGATTGATGAGCTCAGAATTGTTTTCTGCTGCTGATGCACTTGATGGAGAGTTACTTCTGTCTTAAATTCTAAATTTAGATTGGCTTCTCAGTTGGGCACTATTTTCTGTCCTCTTTGACTTAATTCAAAATACTATTTAGAAAGGCATCTAATATTTATGGGTGGGGATTTTTTTTATCATTTCTGTGTGTGTGTGATCTGCCCAGGGGACATATTTTTAGAGAGAAGGAAGAAGCAACACCAGAGTTTACTTCAGATACTTCATTGCTGCAGCTTGCAAATGTATTGAATAAACACTGAGTATAGCTCTGCTTAAAAAAAAAAAAAAAAAAAAAAAAAAAAAAAAAAAAAAAGCTGTTGGAGTAGCCATTGAGTAATGGATACAGTATTGTGACTCTGAAGTACCTATTTTTTAAGTGCCTGTTGTGCAGTACCAAATGCTAATGTAGGTGCCAAATGGGAATACCCTCCACCATGTATAAGATGAATGAGGCACTTCAGATGGGATCCAGAACAGCTGGCAAACTGAAAAGTGCATGATTGTAAAGCCGGTTCACATTAGAACTAATCAAAATAAGGTGCTGCAGATGGGTATATCCTAAATGAAACTGTCGTTTAATTGAAATTTTTCCACCTGTGCTCTTTCTTTAGAAACCAACCTGACAATCAAGAAATGCTCGTCATGTAAAAGACTGTAATAAATTGTAGAAATACTACAAGTTTTTGCCCTTGCCATCCCCTCAGGTGAATGCTTTTCACTTTTTGTCACTCCCTTTCTTCCATTGCTGTTGTGGCACAGCAAGTTGGGGATTTAGTCCCCACAGACCCTCTTCCTCCTTGGGACAGCGGCAGGATTAGAAAAGGAGGAATGAAAAGCGCACCATAGTCTTAGAAGACCCCCACCAGCTAGCACTCTGTCCAGAAAGGTGAATCATGTAGTTTTGAATCATGCTGGTCACTTCCACTCCAGTAATATTGCTGGAGTCTTGGCAAATCTCCTTAATTCTTTTTTCTAAAGAGAAGAGATAAAGTGTAGCTGTAATATTTATCTGGTCTTTGGGAATGAGTCTTTCATTCTGGAAGCACTTTTGGCTTCTGCTGAACAGGAGTGAAAATGCAGTTTCTCTAAATAGTATGCCCAGTCCACAGAAGTCTCACATCTCTTTGAGCAGTAAGAATTCACTAGATGGACTCTAATAGATCATTCTCTAGGTGTCGTGATTGAAGGTTGATGAGAAATCCATGGAGGTAAAATCCTAAAATAAACTTTCGGAGAGGTTAATAAAATTTTGGACTCAAAATAGAGACATAGTGTTTAGGAAGAGTGTGAAAAGAATTGGATGAAGTTATTTTGGGGGTAAGTTCTGAGAGAAATTCCTTTAAAACAAAACACCAGGGAAATCGTTCTCTAGGATGACCTTGCTTGAATACAGAGGTTGGACCAGGTGATCCATTGTGGTCTCTTGCAATGTGATCCATTCAGTGATTCTGTGATCACTCTAATTACATAATAGGGTAAGGGTAGATATGATAGCAGCAAAGTATGATATTATTTTTAAAAATTTTAGTTGATATAGCTAAACTTGCCTGTATTTCTTGTGTAGAATACTTCTTTTTCAGTAAAGGATTAGGAGCTGCCACTAGAATGTTTGAATATTATTTGTGTTAAGGTACTGTATGTGTACTGATGTTTGCTCTGCTTTTTGCTTTCTAGCATTTGATTTAAAACCTCCATATGATTCTATTTCCTCTCTAAAATGTGTACATTGAAGCCCCAACTGAATTGGCATGGGAAAATTGCAAGATTCTCATAATGTATAGAGTGATTTTCCCAAATTTAAACGTGGAATCAATAATATAATGGTACTTAATGGCCTGTGTTTCTGGCCTTCTGCATTAATCAGTAATTGTATTCCAAATAGTGTATCATTTCTGTAAATCAATGCATGTCTTAGTTATTGACATAGTGATGACATCTACATGTAACATAAGAAAAATCTGTCTCAGCACAAACCTATTCAATCCCTTTTTAATCAAACGAAGTTTGGGATGGATTAAATGATACAAACAATTTCCTGGGAAGAATTCCTAAAAGTTGTCCTCAATATTGATCTTCTTAATGTGGTATGCTACCTTCTGTTTTGATGTGTTAAATCAATCCAATTTTTACAATGATGGAAGACTTATTTTTTACAAGGGGGGTAAATTTCAAAGCATATAAGAGTGCTTTAACTGTTATACTGGATTCTCTGATTCATACATTGGTTGCATAATGGTTTTGAAAACCACTGACAAATTCCCACTTTCACCACACAAAATAAAGTCGTTATTTTTATTATTTTTCTTTCTTTTTTTGCCTTTAATAGACCCATAAATAAGGCTGACTAGTCTAGGCTTCACTGCTATGTAAAAGCTATTTTAAAACATCTAACCATCTGCTTAATGGCTGGTAATACGTTTCTAATGGTCACTCTTGATAAGATACTTTCAATTTGCTGCAGTTGTAGTAATCAAACAGCCAAGCACATTCTGCAGTGATGTGGCTGAGATCGTTCACCACTTTCCTAAGCGAAAGGGTTGTCACAGTCTTGCATAGCAAAAGAACAGCAGCTTTGAAAGTTTTGTGTTTTATCAGCATATTTTTGGGATGACAAATATGGGTCAGAGTTGTGAGTTTATCAGATGTTACACAAATGGGTAATTTTCAGTATTTGTACGTCCAGGTGTTGTGGCTACTGTGGTTGTAACAGGTCAGTTTAATTAATGATTGTACTTTTTTCCCCTGGATTATATATACTGAATTGCTGTCATCTAGGGCCTTGAATTCTTTTGTGTGATCCTGGCAGCTGGTGACGGCTCTGCAAATTATGAGTTTCTTGGCTTAAAACAGATTAAATTGCAGACAAAACAAGCTATCAGCTGAGTAAATACTGCACCTCTGTTTGGCTTCAGTGAGAAGAAGGAGATTAGCGTGAGTACTTAGTGTTCATAATTACTAGTAAGAGGCAAATAGTAGGCTCAGGCTGACTGGAGATTGTTCCATTATATCCAATTAACACCCACTTGATTATTGTTAATTACTTGTGTTGGATGACAGAGGAGTATAGATGTCATACTTCAAACATACAAATACCATCTGGGTCATCAGTATGCTGACACTGATAATATCGTGCTCAGTCTCAGATGCTACGAGATATTTTCTCTGTACATTTTAAGACTTCACTGTTTTTATCACTTCTTTAAATTCTCCTTAAATATACTGCCTAAATAAAGACTTTTTCTCCAAAAAACAAACAAACAAAAAAGCTGTATTTTTCCTATTGAATTCTTAAGGATAAAAAAATTGAGTCTCTCAACACCACAAGAATTCTGTTGATGATAATTTTTTTTAAAAAGCCTTTTTATAAGGTAGCTAGCTGAGGTTGTGACTCAGGAGGTATTATGGTTATGGGTAGAATGCAATGTGTTTGCTATGCCAGTCAGAGTTACGATTTCCAAATTTAATGTGTTGAGATATCCAACTCTCTTAGACTTCAAAACCTGAAAAGTTCAAGTGTAGTGATCTACATAAATATTATTGTCACTTTCCTTGGTTACTGGTAAAGCATTGTGATTAATGACTGAAACTAATATCATAAAAAGGTGAATTCCCCTAGTGCAATGAGTTAATGAAGACCTTTCTCTTTTTACATTGTAATATATATTTAAACAGTAAAGGAACAGGCATTAGAAAGCCCATTCAAATAAGGAATTCCTAAGTATATTTAAAGATTTAAACAGGGAATTGAATATCTTGACTAGTCATTTGGAATCTATAATGTTAAAATAGTCTCCTTTTAAAGGGCATTCACAGCATTAAAAATCACCTTCCAAATACTGTAAATATATATATTTTATAATGAATAGATATCAGTGAAATGGAATATTGTCATAGGATAATAGGTTTTGGCTGATGAATGCTGAAGCAGAGCCAAAATGCTCAGTTTTAAAGTATGAGGCATTGATCCTGTGACAATCTTTTATTACAATTTACTTTTATTTCTCTTCGCCACTTGGCCAGTGTGGATACCACCATCTTGTCGGAATGGGACACTTAGAATTGTAGCATGTAGGATACTGTACCCATCTAGAGTCTTCACCTTATGTTGTGGCTCTACATAGAGGATTGTGTAAGGACCACCTGTCAGACTTGCTTCTTACTTTCCAAAATAATTTCTGCCACTCATGGGGAAGACAGACATTATCAGTGTTGGGTCTGTGAAGTGACGGAGAATGATTTAGCATGCTTCTAATAAGCAGCATTTAAAGATGTGCTCTTCAGCTTTGGGATGCAAGTAGGACAGCACATGTCTGTATGTTTTCTTAAAAGTGCTGTACTACCCTTTTGTGAATGTTACTTGATTTTTTTTTTTTTTTTGATGGCATTTTTTGTATGCCAAGTGACATTCATTCCTGCCTCTACTCTAAGTACAATAGTTGGACACATATCACTGGTAGGTTTTCCTTACTGTAACCGTTTGGACTCAATATTTTTTAATTGCCCTTGTTTTCCTGTTGTGGTGGTTATACAGTTCTCAGCGGAGTGTCTTCCTGACCCTTAGCTTCTAATTTGATTTACACACAACTGACCTGAATGCTTCTTTCAGCTTGTATGGAACCAAACTATCTTTATCTATGTTGCTGCAATAAACAGGCTGAATTTGCAAACAAGAAAGTTAATGTCAAAGCCTCCTGCAATTCACCTCTTAACAGGAAAAAAAAAAAAAAGCATGATGAATTAGGTAGTTCCTCCTGTTATTTTCAAGTATTCTTTAAGGGACTGCTAAGAATGTTTTACTTGATTTAACTTAGATATAAGTAATTCTCAATTCAGAGCAATGGTTTAGAACTTGACTGAATGTCCTTTTTGTGAAGTAATTATCCAGATTTTCTTGCTAAATGTTATTTTATGCATTACATTTAATAGCCTCTATTTCTTTGGTATAGTAGAATAATGATGACGCCTTCTAACACTTTGGAACAGAGTATATCCTCTGTTTGGTTTTTTCACAGTTTAGCATTCAGGCATTAGAGTAATATGTTTCTCTTTTTGCGTATCTTCCCAACTGATGTATTAGAACAAACTGTGTGTAAGCTTTTTAGCTTGGAGGTGTTCTTTGCTGCTATAAACAGTGTTTTTGTGTCTTTTTGGATGATGTTGTGTACATTGCCTGTATGGGGATATGAGGCACTTTGTGAATAACTGAAGTCACTTCTATGCAATATCATGTTTGCAGTATTCAAAACCTATGTCTATCTAGGATATTTTCCTGTTTGTTTGTAAATGCTTGGTGTGCAGGCTGCTTGTCCTTGAGCACATAGATGTATGAAAGTGCTGGTTTCAGCTGCAGTAGTGTTAATTTTCTTCATAGTGGCTGCTCTGGGGCTGTGTTTTAAATTTGTTGATCTTTGAATTTGTTGAATTTGTGCTGAACACAGAGTTGATAATACAGAGATGTTTTTGTTGTTGCTGAGCAGGGCTTGCACAGAGCCAAGGCCTTTTCTGGTTTTTGCACTGCCATGCTGATGAGGAGACTGGGGGTGCATGGGAGAATGGGAGGAGACACAGCTGGGACAGGTGACCCAGACTGACCAAAGGGGATATTCCAGACCATGTGGCATCATGCTCTGTAGATAAGTGGATGGAGGAAGGAGGAAAGGTGGTTGTTTGGAGATATGGTGTTTGTCCTCTCAAGTCACTGTTACACATGGTGTGGCCCTGCTCTGCTGCGGATGGCTGAACACCTGTCTGCCCATGGGAAGCAGGGAATTCATTCCTTGTTTGCTTTGCACAGCTTTTTCTTTCCCTATTAAACTGTATCAGCATATGTTGTATATGTTCTAATAGTGTGCATTTTACTAAACTGTTGAGTTTCTTAATACCCAGCTATCCTTCTTACTGTTTGTTTCTGAGTCACAGACAAGGACAGTATGGCATGGACTGTGCTTTCTGATAAATGGATTTGCTTTGCATTATGTATTTCCTTCTGCAGTCTTCCATGACACAACTACAGTTTCAGTGCTTCTTTCCTCTCTCCCTCAGTTGTTTTTATGAGAAAAAAAATTAAAGACAAAGCAATTTCTGTTGCAAAGTTTGAGTTCTGTGACAGTTGTGTCATATAAATTCTTGAAATTAAAGTTCACATTAGAAAAATTGAAATGTATTCATCCCATAGCAAATTGCTATTACAGTAAATGTAAGGGAATTCTTGGAACGATGAATACTACATTGAGATTTAGAGAGGTTCATTGCGCCAGGAAGATGGAAAAAACTTTTAAGCAAAATATGAAGTGGGATCCAAACTATATCTTATCTTTGCAGTGAATGTGTTTTATGCATGGAAGAGTAATTATTTTTTAATAGTGGCATACTTGACTACATCAACTGTAGGGGACATGCTATGGCAACAGTCATGGTGACAAAGAGCAGCCCTTTAGTTGTGCAACTGCCCACTTCACAGGAAGTGTTCTACCAACAGGCAGAATGTTCCAATAACTAGACTTCAGCCCTCTGTGTTGGAATCCTTTTGTAGTTTAAAAAATGTTTGTCGAGCTTTTTTTTTTTCTCCAACCACAAACGGCTGAGAGAGATTTTACTGCAGTGGACTTCAAAACTTAAATCTCTGTCCTTTGCCTGACTGCCACTTAGAGTCATGGCAGACATTTCAAATCTAAGGGAAGTAAAAGCCATGCCCTTGTATCAGGTGTTTTCAGAGAGGATTAAGAAGTACAAATTCCTAATGGACACTATTCCTGTTGAAACACACAAGCC
The DNA here is from genome assembly GCF_029207755.1 of Chamaea fasciata. Taxonomy (NCBI): domain Eukaryota; kingdom Metazoa; phylum Chordata; class Aves; order Passeriformes; family Sylviidae; genus Chamaea; species Chamaea fasciata. The sequence continues at coordinate 22,077,729 of NW_027094094.1, forward strand.
TTAAATTCCACTCTAAGAAATCTGGAAAGGGTTGGTTTAATGTTACCTCCAGACAGGTGGGTGAGATGTGGAACTTCTCTTGCTTCTTTTTTTTGAATGTTTTTGAATGTAAGAGTATTTAGTCATTTTCATTAGCTTAATCTTGGAAATTAGAAAAAAACACAATTCTCTTTAAAAATTAAGTATTCTTGCATTGACGTCACTACTTTCTATGTCTACTGATTCACTGTTTGCTTAGAAGAATATTATGACTAAAATTACTTAAAAATTTTATGAGACTTTCTCACTTTTGAAGGCTTAATGCCTGATAATGATGCATTGGTATCACAAAATTATTTTTCAAGGCTACCTGAAAATGTGATTTCTGACTAAAAACAAAAAAGGCCACATCATCTTGATTCTTTTTCACCCTTTCCCTTTCTCCAAAGCATTTTAGATTAATATGTTATAAAATTTTCAAAATTTTGAATATTCCTGGCATTTACAGTTTTGCCAAAGGGTCTGAATGTGAACATTTGTTTTTATGGTCCCTAGTGAACCCAACTGAAATCTCTGTAAGATGATAGCATGTATTCCTTTGCATTTTTTAATGCAGCTGTGGTGATGTAGGATTTATATTACTAATAAAGATCCCATAAATGTCCATTCAAAGCATCTGTGTGACTGTATACAGTGCCGAGCAAGGAGGGTTGTTGGTATGACATAGATGATGCTTTACATGTGATATTATTGCAGGACAGTTAGTTTGCTGTATGCACACAGGACATTTTGAACATTAAAGTCTGTTTCAGGTCCTTAACCCTGACCAAGTTAAATAGAAACGTCCCTCCCTCTGCTACCTTACTCACTCATTTGTTAATACAAAAAGAGCTTTCAAGAGCTTATATTTATACTGCAGTCTTTTGCTTGCCATACTAAAGAGGCACGTGGCTTGCAATAATTGACTTGGACACATCCACACAGTGATCTGCACGGAAGCACGGGCTTCACGAGCTTGGTTACCAGAGAAAACTGCCTGCCCTTATCATCTTGCCTGCTCTGGCAGTACAGGGCAGGTGCCTGACTGAGGAGCCCTCCCAGGAGGCAAGGCTTGTGAGCTCTGGCTCTAACGCTGATGTGGCCAAATGCTGAGGGAGCAGAGAAAGTTTGATTGTAAGAACTGTGGGCAGAGGGGAAGGTTCTGTCAGTCTGTAAATCCCCACTCACACCAGTAGAGACAGGAGCTAAAAAAGCTCTCCTTACTACTTGCACAGTATTTAAAGATCAGGAAAACTCTGTATAACTGAATACTGTATTATAAGTAGAACGTCCTGAACATGGTTCTAAAGCATCTGACATAAATAGGTTTAGTACTAAAACTTTTAATTTGTTTTTAAGTTAAGCAAACCATCAATGCTTTATTGAAAAGTTCTTATTTGTATATATCCATTACTGTGTGCATAGCTCCAGTTTATTTTGAGCAGTCCTTAAATTAGGGCTTAATCACTTGGGAGAAGACGACATGGGTTTAACATTGTCACATCTTTCATCGTTATTGCCTCTTTCTTAAATAATATAATTTGTGACAAATGTGAATGTTAATTACATTTAACAAAGAAATTTAACTTGAAGTGATTGTATTTTAAAAAACATCCAATCAGTGAGATTATATCTTACACCAAGCTTTAGCTCAAAGTTCAAAAGTCAGAAATCAAATACCATCAGTTATCAAATTATGTTAATGGTTCTAATGAAAGCTTCTGGTATTTTGCTCAACACTGTGTTGCTATTATGGTAACTAATAGGACAAGAAAAGCTGATGGCCATGAAAAAATTAGAACTGACTGCTGGAGGTTTTTTGGTTGGTTTTTGGTGGGGGTTTTTTTGTGGGGTTTTTTTTTTTTTTAAATATATATTTGACAATCTGTTTAGTCACCCAGAGTTACCATGTGGTACACTCAGCTTTTTCATCTGGCATAAGATGGGCATGAACTGTATTTTATAACCATTTTAGACCACTTTAATTCCCCCACTTTAAAAAACACCTTCACATTATAAGTTTGAGTTGCAAACCAGCAAAGCAAAAAAAAAAATTAAAAGAAAAAGAATTAAAAACTGACATTTTGTCGGAAATCTTTACAAGAAACTCTGCAGCACTTACTACATACATTAACCTAAAATATGTTTATATTTTACAGAGTAGAAAAATGAATAATTGATGACAATTTCTGTTATATCAATTAGATATAAATGTTTGGAACTTGATGTTGTTGAGGGGCAGATATATTTTGGTGTGTATTGACTTGAAGGGTTGAATGCTGAGGCTGAGAAATTCAAATAATTCTGAACCACCTGGTGTATTAATATGGTTTAGCATTAGCTGAAGTTTGCAAACTGTCCTAAGAAATCTAAAGGATTAAATTTTATTAAAACAGGACTCTCTCTCTTTATTTTCCCTTTTGTTGTTGAGAGCTCTGGAGAATCAATTCCTAATTTTCTTGACTAAAATTATTCCATAAAGTTTTGTGAAGTAAATTATAGCACTTTGTTAGAAATCCCTAAATGTCTTGAGAAACTTGCATATTTTATTTACATACTTAAATTACTGATGGGACTTGGAGCATTGATAGTGTATGCTAGTACTTACAAGTACTTGATTAGAGATGTATCACTTAGTTTAGATCCTTTTACCTTTTAAAAGCCCAGAATCTGTAATACAAAATAATGCAAGTAGAGAATCTTCAAAGACTACAAATAACAATTATTACAATTGACAAACACCCAGTATTGAGGGAAGCATTGATTTGTCTGGGTCCAGATTTGAAGGCATGTCCTTGTAAACATCCTAAGAGCATTTCCATGGCTGATATGTGTAGATAGATAGATAGATAGATAGATAGATAGATAGATATATTGAAGTCATGTTGTGTGGTGGGAATGCTGTGGAACTGGGGCTGAGTGGGGGTGTACATAGAGGGTAGGTAAGGTAAATCAGCTTCTGAGGATTAAAGAACTTCCATGTAGCTAGCACATTGTTTTCAGATTATACATACAATGTCTTTATCATGCTCAGTCACCAAATTTTGATTTTGATTTTGATTTTCTTTTATGTGTAGAACTTTCTCAGTGTGTTCTGCTACATCTGTGGGTAACATTGATGGAATTGTGATTATTGAGTACAGAGAGCAACCTTTTGCTCACTCACTTTGTGCTTAGGTATTGTGAAAGAACAGTGTGCTAATGTGACACCTCCCTCACCAGGATTTTTTTTTTACTTAGAAGAGATGAAATAAATATTTAAAAATATTTTTAAAGAAGAGTGCATTGGACAAAGGGAGAGAAGATTACGGTGGGTTTATTTTTTTTTTTTTTGTCATACAGGGAGTAAATAAATCTTGGACTTCTATTTTTTTCATCTGTCATAGGCAGACAAGGGGGATGCTGAATTTTGAAGCAGAGTTCCTGTTTTAATAATTTTGGACCTGGAAGCTAAAGCAGGGAGGATTCCTGAAGATGTGATCAGTATGAAGAATCTGTGTACAGAAACTTTTGAGTATGTTCAGTGCAGAGATTTCAGACATACATCTTGAGCTCTCTCTGATGATGATCTGACTGTAAATTCACCTGTTGTAGTCCAGAGTGATATTGTTGTAATGGTTAATTAGTGCATTGTAAAAGCTGAAGGAAGTTAACAAGAGCCTTAAAGCTAACAAATAATGTTCACTATATTTAAACTGAAGGACACAAATTTTATCTGAAAGAGAAGACAGAAGGAGCACCTTCTGATTTCAAAGTGATAAAAATAATGCTGCAGATATTAATGTTAGAGGATGCTACTGTCAGTAAACCTGTGGCAACCTCAGGCTGATTTTTTTGAAATGCAGTATCAAAACAAACATCACAGTTCTGATGCGAGTTCTTAAATTTTAATGCCAAGTGTGCAATATACTGTATTTTGCTATGGATACAAATCAAAGGTGTATTCTTAAAGCTTTAACTACCCTAGCCCTTTTGGGTTTAGTCTGTTAAAATCCATTTCAAAACTGCAGTCAAAAACTATAGGAGAATCTTGAACTACATTAAATATTTTTTGTTTCTTGTGCATTTAATAAATGTAGGGAGTTGTGTGCACATCTGGGTACAAACATATACCAAATTTATATCATCCACTATTTACTCAAACAGAAACTGATAAATAATACTTTCACATTTTTGTTGTGTTTTATTTCTGCCACACCAGGGGCTCAAAAAATGAATGTGTCAGTAAAGGATTTGACAGTGTGTTACGACAGTCATCAATCCAGCAAGCCCTGTAGCCATAAATAAGCTTCATACAGTGCCACACTAAAGAGGACAGTTTTTCTTCTGCAGGACATTGAAAATGTCACAGCAAGGGAATTGTTTGTCCCTGTCTCCACGACAACGCCACCAGCACTTATCATTAAGTTTCACACCAAGATTTTAATCAGTGGTCTTTGTGGCATAAGACCGAGTCAACATCAGCCCAAATTTTCGAAGCCGTTATTCTAATTATGACGAGAAGCTATAGATTGATGAGCTTAGTTTTCTGCAAGGACTGGTGGCAGTTAATTCCTGTGACCTGTGTGCCTCCGGTAGTCTCTTTTCGAGATGGAGTCTTGAAAGTTCGATTATTAGTGACAGGTTGTAAGTGAGAAGAAGCTTATCTCTCCAGAGAGTGTTGATAACTTGAGACAAGGTTTAACTAGGAAGTAGTGCGACAGTAGATGGCAAGAAAAAGAAAAAAAAGGGAAAAAAACCCCCACCTTTTCTATCTCTAGCAAGCACACTGTAATGAGAAAATACAGACAGCCACAATTTCACAAGTTGTAAATTCTGGTAGTCTTCAGCCGTAAATTCTGGTGGAGCCAGTTTCACTCAGCTATCTGAAAATGTGTGAAAATATTTGTCCTGCTGCTTCTCCTGCATGAACACATAGTGCTTTTCAGCAAAATCATTAAACATTCAGAGCCTTGGTACATGCAGTTCTATTAGGTTTGTAAGTCCCTGAAACATGAGAAGAAATATGACATTTCCTTATGTGAAAAAGAGAAATAGAAGCACTTGCTGCCTCATTTTCATGTGTATTGAGACTGGCCAAACCAGTATTATCATTGGTTTTAATATTATTTATGTGCAAATCGTGGGCTCAGAGCTGTACAAGTCAAACAAGACAATGTGTCCTTGCTCTGAGGGGCTTGTAATCTAAGTAGACAGACAATGCGAAATGCACTAGGAAAACCTAGAGGAGAATTATGTCTGAGTTAATTCATTTATTTGTTCTCAGTGATGGGTAGGCAATGTTATTTTTGCTGACTAGAATGTGTGTTTGCAGAAGGAGTGGTGTCAGAAAGGTGAGGGCTCTGCATGTGGACTGAACAGGAAATACTGGAGCAAAAATGTGCAAATGTTCGGTAGAAGGATTTATTAGTGGAGGGGAAAAAAAGATTGTTGGGTGAGGTAAGCATCAGTATAGTTATTTCTGAGAGAATAAATGGAGATATAGAGAAGCAGAGTAGTTATTGTCGGTCATGTAGTTAGGCAGTGACAGAATCACAACAGTATCTCAGTAGTTAGGAAGTTCTAACCAGAGATGGATACTACTCTGCTGATTAATTGCCTTTTGTCTCTGATTTCTGTTAAGGATTAAGTAACTTGTGGAACTGTACCAACAAGGTGGAGAAATAATTCTGAAAATCACTTGCTCAGCCCCCACTATTTCTTCTGGGTTTTTTGCTTTGCATTTCTCAAAGCATTTTGGGGAAATGGATGTATGGGAATGAAGTCCTGCTGAGCTGCATGACAGAGGCTTTCCTTCAAGTGATCTGAAAACATTTGAGCTGCTTCTAGGATATCCAGATCTCATTTAGTCAGCATGGGCAGATATGTTCATTCTTAAGTGTGTTCAAAACTTAGGAGCATAGCCGGGTACTAAATACCTAGGAAAGCCGGCAGAACAGTGGATAAAAATAAAGTAATAAAAGTATGTAGGTAGCTTGAGGAAAAGCAAGGACTGCAAGAAGCACCCAAACATGTTTACTATAATTAACAGTAGTAGCAGAAATTGCATGTTGTATCCCTAATTCTACTGCTCATTAAATCAGAAATTTCACTCTTTAAATGCTGAGTGCTGTAAATATGAAAGCTGTTGACCTAATTTTCTGTGGGAAATAATAGGATTCCTAAAGCTGTTTCCTAGTGGGAGAAGCTTTCAGTTTCTCTTAGTTTCATCCTTTCATTTCCCTAGCTGTTTCATTGCTATGGCCAGTGAGCAATGGCGTTTCACGATGCGCATTGTCTTGAAGGTTCAGCAAATTGCATGATGAAGACTCTTCTTTGTAATAAGGATTTTGAAAGATCGATCTGCTTTTGAAGAATGAATGGTGTTAGGAACCTGAATGAAAGCAAGTTTTTAAAACCTTGAGTATTTGAGAATACTTTCTTTAATCTGTTGTATGCCCTATCTTGAGCTTTCCGTAGACTTGTGTCTGAAAGTGTTCAAGTCTTCACTCCAGCCATATACACGTTAATTGCAGTTGGGATATGACCACATTTTCCATGTGAGTGCCATTTAGTTGTGCACAGCCTTTCCTAGCTGGGGGCTGGCCTGTGTTAGGGCACTGTCATGCCAGTTGTGCTAGCATAATTCTGCTGGCAGACTCCTAGGGGAGAGCAAGATATACCAGAGGATGGAGCATTTTCATCTACTGGTGTTGAAACTCCTTGAACAAATGCACGTTCATGCCATCCTGACCATCTCTATACCACAGATTTTGCTGGCATGGCTGTCATGGTATTTTTTTTCCTCCTACTCTTCCAGCTGAGTTAGCTGTGCTGACAGAACTTTGTGCCTGCTTACAGCAATGCAGCTGTTTCTGTCTCTAAACTTCACATTCACAGCTGTAAGACCCATTTTTTTTTCAGTGAGTCAAATTTTTCTGTATAGAAATCAACAGAAACTGTATTATTTTGATGAAACAGAAAAAGTTACTGGAGTTCATGAGTATTAGGAGATGGGGAAAGGAATCCTTCTCTTCATATTCTTGGATGATACTGGAAATAAGCAAAAGGGAATAACCATAAGATTAAACTAGATAATAAATAAGATTTTCTTTTGTCAAGAGCCACTATTTTGTATGGTGACAGCTCTAGTCCATAGTGACAGTAGGATTAAGAAACTATAAATGGAGCATTGCGAAGTTATTACTAAGAATTTGTTTCAAAACTGTTGCTTCTTTTGCAGAAACCTAACCCAGATTTCAAGTTGCCCCTTGGACATTGCAGCAGCTCAGTTCTCTTCTAGCTGCACATGGTATTCAAAGGATGAGTTTGAAATTAAATATGATTTACAGGAGCAGTGGTTTGCTGCACTGTTTTAAGTTTCTGGCCTCTGATTTTAATCTGTTGAGAGTTGATGTAACCAGTGGAGCTATTCAGCAGGTTTTGGTGGGGTTTTTTTTTATTTTTTTTATTTTTTTTTTTTTTTTTTAGGCCTGTCTGTCCTTGTTAATTAGAAGTGTACATATTGGGAAATTAACTATGAAATACTAAAAATGATAAATTATTTCTTATTTGAAAGTATAAATTAAAGGTTTAGTGTATATAAAATTTGTCATGTTTAATTGCAAGTTCAATTAAAATTCAGGATAATGATGATTTATACAGGATTCTGTGTAATTTGATATTCATTAGCTTAGCCAGACACATGCTGATATTAGCTCGTTAATTATGTTTCCTTTTGTTGAAAGCAGCCTTGTGAAAGCAATCTGCTCAAAGTTTTTTAAACTCATTCTGCTAAATGAATATTTGGCAGCTGTTCATGTTATTGAGATGGTCACTGTGGCTACACTTCACTCACATAGCATCAATCATACCTACTGAATGACAAACAAGGGTTTCTCATTACAAACCCATTTATGAAGGTTATGGTTGACATTAAAGAGCTATTGCATGGCAGTGTGATATTGCTTTACAGTAATGTTAGAGTGTAACTACAGCTAGAACTGGCCTCTCCCACACAACCAGAACAAATAGATGTGGGACGGGGGAGGAAAAAAAAACCCAAACCACCGTTTCAGATACAAGTAATATAATCTGCATATGAAGTGCTGAGCTGCTCTCACATCTCTGCAATGTGGAAGGGAACACTGTAAAAGTTGTGAGACATTAATGCATAAAAAAGCAAAATGTGTACCCTTCTGGGGTGTTAGGTCTGTGCTCTTCAGGTGTTCTTAACACTCTCTTCTAAGTGGAACTGACCTGAATAATTATAGAGATGGATGTCATGAAGTAGTTCCCAGAGAGAACTGCATCCAGCTGGGGAGGGGAGTTATCCTTTGGGAGGAATCAGCTCTGCTCTGGAGGCCTCTAGCCTTTGCATTAAGTAATTTTGCAGAATTGTCAAGGCTATGGGGGATTGAGCAGCTTAACGTTTCAGGATCACTAGAGATTTTTATCTGAAAATATTTGAGGTAAATGCATTTGCTGTTTAATGAAAAGACAAGTGTAGCTTTGAAGGATTGATGGCATGAAATCTAATTCTTTTGTTTCTACTAAAAATAAAAAGCAACAAATGTACTGAGGGTTATGGCACTCAAAAGGAGTTACCTTTTCTCTGAGTATTTGCTACAGGAATACACAGGTGTCTTTATCTTGGAGTGCTGTCTAGTCTCTGTCCTTCCTATTAGCAGTGAAGAGTGTCATGGACCTGTTGAGATTCTGTTTCTTGGATCTGAAGAAGTCTTTCTTCTGGACTTCCTCAGTCAGTTTTATTTACTGGAGTAAACTTATGGATTTCAGGGACAGAAGAGGTGCTGGACTGGTGTACATTAGATATGTTTTTCACCCAAGTGCATGAATGTTAAGACTCAGGATCAGTGTTGGACTGAGAGCAACTTTTTTTTTTTTTTTTTTAATGTTGCTTTCAGAACTTGCTCTTGTGATGCGCTCTTCATTTTTCTGTGATAAACCAATATTGCTTTCAAAGAAGGAGCAACAGCCGAAATCAAGACATTCTTGTCCCACCCATGTACATCATCTAAACTTTTTTTGAGAAGTGCTAACTGAACACAGTTTAAAACTCCTCTAAAAGGGGAGATTGCAGTATTAAATCAAATGGAAGTTTACCTGTTGATTACCTTTGCTTGAACCAAGACACTACATGGTGACTATGTGGCATTGTCAGCTGTAAGAGTTTCACTTAGCTGACCTTGGTTAGCATAGAAATCAGTCTTATACCTGTATATTATCTTTCTTGCATAGCAGTGTGGTGCTAGTAAAGACTGATAACTGTAAATTCTCTTGGAGGTACAGCTCTTGGGTTAGAGAACCAGGTGTTGCTCCTGTCGGCAACACCATAGTAGCTACTGTAGGCTTGAAAGAAGAGCTTGAGAAGCACATGACAGAACAGATTTTCAGATCAAGTTATTAAAATACTTTCAAAAACCTTTAGCAGCAATAAAAATTTGGCAGAGGTGATAGAAGCTTCTTAAACTTCCTTCTCTGACCATGCAAAGTGCCTGGCTTCATGTTTTTGTTTCACTTTCAAACATCTGCTTTGAAAGCACAAGTAATTGGTTTGTGTAATTTTTTTAGTTCTTTTGATTGTTTTTTGGACATCGTTTCAAGGCTTCAATTGGTTAAAAGCATTCATGGAATATGGTTCTGATATTCAGACTGTGAGGGCAAATTTAAATGCAAGCAGCTGTTTGAGGGTCATTGGTTTTTAGGTGGGCACTTTGTGTGTTTCCACCTGTTCAGTTATAGAAGTGAATAGTTAAAATAAAATTTATGTATTGTAGGAATGTGGTTAAAATGCTCAATGTTTTTCCTTCATTATTTCACTATGAAACTGAAGATTCTGTTTGTTATGAAGTGTAGGACGTGGATCCTCTATATCTCATACTCTTGATGAGGAAGAAGTAGATTGTTTATATTTGTTTAATGCTTTATTTGTCCACCCTTTAATTTAGTATTTTTCATATTAAAAGGGCCCATGAGGAATCAAGATAACAGAATTGCAAAGAAGCATCGGTAGAAGACCTATCGAATGAACCTGCCATTTTTTACCTAGTTATTTGTCACAGAGTTGCACTTAAACTTTTTTTTGATAGCATTTTGATTAGAAAAAATGGAATTTCCCAGTCAAATAGTGCACAATATTTTACGAAGTGTTCTGGTATAATTTTTGAAAGCTTCTCCTTTTGTGGAATAAGCCCATTTGTGCTGTATAATAGTACCATGTTTGAAGTATGGAAGAGTCTGATTATGGTAATGGTTGCTATTTTGATTATCAAGATTTTATTAATTTTAACTTTCAACAAAAGGAAGGATCCACTGATTGTAAGTGATGGTGATGTGTTTATAGAAGCACCTGAAAAGTCACTGTAGGCATTTAGAAAAGAAAAATCTTTTTGGAAAGAAAATCTTTTGTCCCTAGTAGCAAAGCCATACTGGTAACTGCTTATTGAGCAATACCTTTTCAGCTCTTCATAGCAATATATTGTTGGGTAATAGTTAAAAAATTATTTATAGAATGGCATCCCAGCTGTGCTGAAAATGCTATCATTTAATATGTTGCCTGTGATTGTAATCAGCTTTTTTTTTTTTTTTTTTTTCATAAGGATTATGAAGAGAACAAAGATTTGGCTGTATGTCTAAGACTGAGCACTATATGAAATCTTTGCCAGGGGACTTGTTGACCTTATGTAAAGTTGCCTCTTTGAGAAGCTCTTTATATTCTGGCTGCAGTTGCTATGGCAGTTGGATAAACCTAACAAGAGCCAGCATGCCCTGGTGCAATGTATTTCAGAAGCTTGGCCTCCAAGTGAGTATAGTTCCTTACTGCAAAGTTTACAGGCAGTGTAGAAATAACAGTCAATCAAATGAACCATGTATTTTAATATACCAGCGTAGGCTGATATATTTTTTAATATATATAACGTGTACCTGCATATATACAATGCAAGAAATCCCTTACTCCATACATTTTCTATTGCTTGCTATTAAAAATGGCAGACCTCTATTAAAATAATTTATTTATCAATGTTCACAAATTGTCCGTAACTTGCAATAGAATACTGCAGTACATTTTAAGTACACGTGCATTAGGCTGATTGGTTGTTTTGGTTTGTTTTTCTAGTGTTGGTAGCCTTTCTAGCTCTTTCATCTTAAACTATAATGTTCTGCTGTTAGAAAAATATCGCGTTGGTCTCCTAATATATTCAACCCGGAACATCACTTCAGTGACATTAGTTGTTATTTCGTGTCCAGCTGTGCTCCTGGGAAAGGTAGACTTGATCAAGAAGGTTATGATTGCTTTCGGCTTGCAGGTATGGCTGACTCAGCAGCACTATGTGGTTAGTCTGACTTAAAGGAAAAGACAAAATCCTACTATTACCCTTTTCCTTAGGGACAACTGCCATTCTCCATCAAGAAGACAACCATTCAGCCAGAAAGATTGACTCCCAGAAATTCACCACAGTCACTTTAGTATTTTAAATTTCAGGTGGGACTAGGATTGATGGTGGTAAGGGCAGAGGCTCAGAGCTTTGAATCTTTATTCTTAAGTGAGTTAAGCAAAACTGCTAGCTCTGAAGAAGTCTGTATTTCTTTTTAACAGTTAGAAAATAGGATAAATGAGGAAGGAAAAATGCGGTCACTGTTTGGAGGTGGAGAAAAAGACATTTTAACCCTTTTGATGATGAGAAAAAACCCCTAAATTAGTATTTAATCGTATTTGGCCATCTGTGTTGGTGTACAAATGGTTAAAAAAAGATACAATAAACATATAGTTTCTGTAGTAAATAAAATTGTTTAAAATAGCTTTATAGCTGAGGCTTAATCTACTGTCATAGATTTAAGAGTAGAGATAGTAGAGACCATCCTACATAGTAAGCTGAAGTTGCACATTTTGGTAAAAAAATAAAAATTAATAAAATATGAAAAAAAAATTAAGTGAGATCAAAAGGAATAGTGCAAAACCAAATTAGCATTTTAAGTGCTTGGTTCATGACTGATAGTGCTGCCTCTGTGTATTTTCTATCCGAAAATGTTCCCATTCAATTGGGCTAGCAACGTTTATAGAGAGTCTTTTGCTGATTTTTGTTAAATGACACTCGCACATACTGTATGTTGATGGTATGATCTTCATTATTTTTAAACTTTGTGTAAACTTAAGGAATCCCAGGATCATTAGGGTTGGAAAGGACCCCTGGAGATCATCCAGTCCAACTCCCCTGCCAAAGGAGGGGAGCCTGTTCCAACCTCCACATAAAGAAGCTCTTCTTTATCTTGAGGTGGAACTTCTTGTGTTTTGGTTTATTGCCTTTGCTCCTTGTCTTGATTGTGGGCACCATGAGTAGAGTCTGGCAGCATCCCCTGACACCCACCTTTGAGGTGCTTATATGGATTGATGAGATCCCCTCAGTCTTCTCTTCTCCAGGCTAAGCAGGCCCGGTTCCTGCAGTCTCTCCTCATCAGAGAGATGCTCCAGAGCCTCAATCATCTTTGTGGCCTCTGCTGGGCCCTTTTCCAGTAGCTCCTTGTCTTTCATGACCTGCTGAGGCTAGAATTGAACACAGCACTCCTGATGAGGCCTCACTAAAACTAAATAGAGGGGGAGACCACCTCTGTCGACCTGCTGACCTCACTCTTCCCAATGCACCCCAGAATCCATTGGCCCTTCTGGCAGGAAGGACACCCTGCTGGCTTATAGTCAGCCTGTCATCCACCAGGACTCCCAGGTCCTCTGCAGAGCTGTTCTCTAGGAGGTCAACACCTGACCTGTACTGGTACCTGGAGTTATTCCTCCCTAGGTGCAGGACCTTACACTTGCCTTGGTTGAATACATGTGTTTATCTCCAAGTTCTTGAACAAATTTGGAAAATTCACAGAATGGAAAGAAGGGTGGAGATATTTGGGCAGAGTAGCTCAGTGATGTGGGTGTATAATTAGTACCCTATGTACTCTCCAGTGGTCATATTTTCCTTGAAAACCAGATCCAAAATGGATGACATTAATACACAGTGGATTGGACTGAGAAAGTACAGTCAGCGGGCAGGTAATGTGGTATTTGATTGTAGCTGGGTAAGAGAAGGAGAAGAAGTTCAGAGGTTTTGGAGACGTCTAATAATCGTAACAGAGAACTTGGAAATTAATTGTGTGAAATTCAGAATAGGATGAATTGCTCTTTGGAGGAACATGATTAGGAGAATGGGTGCAAAGAATAACTTTCACCTGCTTCTGTGCAAAGGCACAGAAAAACTGTTCAAAATAAACTTAAATAGATCTGAAAAAGACAAATCATGGTAATTCTTAATCAGATTAGTACTTCTAGATGAGCAAGTCTTTTTTGTTCACTTTTGTTGGGGACCATTTAGATTCTGTTTCATTGTAAGGCATCTGTGTGGGGGCTATTGACTGAGCAGCTGTTGCTTAATTCTTTTAGTTTTGTCCTTGCCTCTTTGCTTTAAATGGGTTCCAGAAGTCTGAACTTTACCTCTTAACATGCCTTTTGAGAAATGGTAGGGTGAATCTGAAAAGATTTTACCTGAGCATGAGAGCTTAGATATGCCAAACAGGTTTATTTCTTTCTTTCTTGTAGTCAAACAGTAACTTCAGGGATGTAAC